>NC_142124.1:31078333-31391666 GCF_056152115.1 Neolamprologus brichardi
CCTCAGCCTGTGGAAAGCTAAGTTTTGCAAACATTTTACTGAAAGCGGATTTTACTTGAAAGCGACAACAAGTACTTCATCTGTGGATCGTTTGTACTTGTTTTTGTTTTTCAAGTTTTAAGATGGCTCGCCGTGGACCCGGACTCCTCGACAGTCACCTGGACTTCGCTGCAGGTACGTTTGAAAGTTTCTTTAAATTTAAATGACTGTAATAATTTAACAAGTTCCAGTGTGAATATCAAGTTTTAACGTGATCAAATATGTGTATTCCAAGATTGTTTCCCGTAAATTGTTTGTATGCTTTAAATTTTCCGGGAGAGGTGTAGAAATTATTAACGACTGGTGTATGAATATGAAAAAAAGGTATTACTTTGATTTGAAGGCTTCAAATTTGACACTTTTCTTTAAAATGAAATGGTTAAAATTAGTTTAATTGACTAAAATTTGTAAAATGCCCAAAAATCAGTTTCTGTGGTAACGGCATCTTCAAGATGTCATGGCGTCAGAACACGCAGGTGTAAACACACAGATCCAGGTCCCCTCCTAACATCCTTTTCTTCTCCGGATCAAAGGCTTTATTGACATAAACTATATTTTTTCTCTGCTGCAAAACACAAAGATAAAAAAAATAAAAGAATATCAAAAGAATATAAAAACAGTAGTAATAATGGTATTAAGACCTATCTTCTATTACAGTAATGCTTTTAACCTTATTAGATAGCAGAGAGAGAAATTGTACACAGGGATATTTACACAGGGATAGCATGTTTACCACAGATTAGATGTATCTGTCCTCATGGCAGATACAGTCCTTGTGCACATTTCTAAAAATGTGGATTCTGAGTTAAGAGTTTCTGTTTGTTTGTTTGTTTGTTTTTCACTTGACCATCATTTTCAGACATACCTGCAGAGCTTTGTGTGTGTGCAACTTTTACTCTTGCCAAGGAGGTTGTGTTTTTATTTTAAAAAAATGTATTTTTTATATTTAGGACATGAGATTGGTACATGTGGTCTAAATGTTACATTATGGTTTGCATCCACATATTTAACCTATGAGCTTTTTTCAAAATGTGTGACATCGTGAATTGTAAATAAAACAGGAGAATGAGCTGCATGGTTAGTTATAAATTTACTGTAGTATATTTATATAATAAGTTACTCATGTCCGGCTATTTACAAATCAATACCTATTATCCATTACCTATTCCAACATAGTGTTTGCATAAAGGCTTACAAAGAACAAATAAAACAAATTGAATGTACACAAAATACAGTGTCATATATAGTGTCAATATGGTGTCACCTTAAAAGTACAGAGTGAGCTGCCTTGGTGGAGGTTTGGTGGTCTTCTATTAAAAAACTTCACTTAAAGATTGAACAAGTAGAAGTGTCATTCAGTCTGACATAAAATGCTTTTCTCTCATCCTCTGCTCAAACTAACAGATGTAGGTCTGTTGCTTTAACACTGGGTGTCTATTACATTCCTAATGTTATTTTAAAAATTGTTTCTTCACAGGGCGTCTTGACTATGTGGTTGAACGCCCTGCTCAGGACACTGATAACCAGCGTATCAGCGAAGGTGAGTATGGTGAGTATTTTTTCCCTCTCTCACCCTCAGCCTCTTCTCATGAAGCACCAGATGCTGATGACGGTGAACAGGAAGGTGAGTACCCCCCCTACCTACCTGTAGACGATGAAGAGGTGAGTGAACAGGCTGACAATTTATCTGACTGGAACGACTCAGAAGAGTGGGGGGATTGGCGTAGCGATGACTCGGGGTATGACACCATGGATGAGAGTGATGATTCCCCTCTCATCCGGGAGCACCCTCCAGAGCCGTTTTGGCACGATTGGCAACATCCTATTGCTCCAGGTGCTGCCCCTATCGCCATGCCGCCTTTCGGCCAGGCCAACGCCCCACTCTTCCCTCGAGTTGTTGCCCCAGTTGGTGATCCGCCAGCTGCTCCTCCCTCAGCTGCTCCTTCTGCTGCTTCTTCCTCAGCTACTCCTTCTGCTGCTCCCTCTGCTGCTCCTTCCTCAGCTGCTCCTCCCTCAGCTACTCCTTCTGCTGCTCCCTCTGCTGCTCCTTCCTCTGCTGCTCTCTCATCTGCTCCCTCTGCTGCTCCTTCCTCAGAAAAGAGAAGCAGAGAAGACATCTGCACCGAAGAGGTAAGTGCAAAGAGGTGCAAGGTAAGTGACCAGTTTGATGCCCCTTCAACATCCTCAGGTTGTTTTGGAGTCAGATGTTTCTGGGAGAGGCTTTTTAACCTTTCCCTTGATGACAGTGACTCTGATTAGTTTATGTTAGAACGTGTTTTTAAACTTTGTAACACTTAAGTTGGCCTTTGTGTTTTGCAGTGTTTGTAAATATCTTTTACTTTTTAATTAACTTTGTAATGTTTAAGTTAAGCCTGTTTGTAACACAGATATAAGAACATCTGACTCGCACATGTGAAATGTATTGTTTTTTTCTTGATATGTGACATATTAATATTACATTGTGACTGAAAGGTAGTTTTTTAGTTGTTATTACTTCCATTTTTCTTAATATCACAGGTAACTTTTTAAATGAATAATATAAGTTTTTCCCAAGCCCTAATTTTCCATGCAGGACAAAGGTAAGTCTGTACTTAATGTCAACACAAATAAGTAGAAAAGGTTTAAATGATGCAGTGAACTGACTGTAGTCTCTTGTTTTTACATAAGGTATAGCCTGTGGCTAAGAATTCAACACTTCAGACACTCAACGTCCAAGATGGAGCTAACACCCCACCCAGAAGACAGCCTTACCCCGACCAACCCGATGAGAAGGATGGATGACCAAGTGAAAAACTGGAGAGTGGTGATGTGTTCCAACTATGTAAGTTATCACCTCACATTGACAACAAACTGTCTTGAAGACAAAATTCTTCCAATAGTTGGTATAAATCATCATCCTATGTCAGCAGCACTGTAGGTTTAGGTTTATTTATATTTTTCATGTGTATACGTTGGGTTTAAAATTGCTTTTTAACAACATACTGCAGCTATCAACAATGAAAATGCTGTTTTGTGTTAAAATGACGTCTTTCTTGTGTTATTGCTTTGCAGGGAAGCTGAGAGTGGACAGAGCTGCACAGAGGACCAAAGATCCACTCTCAGCACTTCATACCTGACTGGCCACAGCACCACCCCTCCCCACCCAGGGTGAGGAGGGTCCTGACCCCGCCTGCACAGAGGGAGTTGTGAACATGCACTTCTGTATCGGTGGGTTTAGGATCCTCCTCACACTCACACGGATGAAGACTGTCACTGGGAGATGTCTCCATTGCATCAGCAGGACGTAAGCATTTGTAAAATATTACAGTTTGTGATGTTTTATACATATTTTTATTGCATCATTTCAAAGTAGGAGATATAAAATAAACCAATTTTCATAACATTTTCTGTGTATTTAGTTGTTTTCTTAATAAGTTATTTGGAACATCATTGCAACCTGTCAGCTTTTTATTGAGGATTTAGAAAGTTGCTGGTGGCCCGAGTGGGTACAGTGGGGTGTTGTTTTTGTCACATGGTGAAAGTGACCTCATGGGGAGCAAAAAGAACAACTGAACAATTTGGGGATTCACAGACTTTGGTAATTGCTAAAAAATAATAATAAAAATTGTTCTGTGTGAACTAAAAGCTCAAATATAAACCATCCTGACACTGACACAAATGATCTGCTGTTTATAAGCAGGAGATTGTTTTCATGAGCCTGGGTGAAGGTCATTTGCATGAGTTTAACCTCCTGGTCAAAAACTTGCATGACTCTGTTATCACTCTAACTTTCTTCTGTTTATTTATTCATTTTTGCTAATTGTAGTAGATTAATATGTTCACCAACCGATTCTTGTCCTGAATGTTTGAATATTTGCAGTTTCAGGTCCTACTGATCAGTTTTAAGTATTGTAGAAAGTCAGCAGCAATTTAATCGAGTCCTGGGATGAAATGGGACAAAAGGGTGATGTGACAGCCACATTAGTTCCCTTCCCTCGTTTAACAATGTGTAAGCAGACTGCTTTAACCTGCAATTTACTGCATGTTGTTAGGCTGCATGGTACAACCACAGTCTGCTAACCACCCGTGGTGATCGAAGGTTTTGAGGTCTTGCTTGAGCTACTGATGAAGTTGTATCAAAGCTTGTTAAGTTTCCCAACCGCATTTTATCCTGATGGTCCAAGGCTTACATCTTTATGCTCACAGACGTACTTCAGTGACTGATTTATTACTTTAAGTTACAGTGTGAGGGGCATTAATGAACATAAATCAGATTTAACTGGATTATGTGTTTAGGTCAAGAGACACAGACCTTCATCTTTAAGAGGCTCTTCTTGAATGTCTAATCACGATGTTTGTGTTTGTCTGCAGCATCACTGCAGCAGAGAGGGTATAACACAAGGCCACAGTCATGTGATATTCTTATTCTTATATATAAAAAGGGTTCACAACTGAAAGTAAAAAGTAATGCAGTTAATGCACATTCATCTTAGTTGACATAAGCATAAAGACAATGTAAATAAGGTATGAAAATAGTTCAAAAGTTATTATTTTTCATTTTGCATCAATGGTTGTCATTTTATTCAGGAGAACTGCGATCTGTACAATACTAATCGGCTAGTTTCTGGGATCGATTGGTAGTGTCTCCAATCTCCACTAGGGGGCTTTCGCACATTCTCCTCATTGCATTAAACTACTCTGTGAGATAACAACACAAAATCACTCTTGTGATTCTTTCCTTCCTGTTTTCAGGGGTGTAATAATGGCTGCATTCATTGAGGAACATAGAGGAACAGTTAATATATGACAGCCTATATTTAGCAACACAGGGTCAGTGCAAAATAACCAGGCACTTTTACATCAATAGCTCAATTATGTCCAGCAATATTCAGTAACCTTTTGATACACAGACTTTGCTCATATAAATGATCGACATTAAATGCAGTCATGGGGGATCAGTTGGGCTTCAGAGGTGCAAACATAGAATGAAATTGATACATATAATGGCTATTATCTTGTTAATAATTTTCACCTCCTCACTACGTACGACTCTGGATACTGTAACTCCAGTGAAAACTAAGGTCTCTAATCAGAAGTACCTGACTCCGTGGTATAATTCTCAAACACGTACCCTAAAGCAGATGACTCGTAATCTGGAGAGGAAATGGCGTGTCACAAATTTAGAGGATCATCATTTAGCCTGGAGAAATAGTTTGTTGCTTTATAAGAAAGCCCTCCGCAAAGCCAGAACATCTTACTATTCGTCACTGATTGAAGAAAATAAGAACAACCCCAGGTTTCTCTTCAGCTCTGTAGCCAGGCTGACAAAAAGTCAGAGCTCTTTTGAGCCAACCATCCCTTTAACGTTAACTAGTGATGACTTCATGAACTTCTTCACAAATAAAATTTTTATCATTAGAGAAAAAATTACCAATAATCATCCCACAGATGTAATATTATCTGCAGCTACTCTTAGTACCATTGATGTTAAGTTAGACTCTTTTTCTCCAATTGATCTTTCTGAGTTAACTTCAATAATTACTTCCTCCAAACCATCAACGTGTCTTTTAGACCCCATTCCTACAAAACTGCTCAAAGAAGTCCTGCTATTAATTAATTCTTCGATCTTAAATATGATCAACCTATCTCTAATAATCAGCTATGTACCACAGGCCTTCAAGGTGGCTGTAGTTAAACCTTTACTCAAAAAGCCATCTCTAGACCCAGCAGTCTTAGCTAATTATAGGCCAATCTCCAACCTTCCTTTCATATCAAAAATCCTTGAAAGAGTAGTTGTCAAACAGCTAACAGATCATCTGCAGAGGAATGGTTTATTTGAAGAGTTTCAGTCAGGTTTCAGAGTTCATCACAGCACAGAAACAGCTTTAGTGAAGGTTACAAATGATCTTCTTATGGCCTCTGACAGTGGACTCATCTCTGTGCTTGTCCTGCTAGACCTTAGTGCAGCATTCGATACTGTTGACCATAATATCCTATTAGAGCGATTAGAACATGCTGTAGGTATTACAGGTACTGCACTGCAGTGGTTTGTATCATATCTATCTAATAGACTCCAATTTGTGCATGTAAATGGAGAGTCCTCTTCACACACTGAGGTTAATTATGGAGTTCCACAGGGTTCAGTGCTAGGACCAATTCTGTTTACATTATACATGCTTCCCCTAGGCAGCATCATTAGAAGACATAGCATACATTTTCACTGCTATGCAGATGACACCCAGCTCTATCTGTCCATGAAGCCAGATAACACACACCAATTAGTTAAACTGCAGGAATGTCTTAAAGACATAAAGACTTGGATGGCCACTAACTTTCTGCTTCTTAACTCAGATAAAACTGAGGTCATTGTACTCGGCGCTGAAAAGCTTAGAAATATGGTATCTAACCAGATTCTTACTCTGGATGGCATTACCTTGGCCTCCAGTAACACTGTGAGGAACCTTGGAGTCATTTTTGACCAGGATATGTCCTTCAACGCACATATTAAACAAATATGTAAGACTGCGTTCTTCCATTTGCGCAACATCTCTAAAATTAGAAATATCCTGTCTCAGAGTGACGCTGAAAAACTAGTTCATGCATTTATTACTTCCAGGCTGGACTACTGCAATTCATTATTATCAGGATGTCCAAAAAACTCACTGAAAAGCCTTCAGTTAATCCAAAATGCTGCAGCAAGAGTGCTGACAGGGACTAGAAAGAGAGAGCATATTTCTCCTGTTTTGGCTTCCCTTCATTGGCTTCCTGTTAAATCCAGAATTGAATTCAAAATCCTGCTCCTCACATACAAGGTCTTAAATAATCAGGCCCCATCTTATCTTAATGACCTTGTAGTACCATATCACCCTATTAGAGCACTTCACTCTCGCTCTGCAGGCCTACTTGTTGTTCCCAGAGTATTTAAAAGTAGAATGGGAGGGAGAGCCTTCAGTTTTCAGGCCCCTCTTCTGTGGAACCAGCTTCCAGTTTGGATTGGGGAGACAGACACTATCTCTACTTTTAAGATTAGGCTTAAAACTTTCCTTTTTGCTAAAGCATATAGTTAGGGCTGGACCAGGTGACCCTGAATCCTCCCTTAGTTATGCTGCAATAGACGTAGGCTGCCGGGGGATTCCCATGATGCATTGAGCTTTTCCTTTCCAGTCACCTTTCTCACTCACTGTGTGTTAACAGACCTCTCTGCATTGAATCATATCTGTTATTAACCTCTGTCTCTCTTCCACAGCATGTCTTTTATCCTGTCTTCTTTCTCTCACCCCAACCGGTCGCAGCAGATGGCCGCCCCTCCCTGAGCCTGGTTCTGCCGGAGGTTTCTTCCTGTTAAAAGGGAGTTTTTCCTTCCCACTGTCGCCAAAGTGCTTGCTCATAGGGGGTCATATGATTGTTGGGTTTTTCTCTGTATCTATGAAGCGCCTTGAGGCGACTTTTGTTGTGATTTGGCGCTATATAAATAAAATTGAATTGAATTGAATATACTGCTGTGTATTGAAATTCCTCTTATTTTGCATAGAAATACACTGAACAATATACAAAGCATAATATATAAAATAACATCTACCTGAGTTTTTTCTTTGTAAGAAGCCTCTCATGTCCATTGTTGTGTTCATCAGTACATAACTGAAACTGGTTTAGAGAGCTTTATTTAGCCGTGGAGGGTAACAACTGAAAATATGAAATAAACACACATGTAAGCTATGACTCTCTAAAGAAACAGCATTGTTGTTGTTCGGCTTTTCATTTCGCCATTTGTTGATTTACTCGAAGAGCAAGTAACTTAACATGGGTCAAGTGATCAGCTTGATATCAATCTTTCGTGATACGCCGTCATGTTTACATTATTTGTACAGTACGAATGATTTCCTTTGGTACCTGGTCAAACTTAAGCTTTCCTCTGTCTGCCTGTCTGCACTTCTCCAACAGCAAACTCGCAGGCAGCAGCTTCTCCCCCCTCGCATACATGCGTAAGTGCTGTGCTCAGTCGCCTAGTGCCTGAGCTCGGATCATACCAAAATTAGTGGGAATTTTTGTTCTTCTGCACATCGTACAGGTCAGCTGTTACATGCAGATTCCAGTTTTTACGGTGGAACATGAAAAAAAAGCAAATTCCAGACTGTAACTGGCAGTGAAAAGCACAACATGTTCTGTGGATTGGAGGTGATTGACTACACGGACGTTCAGCCTGCAGCTGACTGGCCGTGATCGTATAGTGGTTAGTACTCTGCGTTGTGGCCGCAGCAACCCCGGTTCGAATCCGGGTCACGGCATTGAGGTGAAGCTTTTAAAGCAAATACAGCAGATAAAGTGGAGCACAAGTTCAGAATTTAATGACAAAAAAACTGCTTCCATAAAGTCAAAGGGATAAAGGCTTTGACTTCTTGGTATCATTCATCAACGTTGGAACAAGGACATTTTTACATCATGTGTTCCTACACAATAGGTGGTACTTAAACAACTAAACATTTTCTTATATATTACACTACAATTTTTATTTGAATTAATACCTATTTTACTTTATTATTTTTATTTTATTTGAGAAAATGTGACATAACTTGATACAAATAGCTGTTTTTAAACATCATTTTGATTTTTTAACAATACTTTAACCCTTTTTTTTTTTGGCTGTATTATGTCTTTGTTGGAAATCTTCTGTTTAATCAAAATAATAATAATTCAGTGTCTTTTACTGTTGCATGTCATCCATACTCTGACGGATTTTTTCAACAACTTTGTGAATAAAAATGTACAGGCACAAAGTCTGATCAAAGTGTTCGTCCTAAACACGGTGCTGATCTCAGCTACCAGAAAGTCTTATCTGAAGCTGCTGTTTCATCATTACGAAATCTCAGGGTCAGCCTGTGTTTTTCACCAAGCTGGGAAGGTTTCATGTTAAATGCTTGTGATGCTCTTGCAGTATAACAACATATTTACTGGAGCACTTCATATTTCTGTAATTCTTGTGAATGTGATAACTCAAGAAAGAAGCAACTTGGATTTTTCTCAACCTCGAGGTAAAAGTCAGAGGCCAAGTTTTCTGCAAATGTTCTTATGCGATAACTCGAGAATGAGGCAAAGTATACCTTTTAAATGGAAAAAATGAAAATACACACAAACAACTATTTACCACTAAAAACATGAAGGTCCCCAACTACAAATCACAACCACTCTGCCGTGACCCAGATTTGAAACAGGATTGCTGCGGCCACAATGCAAAGTACTAAACACTATACGATCACGGCTGCAGAGCAACTGGTCATCTGCGATCTTTATTGTGCTTTTTCCCTTATATCAATCTCAAAATCTGTGTCAACGATGCGCACATTTACGCACGTGGCACAGTAACAATATCTCCATTAACACAGGGACGTCTCGTGGTCTGACGGTAAATACATTTTGGTGTTCTTCTGCACATCGTACAGGTCAGCTGTTACACGCAGATACCAGGCTTTTACGGTGGAATAAGAAAATGCAACATCCAGACTGGCAGTGAAAAGCACAACATGTAGTTCCAATGTTGATACGACCTAAACGTGTCAAACTTAAAATGTACAGTCCTGCTTAGTGGGTTTAAAATGGACTCCTGTGGATTGGAGGTGATTGACTACATGGACGTTCAGCCTGGAGCTGACCAGCCGTGATCGTATAGTGGTTAGTACTCTGCGTTGTGGCCGCAGCAACCCCGGTTCGAATCCGGGTCACGGCATTGAGACGAAGCTTTCAAAGCAAATACAGTTGAACCCTAACTTATGAAATGAATTTGTTCATGTCATGTTTGGTTTTCATGTCAGCAATAAAGCTGAGGTTTTGATTTACAATTCTGTGTTCGAGTCCTGTGCTTGGATCCTCTTCTCCGCCTGCCCGCACACAGAGCCCTGACATAATGATTGTTATTATAACTATTAAGTCTAATGACTTACAACTAAAATAGTGATCAATAAGAACTTTGATCAGTTTGTTTTCTTTTGCCAAAAAGAAAAATCAGTAAAGCTTAGGATGGCTACAACTGTACCAGTATGACCTTCCTGCTTCCTACATCATTAAAACCAAAATTCTACTTTTTGCCAATGAACATCATAAGACCAAAACAAGTTTTCCGCTGCACTGAGCAAAGGTGGACACTTTAGGATGTGTTCTAACCACTACGCCATTAAGAAGGTGAACAACTTAGATACCTAACACTAGGTTTACTAACCTGCGCAAATTTGTGTAACTTCCCTAAACCCAACTCCCCCTAGAATTACTGGCTGTTTTATTTTCTGGTGCAAGTCCCGAGGTGTTAATCACCCCTGCTGAGATTTTCACAGGTCGTCAGCTTGTTTCTCCTCCAGCTTTTGTTGTGCAAACTACCCATTATCCTTGAGGCCTGGCACATTTGCATTTGCTCACTCCAAGTCAGGCCAAACCTCTGTGTTACAACTTTCAGAAATGCCTGCCATATCTATACAAAATATCCCACACATTGACTGACCTGCAAATATAAAAGACACACATTCACACCTCATGATATTTATATAAACCCATTTAGAGTGAGGTTCATGTAAATTTACCATTCTCTATTTGTTTATCTTCTGACAACGTAAGATTACAAGTGTGCTCCAAAGCTTCCTTTGCCTGTTAGACGTGGGAATGCTGCAGACCATCAGAGAGTGCACGGTACATCAAGCCCGCAGAACAGAGCCGGACTGGAATTTGTCAGTTCATGAACTGATGGCATTCATTTCAATCCTGTTTGTAAGAGCAATCATGTGTCCTGTTGGTGCCATTGTGGATTGCTGGTCAGAAGGATTTCTGGTGCCAGTAATCAAAGAGACAGTGCCCCGAGATAGATTCATTTCAATTATGCAACACCTTCGATTTGATGACAGGGACACGCGGGCAGAACGGGTGAAAACAGACAAATTTGCGGCGATCTCTGACATCTGGACACGCTTCAACGAGAACTGTGCTAAGAGTTTCACTCCAGGAGAACACATGCCCATAGATGAACAGCTGTTCCCTACCAAGGTTTGTTGTCCATTCGCACAGTATATTGCAACCAAGCCAGACAAATTTGGGATCAAGTTTTGGATGGCCACGGATTTGGACACCAAATATGTCTGCAGTGCATCTCCTTACTTGGGAAAGGACCCCAGTCGTCAGAAGGGAGAGAGGCTGGCAGAGAACGTGGTCATAAAACTGATGGAGCCGTTTTTGGATGATGGGAGAAACGTCACAACGGACAATTTCTTTACTTCACTGTCACTGTCGCACAGACTGCTGCAGCGCAAAACAACGTTACTGGGCACTGTGAATAAAGTCCGGCGTGAACTTCCTCAACTTGCAAAAGATACTGCAAAGCGAGAGGTATTCTTCAGTGCTTAGAAGTGGTGGTGTCTCCTTGACAATTTATGCACCTAAAAAAAACAAGACTGTGTGTGTTCTAAGTTCCATGCACCAAGACGTGATGATCGGTGACGACAGAAAGAGGAAACCCAACACGATAACAGACTATAACCACATGAAGGTATGTGAATGTGTGTACAATTTTACACCAGTGCTGCAATGTTTTCTGATGTGTGCTATACAGGCCTATAGAAAAAAACATATACTCATGACTCTCTCTCTCTGCTTTTACAGTGTGGTGTAGACGTGTTGGACCAACTGACGCGGATGTATTCCGTAAGAGCAGGAACATGCAGGTGGCCAGTAGCGGTTTTCTACAATATGCTGGACCTGGCGGCGGTGAATGCCTACATTTTGTACAAGGCATGTACAGGGTGGAGAGGCAAAAGAAGATTGTTTCTGAGTCTTCTAGCTCAGCAACTTCGTTGCCGATTCATGCAGCTCAAGGAAATATTAGCACAGAGGCAGGCTGCTGAAGCTGCTGCAGCTGCTGTGCCAGGGACTGTAAAGACAACGCAGTGCCAGGTGCAAGAGAGCTGCAACAGGAATCGCAGCAGGTTTACCTGTGCAACATGTCAGAAATTCACCTGTGCCAAATGCAGGGATGATGGACACTGGGTCTGCAAACGCTGTAAAGTCTGAAACACTTTGAAATAAAACAGACTTGTGTACCCATATATTGTGAATGTGTGTCTTTTGTATGTAGGTTGTAACACAGAGGTTTGGCCTGCCTTGGATCTGAGTAAACAAATGCCAATGTTGCGCACACACACACACACACACACACCTGCATTTATTTGTCCCACAAGTGGAAAATCTGCATTGTCATTGCAAAAAAGTGGACAGTGCAAGAAAAAAGCAGCTAAATAAAAACTAAAGAGCACGGTATAGAAAGTGCACTATACAAACAATCTGGAAACATAAATATGGACACGTGCATTCAAAAATATTGGTGTGTGTATACACACACACATCTATATCTACACACACACACATATACATACACACATATATATATATATATAAATATATATATATATATATATATATATATATGTGTGTGTGTGTGTGTATATATATGTGTATATATATATATGCAGACGGAGCAATACTGGAAGAGCATATGGGAGAAGGACGCAACCCATAACGGCAATGCTCAGTGGCTAGTGGATCTGAGGGCAGACCATAGCGACCTCCCTGAACAGGGTCCAGTAACCATCACAGTGGCAGATATCCAAGAAAGGGTCTCCAGTATGAAGAGTTGGACAGCACCAGGGCCCGACATGGTTCACGCCTACTGGCTGAAGAAGCTGACTGCACTCCACGAGCATCTGGCAGCACAAATGAACCAGCTGCTAGTTAATGAGGGACACCCGGAATGGCTAACCGAAGGTCGGACGGTCCTGATCCCCAAGGACCCCAAGAAGGGACCAGTCCCCTCCAACTACCGACCAATAACCTGCCTCAGTACTACATGGAAGCTCCTGTCAGGCATCATATCGGCTAAGATGAACAGGCACATGGGCCAATGCATGAGCGGGACACAGAAAGGAATTGGCAAGAATACCAGAGGCGCAAAACACCAGCTACTGGTAGACAGAACAGTCAGCCGAGACTGCAAGACCAGACTAACCAACCTGTGCAGTGCCTGGATTGATTACAAGAAGGCCTATGACTCAATGCCCCACAGCTGGATACTGGAATGCCTAGAATTGTACAAGATCAATGGGACCCTAAAAGCCTTCATCAGGAACTCAATGGGGATGTGGCGTACAACACTAGAGGCCAACTCCAATCCCATAGCACAAGTCACCATCAAGTGCGGGATCTACCAGGGAGATGCTCTGTCCCCACTGCTGTTCTGCATAGGCCTGAACCCCCTCAGTGAGATCATTAACAAGACTGGCTACGGATACCGACTACGGAACAGAGCAGTTGTCAGCCACCTCCTGTACATGGATGACATCAAGCTGTATGCCAAGAGTGAACGAGACATCGATTCACTGATCCACACTACCAGGCTATACAGCAATGACACTGGAATGTCGTTCGGGCTGGAGAAGTGTAGTCGGATGGTAACAAAGAGAGGGAAGGTAGTCAGAACTGAGGGGATTGAACTACCAGAAGGCAACATTGCAGACATAGAGGACAGTTACAAGTACCTGGGGATACCGCAGGCGAATGGGAACAATGAAGAGGCCGCTAGGAAAGCTGCAACCACCAAGTACCTGCAGAGGGTCAGGCAAGTCCTGAGGAGTCAGTTGAACGGTAAGAACAAGATCCGGGCCATCAACACGTACGCCCTGCCCGTGATCAGGTACCCTGCTGGGGTAATAGGCTGGCCAAAGGAGGAGATAGAAGCCACTGACATAAAGACAAGAAAGCTCCTTACCATGCATGGAGGGTTTCACCCCAAGTCCAGCACCCTGAGGCTGTACGCTAAGCGGAAGGAAGGGGGTCGGGGACTGGTGAGTGTCAGCACCACAGTCCAGGATGAGACAACAAACATCCAAGAATACATCACGAAGATGGCCCCAACTGACAGCGTGCTCAGTGAATACCTCAGGCAGCAGAAACCAAAGAAAGAGGAGGGAGACGAGGAACCATCATGGAAGGACAGGCCCCTGCACGGTATGTACCACTGGCAGATAGAGGAGGTGGCTGATATCCAGAAATCCTACCAGTGGCTGGACAAAGCTGGACTGAAAGATAGCACAGAGGCACTAATCATGGCAGCACAAGAACAAGCTCTGAGTACAAGATCCATAGAGGCTGGGATCTATCACACCAGGCAAGACCCCAGGTGCAGGCTGTGTAAAGATGCCCCAGAGACAATCCAGCACATAACAGCAGGGTGCAAGATGCTAGCAGGCAAGGCATACATGGAACGCCATAACCAAGTGGCCGGCATAGTGTACAGGAACATCTGTGCCGAGTATAACCTGGAAGTCCCGAGGTCAAAATGGGAAATGCCCCCAAGGGTGGTGGAGAATGACCGAGCTAAGATCCTGTGGGACTTCCAGATACAGACGGACAAAATGGTGGTGGCTAACCAACCGGACATAGTGGTAGTAGACAAACAGAAGAAGACGGCCGTAGTGATCGATGTAGCGGTTCCGAATGACAGCAATATCAGGAAGAAGGAACACGAGAAGCTGGAGAAATACCAAGGGCTCAGAGAAGAGCTCGAGAGGATGTGGAGGGTGAAGGTATCGGTGGTCCCCGTGGTAATCGGAGCACTAGGTGCGGTGACTCCCAAGCTAGGCGAGTGGCTCCAGCAGATCCCGGGAATAACATCGGAGATCTCTGTCCAGAAGAGCGCAGTCCTGGGAACAGCTAAGATACTGCGCAGGACCCTCAAGCTCCCAGGCCTCCGGTAGAGGACCCGAGCTTGAAGGATAAACTGCCCGCAGGGGCGTGCTGGGTGTTTATGTATATGTGTATATATGTGTATATATGTGTATATATGTATATATATATATATATATATATGTATATGTATATATATATGTATGTGTGTGTGTATAACTAGACTTTATGCATATTATGTAAGGTGTGGCTATATAAATATATGTACAACTGTGTATATGTGTTTATGGACAGGCATGCAATATAGTGACAAGGATTGACAAGAACTACCATGGTGTATTGTACGCTGCAGGTAAGGAAGGAAAGTAGCCTTGCAGGGAAGGAAAGACCTGAATCTCTCATGGTTGGGGGTTGGGGGAGGGTGTCTTTGCACAACAAAAGCAGGAGAACAATGGAGCTGAAGACCTGTGAAAATCTCAGCGGGGTGCCAAGGGGTGTTAGGGTCGGGGGGAATTTACGCAAATTTGCACAGGCTAGTAAAACTAGTAGTAGGGACTTGCACCAGGGAAAAAAGGCTCAGTAATTCTAGTGCTAATGTACTTAACAGATTATAAAATAAACAAACCAAAAACATCCCGGGCAAAAACCTAGAACCTAACCCTTGTGCTCCCCTTCGGGGCAGCCCCAGACCCCGGGGGTTCCAGATTACCCCGTCCTCAGTAGAGACAGGTGAATGAAAATGAAAAAAAAAAAAAGAACGATCATTTGGGGTCGTCGAGTTCTAATGGGTTTCGTCAGGGGATCGGGAAAGAAAACGTAGCACTTGGGGGCCACGCACAGAAGCTGCTGCGGCAGCGTGGGGGTCATTGATACCTCAGTACATGAAAATGAAGCATAATGACAATAATAATAATAATAATAATAATAATACTAATACAACACACAGACGCTTCTGAGTTTTATTTTATTTTATTTGAAATTACACTCACGATACAACTGAGGCAATTTGGAAGGCATAATAAAAGTCAACAACGGGGTTGAATCAGCCTTTCAAGACAAACGAATCTCAGTAGATATGTCAAGAACAGGTTTACATGAAAAAAAAGGTTTACATGAAAAAATATCAACAAACTGTCCGTGTTTCAGGCGCTGTGAATACATGATAAAAATATCACTGTATGATGCGTACATTGAAAGAATCAGCCTTTCGTGACAAATGAATCTCAGCAATCTCCTTTGTAACACTCTGTGACCAGCCGCAGCTGGCCGATTTTCACCACATCCTCTCCCACCAGTTTGTTGTAGGCCTTGGTGATGGCGTCGAAGATTTTCCTCGCCGATTTCAGCTCATGCAACAGCATCTCCGCCACGGTACCGACCTTGACGTCGTCCGCCTCCATGTTGCGGGCGATCAGGAGACGTTGAATGGAAGGAATGAAACTAGGCGTGAGGAGTCTTTTCCTGCTGCTGTAATAATGTTCAGCGTAAAAGTCATCCTCCAAGACTCGCAGACACTCGTGTTGTCTCTGGCTGGGGTGATGGGTCTTGCACCCGTTGCACGCTTCAGTCCGGTACTCGTTGATCACTAGGTCGAGTAGGTGATACACCGCAGTTTTCACAGTAAAGAAGACGCCCAACTGTCAAGCTCGGCATCTTGCCGCTCGCACCAGGCAAAGGGTGGCCAAGCGGCCCAGTCCGGGTTTCCACCGCTCCCTAGGCTCTGAAAGCCTTCCCAGCCCTTGTGATCGGGTGGGACCGCCCACCAGGCGTGTGAAAGAAGGAAGAAGAAACCCGGACCGGGCCGCCTGGCCACCCTTTATGCGGGTGTCGGCTCCCCAGGCTCCGACAGCCTTTACGGCCCTTGTGATCGGGTGGCAACGCCCACCAGGCGTGTGAAAGAAAGAAGACAAGAAGAAAAATCCCGGACCAGGCCGCCTGGCCACCCTTTATGCGGGTGTCCGCTCCCCAGGCTCCGAAATGCTTGCCAGCCCTTGTGATCGGGTGGCACCGCCGACAAGGCGTGTGAAAGAAAGAAGAAAAAACCCGGACCGGGCCGCCTGGCCACCCTTTATGCGGGTGTCCGCTCCCCAGGCTCCGAAAGCCTTGCCAGCCCTTCTGATCGGGTGGCACCGCCCACCAGGCGTGTGAAAGAAAGAAGAAAAAACCCAGACCGGGCCGCCTGGCCACCCTTTGTGCGGGTGTCCGCTCCCCAGGCTCCGAAAGCCTTGCCAGCCCTTGTGATCGGGTGGCACCGCCCACCAGGCGTGTGAAAGAAAGAAGAGAAAAACCCGGACCGGGCCGACTGGCCACCCTTTGTGCGGGTGTCCGC
The DNA here is from genome assembly GCF_056152115.1 of Neolamprologus brichardi. NCBI lineage: Eukaryota > Metazoa > Chordata > Actinopteri > Cichliformes > Cichlidae > Neolamprologus > Neolamprologus brichardi. The sequence goes on from NC_142124.1 coordinate 31,095,390, forward strand.
TCCCCAGGCTCCGAAAGCCTTGCTAGCCCTTGTGATCGCGTGACAACGCCCACCAGGCGTGTGAAAGAAAGAAGAAGAGAAGCAAAAACCCGGACTGGGCCGCCTGGCCACCCTTTATTCGGGTGTCCGCTCCCCAGGCTCCGAAAGCCTTGTCAGCCCTTGTGATCGGGTGGCACCGCCCACCAGGCGTGTGAAAGAAAGAAGAAGAGAAGCAAAAACCCGGACCGGGCCGCCTGGCCACCCTTTGTCTGGGTGTCCGCTCCCCAGGCTCCGAAAGCCTTGCCAGCCCTTGTGATCGGGTGGCACCGCCCACCAGGCGCATGAAAGACAGAAGAAAAGAAGAAAAAACCCGGACCAGCCGCCTGGCCACCCTTTATGCGGGTGTCCGCTCCCCAGGCTCCGAAAACCTTGCCAGCCCTTGTGATCGGGTGGCACCGCCCACAAGGCGTGTGAAAGAAAGAAGAAAAAACCCGGACCGGGCCGCCGGGCCACCCTTTGTCTGGGTGTCCGCTCCCCAGGCTCCGAAAGCCTTGCCAGCCCTTGTGATCGGGTGGCACCGCCCACCAGGTGTGTGAAAGAAAGAAGAAAAAACCCGGACCGGGCCGCCAGGCCACCCTTTGTGCGGGTGTCCGCTATCCAGGCTCCGAAAGCCTTGCCAGCCCTTCTGATCGGGTGGCACAGCCCACCAGGCGTGTGAAAGAAAGAAGAAAAAACCCGGACAGGGCCTCCTGGCCACCCTTTGTCTGGGTGTGCGCTCCCCAGTCTCCGAAAGCCTTGCCAGCCCTTGTGATCGGGTGGCACCGCCCACCAGGCGTGTGAAAGAAAGAAGAAAAAACCCGGACCGGGCCGCCTGGCCACCCTTTGTCTGGGTGTCCGCTCCCCAGGCTCCGAAAGCCTTGCCAGCCCTTGTGATCGGGTGGCACCGCCCACCAGGCGTGTGAAAGAAAGAAGAAAAAACCCGGACCGGGCCGCCAGGCCACCCTTTGTGCGGGTGTCCGCTCCCCAGGCTCCGAAAGCCTTGCCAGCCCTTCTGATCGGGTGGCACAGCCCACCAGGCGTGTGAAAGAAAGAAGAAAAAACCCGGACAGGGCCGCCTGGCCACCCTTTGTCTGGGTGTGCGCTCCCCAGGCTCCGAAAGCCTTGCCAGCCCTTGTGATCGGGTGGCACCGCCCACCAGGCGTGTGAAAGAAAGAAGAAAAAACCCGGACCGGGCCGCCTGGCCACCCTTTTCGCGTGTGTCCGCTATCCTGGCTCCGAAAGCCTTGCCAGCCCTTGTGATCGGGTGGCACAGCCCAACAGGCGTGTGAAAGAAAGAAGAAAAAACCCGGACCGGGACGCCTGGCCACCCTTTGTGCGGGTGTCCGCTCCCCAGGCTCCGAAAGCCTTGCTAGCCCTTGTGATCGCGTGACACCGCCCACCAGGCGTGTGAAAGAAAGAAGAAGAGAAGCAAAAACCCGGACCGGGCCGCCTGGCCACCCTTTATTCGGGTGTCCGCTCCCCAGGCTCCGAAAGCCTTGTCAGCCCTTGTGATCGGGTGGCACCGCCCACCAGGCGTGTGAAAGAAAGAAGAAGAGAAGCAAAAACCCGGACCGGGCCGCCTGGCCACCCTTTGTCTGGGTGTCCGCTCCCCAGGCTCCGAAAGCCTTTCCAGCCCTTGTGATCGGGTGGCACCGCCCACCAGGAGTGTGAAAGAAAGAAGAAAAAACCCGGACTGGGCCGCCTGGCCACCGTTTTCGCGGGTGTCCGCTCCCTAGGCTCCGAAAGCCTTTCCAGCCCTTGTGATCGGGTGGCACAGCCCACCAGGCGTGTGAAAGAAAGACGAAAAAAACCCGGACCGGGCCGCCTGGCCAACCTTTGTCTGGGTGTCCGCTCCCCAGGCTCTGAAAGCCTTGCCAGCTCTTCTGATCGGGTGGCACCGCCCACCAGGCGTGTGAAAGAAAGAAGAAAAAACCCGGACCGGGCCGCCTGGCCACCCTTTTCGCGGGTGTCGGCTCCCTAGGCTCCGAAAGCCTTGCCAGCCCTTGTGATTGGGTGGCACCGCCCACCAGGCGTCTGAAAGAAAGAATAAAAAACCCGGACCGGGCCGCCTGGCCACCCTTTGTGCGGGTGTCCGCTATCCAGGCTCCGAAAGCCTTGCCAGCCCTTGTGATCGGGTGGCACCGCCCACCAGGCTTGTGAAAGAAAGAAGAAAAAACCCGGACCGGGCCGCATGGCCACCCTTTTCGCGGGTGTCCGCTCCCAAGGCTCCGAAAGCCTTGCCAGCCCTTGTAATCGGGTGGCACAGCCCACCAGGCGTGTGAAAGAAAGAAGAAAAAACCCGGACCGGGCCGCCTGGCCACCCTTTGTTTGGGTGTCCGCTCCACAGGCTCCGAAAGCCTTGCCAGCCCTTGTGATCGGGTGGCACCGCCCACCAGGCGTGTGAAAGAAAGAAGAAAAAACCCGGACCGGGCCGCCTGGCCACCGTTTTCGCGGGTGTCCGCTCCCTAGGCTCCGAAAGCCTTTCCAGCCCTTGTGATCGGGTGGCACAGCCCACCAGGCGTGTGAAAGAAAGACGAAAAAAACCCGGACCGGGCCGCCTGGCCAACCTTTGTCTGGGTGTCCGCTCCCCAGGTTCTGAAAGCCTTGCCAGCTCTTCTGATCGGGTGGCACCGCCCACCAGGCGTGTGAAAGAAAGAAGAAAAAACCCGGACCGGGCCGCCTGGCCACCCTTTTCGCGGGTGTCGGCTCCCTAGGCTCCGAAAGCCTTGCCAGCCCTTGTGATTGGGTGGCACCGCCCACCAGGCGTCTGAAAGAAAGAATAAAAAACCCGGACCGGGCCGCCTGGCCACCCTTTGTGCGGGTGTCCGCTATCCAGGCTCCGAAAGCCTTGCCAGCTTTTGTGATTGGGTGGCACCGCCCACCAGGCGTCTGAAAGAAAGAATAAAAAACCCGGACCGGGCCGCCTGGCCACCCTTTGTGCGGGTGTCCGCTCTCCAGGCTCCGAAAGCCTTGCCAGCTTTTGTGATCGGGTGGCACCGCCCACCAGGCGTGTGAAAGAAAGAATAAAAAACCCGGACCGGGCCGCCTGGCCACCCTTTGTGCGGGTGTCCGCTCTCCAGGCTCCGAAAGCCTTGCCAGCTTTTGTGATCGGGTGGCACCGCCCACCAGGCGTGTGAAAGAAAGAATAAAAAACCCGGACCGGGCCGCCTGGCCACCCTTTGTGCGGGTGTCCGCTCTCCAGGCTCCGAAAGCCTTGCCAGCCCTTGTGATCGGGTGGCACCGTCCACCAGGCGTGTGAAAGAAAGAAGAAAAAACCCGGACCGGGCCGCCTGGCCACCCTTTGTGCGGGTGTCCGCTATCCAGGCTCCGAAAGCCTTGCCAGCCCTTGTGATCGGGTGGCACAGCCCACCAGGTGTGTGAAAGAAAGAAGAAAAAACCCGGACCGGGCCGCCTGGCCACTCTTTGTGCGGGTGTCCGCTCCCAAGGCTCCGAAAGCCTTGCCAGCCCTTGTGATCGGGTGGCACCGCCCACCAGGCGTTTGAAAGAAAGAAGAAAAAACCCGGACCGGGCCGCCTGGCCACCGTTTTCGCGGGTGTCCGCTCCCTAGGCTCCGAAAGCCTTGCCAGCCCTTGTGATCGGGCGGCACAGCCCACCAGGCGTGTGAAAGAAAGAAGAAAAAACCCGGATCGGGCCGCCTGGCCACCCTTTGTCTGGGTGTCCGCTCCCCAGGCTCTGAACGCCTTGCCAGCCCTTGTGATCGGGTGGCACCGCCCACCAGGTGTGTGAAAGAAAGAAGAAAAAACCCGGACCGGGCGGCCTTGCCACCCTTTTCGCGGGTGTCCGCTCCCCAGGCTCCGAAAACCTTGCCAGCCATTGTGATCGGGTGGCACCGCCCACCAGGCGTGTGAAAGAAAGAATAAAAAAACCAGACCGGGCCGCCTGGCCACCCTTTGTGCGGGTGTCCGCTCCCCAGGCTCCGAAAGCCTTGCCAGCCCTTGTGATCGGGTGGCACCGCCCACCAGGCGTGTGAAAGAAAGAAGAAAAAACCCGGACCGGGCCGCCTGGCCACCCTTTTCGCGGGTGTCCGCTCCCTAGGCTCCGAAAGCCTTGCCAGCCCTTGTGATTGGGTGGCACAGCCCACCAGGCGTGTGAAAGAAAGAAGAAAAAACCCGGACCGGGCCGCCTGGCCACCCTTTGTCTGGGTGTCCGCTCCCCAGGCTCTGAACGCCTTGCCAGCCCTTGTGATCGGGTGGCACCGCCCACCAGGCGTGTGAAAGAAAGAAGAAAAAAGCCGGACCGGGCCGCCTGTCCACCCTTTGTCTGGGTGTCCGCTATCCAGGCTCCGAACGCCTTGCCAGCCCTTGTGATCGGGTGGCACCGCCCACCAGGCGTGTGAAAGAAAGAAGAAAAAACCCGGACCGGGCCGCCTGGCCACCCTTTGTGCGGGTGTCCGCTATCCAGGCTCCGAAAGCCTTGCCAGCCCTTGTGATCGGGTGGCACAGCCAACCAGGCGTGTGAAAGAAAGAAGAAAAAACCCGGACCGGGCCGCCTGGCCACTCTTTGTGTGGGTGTCCGCTCCCAAGGCTCCGAAAGCCTTGCCAGCCCTTGTGATCGGGTGGCACCGCCCACCAGGCGTGTGAAAGAAAGAAGAAAAAACCCAGACCGGGCTGCCTGGCCACCCTTTTCGCGGGTGTCCGCTCCCCAGGCTCCAAAAACCTTGCCAGCCATTGTGATCGGGTGGCACCGCCCACCAGGCGTGTGAAAGAAAGAATAAAAAACCCGGACCGGGCCGCCTGGCCACCCTTTGTGCGGGTGTCCGCTATCCAGGCTCCGAAAGCCTTGCCAGCCCTTGTGATCGGGTGGCACAGCCCACCAGGTGTGTGAAAGAAAGAAGAAAAAACCCGGACCGGGCCGCCTGGCCACTCTTTGTGCGGGTGTCCGCTCCCAAGGCTCCGAAAGCCTTGCCAGCCCTTGTGATCGGGTGGCACCGCCCACCAGGCGTTTGAAAGAAAGAAGAAAAAACCCGGACCGGGCCGCCTGGCCACCGTTTTCGCGGGTGTCCGCTCCCTAGGCTCCGAAAGCCTTGCCAGCCCTTGTGATCGGGCGGCACAGCCCACCAGGCGTGTGAAAGAAAGAAGAAAAAACCCGGATCGGGCCGCCTGGCCACCCTTTGTCTGGGTGTCCGCTCCCCAGGCTCTGAACGCCTTGCCAGCCCTTGTGATCGGGTGGCACCGCCCACCAGGTGTGTGAAAGAAAGAAGAAAAAACCCGGACCGGGCGGCCTTGCCACCCTTTTCGCGGGTGTCCGCTCCCCAGGCTCCGAAAACCTTGCCAGCCATTGTGATCGGGTGGCACCGCCCACCAGGCGTGTGAAAGAAAGAATAAAAAAACCAGACCGGGCCGCCTGGCCACCCTTTGTGCGGGTGTCCGCTCCCCAGGCTCCGAAAGCCTTGCCAGCCCTTGTGATCGGGTGGCACCGCCCACCAGGCGTGTGAAAGAAAGAAGAAAAAACCCGGACCGGGCCGCCTGGCCACCCTTTTCGCGGGTGTCCGCTCCCTAGGCTCCGAAAGCCTTGCCAGCCCTTGTGATTGGGTGGCACAGCCCACCAGGCGTGTGAAAGAAAGAAGAAAAAACCCGGACCGGGCCGCCTGGCCACCCTTTGTCTGGGTGTCCGCTCCCCAGGCTCTGAACGCCTTGCCAGCCCTTGTGATCGGGTGGCACCGCCCACCAGGCGTGTGAAAGAAAGAAGAAAAAAGCCGGACCGGGCCGCCTGTCCACCCTTTGTCTGGGTGTCCGCTATCCAGGCTCCGAACGCCTTGCCAGCCCTTGTGATCGGGTGGCACCGCCCACCAGGCGTGTGAAAGAAAGAAGAAAAAACCCGGACCGGGCCGCCTGGCCACCCTTTGTGCGGGTGTCCGCTATCCAGGCTCCGAAAGCCTTGCCAGCCCTTGTGATCGGGTGGCACAGCCAACCAGGCGTGTGAAAGAAAGAAGAAAAAACCCGGACCGGGCCGCCTGGCCACTCTTTGTGTGGGTGTCCGCTCCCAAGGCTCCGAAAGCCTTGCCAGCCCTTGTGATCGGGTGGCACCGCCCACCAGGCGTGTGAAAGAAAGAAGAAAAAACCCAGACCGGGCTGCCTGGCCACCCTTTTCGCGGGTGTCCGCTCCCCAGGCTCCAAAAACCTTGCCAGCCATTGTGATCGGGTGGCACCGCCCACCAGGCGTGTGAAAGAAAGAAGAAAAAAGCCGGACCGGGCCGCCTGGCCACCCTTTGTCTGGGTGTCCGCTATCCAGGCTCCGAACGCCTTGCCAGCCCTTGTGATCGGGTGGCACCGCCCACCAGGCGTGTGAAAGAAAGAAGAAAAAACCCGGACCGGGCCGCCTGGCCACCCTTTGTGCGGGTGTCCGCTATCCAGGCTCCGAAAGCCTTGCCAGCCCTTGTGATCGGGTGGCACAGCCAACCAGGCGTGTGAAAGAAAGAAGAAAAAACCCGGACCGGGCCGCCTGGCCACTCTTTGTGCGGGTGTCCGCTCCCAAGGCTCCGAAAGCCTTGCCAGCCCTTGTGATCGGGTGGCACCGCCCACCAGGCGTGTGAAAGAAAGAAGAAAAAACCCAGACCGGGCTGCCTGGCCACCCTTTTCGCGGGTGTCCGCTCCCCAGGCTCCAAAAACCTTGCCAGCCATTGTGATCGGGTGGCACCGCCCACCAGGCGTGTGAAAGAAAGAAGAAAAAACCCGGACTGGGCCGCCTGGCCACCCTTTTTGCGGGTGTCCGCTATCCAGGCTCCGAAAGCCTTGCCAGCCCTTGTGATCGGGTGGCACAGCCCACCAGGCGTGTGAAAGAAAGAAGAAAAAACCCGGACCGGGCCGCCTGGCCACCCTTTGTCTGGGTGTCCGCTCCCCAGGCTCCGAAAGCCTTTCCAGCCCTTGTGATCGGGTGGTACCGCCCACCAGGAGTGTGAAAGAAAGAAGAAAAAACCCGGACTGGGCCGCCTGGCCACCGTTTTCGCGGGTGTCCGCTCCATAGGCTCCGAAAGCCTTTCCAGCCCTTGTGATCGGGTGGCACAGCCCACCAGGCGTGTGAAAGAAAGAAGAAAAAAACCCGGACCGGGCCGCCTGGCCACCCTTTGTCTGGGTGTCCGCTCCCCAGGCTCTGAAAGACTTGCCAGCTCTTCTGATCGGGTGGCACCGCCCACCAGGCGTGTGAAAGAAAGAAGAAAAAACCCGGACCGGGCCGCCTGGCCACCCTTTTCGCGGGTGTCCGCTCCCTAGGCTCCGAAAGCCTTGCCAGCCCTTGTGATCGGGTGGCACCGCCCACCAGGCGTGTGAAAGAAAGAATAAAAAACCCGGACCGGGCCGCCTGGCCACCCTTTGTGCGGGTGTCCGCTATCCAGGCTCCGAAAGCCTTGCCAGCTTTTGTGATCGGGTGGCACCGCCCACCAGGCGTGTGAAAGAAAGAAGAAAAAACCCGGACCGGGCCGCCTGGCCACCCTTTGTGCGGGTGTCCGCTCCCCAGGCTCCGAAAGCCTTGCCAGCCCTTGTGATCGGGTGGCACCGCCCACCAGGCGTGTGAAAGAAAGAAGAAAAAACCCGGACCGGGCCGCCTTGCCACCCTTTTCGCGGGTGTCCGCTCCCCAGGCTCCGAAAGCCTTGCCAGCCCTTGTGATCGGGTGGCACCGCCCACCAGGCGTGTGAAAGAAAGAAGAAAAAACCCGGACCGGGCCGCCTGGCCACCCTTTTCGCGGGTGTCCGCTCCCTAGGCTCCGAAAGCCTTGCCAGCCCTTGTGATCGGGTGGCACAGCCCACCAGGCGTGTGAAAGAAAGAAGAAAAAACCCGGACCGGGCCGCCTGGCCACCCTTTTTCTGGGTGTCCGCTCCCCAGGCTCTGAACGCCTTGCCAGCCCTTGTGATCGGGTGGCACCGCCCACCAGGCGTGTGAAAGAAAGAAGAAAAAAGCCGGACCGGGCCGCCTGGCCACCCTTTGTCTGGGTGTCCGCTCCCCAGGCTCCGAACGCCTTGCCAGCCCTTGTGATCGGGTGGCACCGCCCACCAGGCGTGTGAAAGAAAGAGGAAAAAACCCGGACCGGGCCGCCTGGCCACCCTTTGTGCGGGTGTCCGCTATCCAGGCTCCGAAAGCCTTGCCAGCCCTTGTGATCGGGTGGCACAGCCAACCAGGCGTGTGAAAGAAAGAAGAAAAAACCCGGACCGGGCCGCCTGGCCACTCTTTGTGCGGGTGTCCGCTCCCAAGGCTCCGAAAGCCTTGCCAGCCCTTGTGATCGGGTGGCACCGCCCACCAGGCGTGTGAAAGAAAGAAGAAAAAACCCGGACCGGGCCGCCTGGCCACCGTTTTCGCGGGTGTCCGCTCCCTAGGCTCCGAAAGCCTTGCCAGCCCTTGTGATCGGGTGGCACAGCCCACCAGGCGTGTGAAAGAAAGAAGAAAAAACCCGGACCGGGCCGCCTGGCCACCCTTTGTCTGGGTGTCCGCTCCCCAGGCTCTGAACGCCTTGCCAGCCCTTGTGATCGGGTGGCACCGCCCACCAGGCGTGTGAAAGAAAGAAGAAAAAACCCGGACCGGGCTGCCTTGCCACCCTTTTCGCGGGTGTCCGCTCCCCAGGCTCCGAAAACCTTGCCAGCCATTGTGATCGGGTGGCACCGCCCACCAGGCGTGTGAAAGAAAGAATAAAAAAACCAGACCGGGCCGCCTGGCCACCCTTTGTGCGGGTGTCCGCTCCCCAGGCTCCGAAAGCCTTGCCAGCCCTTGTGATCGGGTGGCACCGCCCACCAGGCGTGTGAAAGAAAGAAGAAAAAACCCGGACCGGGCCGCCTGGCCACCCTTTTCGCGGGTGTCCGCTCCCTAGGCTCCGAAAGCCTTGCCAGCCCTTGTGATCGGGTGGCACAGCCCACCAGGCGTGTGAAAGAAAGAAGAAAAAACCCGGACCGGGCCGCTGGCCACCTTTTGTGCGGGTGTCCGCTCCCCAGGCTCCGAAAGCCTTGCTAGCCCTTGTGATCGGGTGGAACCGCCCACCAGGCGTGTGAAAGAAAGAAGAAAAAACGCGGACTGGGCCGCCTTGCCACCGTTTTCGTGGGTGTCCACTCCCTAGACTCCGAAAGCCTTGCCAGCCCTTGTGATCGGGTGGCACCGCCCACCAGGCGTGTGAAAGAAAGAAGAAAAAACCCGGACCGGGCCGCCTGGCCACCCTTTGTCTGGGTGTCCGCTCCCCAGGCTCTGAACGCCTTGCCAGCCATTGTGATCGGGTGGCACCGCCCACCACGCGTGTGAAAGAAAGAATAAAAAAACCAGACCGGGCCGCCTTTCCACCCTTTGTGCGGGTGTCCGCTCCCCAGGCTCCGAAAGCCTTGCCAGCCCTTGTGATCGGGTGGACCCGCCCACCAGGCGTGTGAAAGAAAGAAGAAAAAACCCGGACCGGGCCGCCTGGCCACGCTTTTCGCGGGTGTCCGCTCCCTAGGCTCCGAAAGCCTTGCCAGCCCTTGTGATCGGGTGGCACAGCCCACCAGGCGTGTGAAAGAAAGAAGAAAAAACCCGGACCGGGCCGCCTGGCCACCCTTTGTCTGGGTGTCCGCTCCCCAGGCTCCGAAAGCCTTGCCTGCCCTTGTGATCGGGTGGCACCGCCCACCAGGCGTGTGAAAGAAAGAAGAAAAAACCCGGACTGGGCCGCCTGGTCACCCTTTGTGCGGGTGTCCGCTATCCAGGCTCCGAAAGCCTTAACAGCCCTTGTGATCGGGTGGCACAGCCCACCAGGCGTGTGAAAGAAAGAAGAAAAAACCCGGACCGGGCCGCCTGACCACCCTTTGTGCGGGTGTCCGCTATCCAGACTCCGAAAGCCTTGCCAGCCCTTGTGATCGGGTGGCACAGCCCACCAGGCGTGTGAAAGAAAGAAGAAAAAACCCGGATCGGGCCGCCTGGCCACCCTTTGTCTGGGTGTCCGCTCCCCAGGCTCCGAAAGCCTTGCCAGCCCTTGTGATCGGGTGGCACCGCCCACCAGGCGTGTGAAAGAAAGAAGAAAAAACCCGGACCAGGCTGCCTTGCCACCCTTTTCGCGGGTGTCCGCTCCCCAGGCTCCGAAAACCTTGCCAGCCATTGTGATCGGGTGGCACCGCCCACCAGGCGTGTGAAAGAAAAAATAAAAAAACCAGACCGGGCCGCCTGGCCACCCTTTGTGCGGGTGTCCGCTCCCCAGGCTCCGAAAGCCTTGCCAGCCCTTGTGATCGGGTGGCACCGCCCACCAGGCGTGTGAAAGAAAGAAGAAAAAACCGGGACCGGGCCGCCTGGCCACCCTTTTCGCGGGTGTCCGCTCCCTAGGCTCCGAAAGCCTTGCCAGCCCTTGTGATCGGGTGGCACAGCCCACCAGGCGTGTGAAAGAAAGAAGAAAAAACCCGGACCGGGCCGCCTGGCCACCCTTTGTCTGGGTGTCCGCTCCCCAGGCTCTGAACGCCTTGCCAGCCCTTGTGATCGGGTGGCACCGCCCACCAGGCGTGTGAAAGAAAGAAGAAAAAACCCGGACCGGGCCGCCTGGCCACCCTTTGTCTGGATCTCCGCTCCCCAGGCTCTGAACGCCTTTCCAGCCCTTGTGATCGGGTGGCACCGCCCACCAGGCGTGTGAAAGAAAGAAGAAAAAACCCGGACCGGGCCGCCTGGCCACCCTTTGTGCGGGTGTCCGCTCCCCAGGCTCCGAAAGCCTTGCCAGCCCTTGTGATCGGGTGGCACAGCCCACCAGGCGTGTGAAAGAAAGAAGAAAAAACCCGGACCGGGCCGCCTTGCCACCCTTTGTGCGGGTGTCCGCTATCCAGGCTCCGAAAGCCTTGCCAGCCCTTGTGATCGGGTGGCACCGCCCACCAGGCGTGTGAAAGAAAGAAGAAAAAACCCGGACCGGGCCGCCTGGCCACCGTTTTCGCGGGTCTCCGCTCCCTAGGCTCCGAAAGCCTTGCCAGCCCTTGTGATCGGGTGGCACAGCCCACCAGGCGTGTGAAAGAAAGAAGAAGAAACCCGGACCGGGCCGCCTGGCCACCCTTTGTGCGGGTTTCCGCTATCCAGACTCCGAAAGCCTTGCCAGCCCTTGTGATCGGGTGGCACAGCCCACCAGGCGTGTGAAAGAAAGAAGAAAAAACCCGGATCGGGCCGCCTGGCCACCCTTTGTGCTGGTGTCCGCTCCCCAGGCTCCGGTCTTGGCTTGCATCTGGCTGTTCCTGTCGGTGGCGCTGTCACTTGGTGTTCGCTCGCTCTGTGGTATAGTATCACTTCCTGTTCCTGCTCAAACACAGTGGTGTTTCTGAGTAGCTTATTTGCTTAGCAGTTTAATTAACAACTTCTAAATACATTCTTTTTTTCACAGTATAATCTTCACGTGCTTCATCCGAAGCACACTTTCTGTGTACTCACTACCTAATTTATAGCCAAAGTATTCACTCACTGTCACTCACTGTCTCTTTACTGTTTCGCTAGCTTAGCTCGTAGCCGACCCGTTAGCACCATGGCTACTTCACCTGTCCCTTCTGCACTTTCTTGCTCATTGTGTCAGATGTTTAGTTACTCCTCGGCCTCCTTTAGCGGTAATGATATCTGTAACAAATGTAGCATATTTGCAGCTCTGGAGGCCAGGATTACTGATCTGGAGACTCGGCTTCGCACCTTGCACTCACCCTTAGCTAGCCAGGCCCCTGTAGCTGGTGCAGCCGAAGATAGCGTAGGCCCCGCTAGCTGTTCCCCGGCAGACCCCAAGCAGCTGGGGAAAGGCTGGGTAACGGTGAGGAGGAAGCGTAGTCCTAAACAGAAGCCCCAGGTACACCACCAACCCGTTCATGTGTCTAACCGTTTTTCCCCACTCGGTGACACACCCGCTGGGGGTCAAACTCTGGTAATTGGTGATTCTGTTCTCAGACATGTGAAGCTAGAGACACCGGCAACCATAGTCAATTGTCTTCCAGGGGCCAGAGCAGGCGACATTGAAGGAAATTTAAAACTGCTGGCTAAGGGTAAACGTAAATTCAATAAAATCATAATTCACGTCGGCAGTAATGACACCAGGTTTCGCCAATCGGAGGTCACTAAAATCAATATTGAATCGGTGTGCAACTTTGCCAAAACAATGTCGGACTCTGTAGTTTTCTCTGGTCCCCTCCCCAATCAGACCAGGAGTGACATGTTTAGCCGCATGTTCTCCTTAAATTGCTGGCTGTCTGAGTGGTGTCCCAGAAACGATGTGGGCTTCATAGATAATTGGCAAACCTTCTGGAGGAAACCTGGTCTTGTTAGGAGAGATGGCATCCATCCCACTTTGGATGGAGCAGCTCTCATTTCTAGAAATATGGACAAATTTATTAAACCCCTCAAAACATGACTATCCAGAGTTGGGACCAGGAAGCAGAGTTGCAGTCTTACACGCCTCTCTGCAGCTTCTCTCCTCCTGCTACCCCCCCAAAAACCCATCTCCATAGAGACTGTGTCTGCTTCCAAAAAGACAAAAAACAAACTAAAAACCAGCAACAAACAACTTAAACATTTACAAAGAAAGAACAATACAGTATCCACATCTGAACCAAAGAGTAAAACAGTGAAATGTGGATTATTAAATATTAGGTCTCTCTCTTCCAAGTCTCTGTTAGTACATGACTTAATAAATGATCAACAAATTGATTTACTCTGCCTTACAGAAACCTGGTTGCAGCAGGATGATTATGTTAGCTTAAATGAATCAACACCCCCGAGTCATTCTAACTACCAGAAATCTCGAAGCACAGGTCGAGGGGGCGGTGTGGCAGCAATTTTTCACACCAGTCTATTAATTAATGAAAGACCAAGACAGACTTTTAATTCATTTGAAAGCCTGATGCTTAACATTATCCACCCCAGCTGTGAAACTCAGAAACCAGTCTTACTTGTTATCATCTATAGTCCACCTGGGCCTTACACAGAGTTTCTGTCTGATTTCTCAGACTTTATATCTGATTTAGTTCTGAGCTCAGATAAAATAATTATTGTGGGTGATTTTAACATCCATGTAGATGCTAAAAATGACAGCCTCAACATGGCATTTAATCTGTTGTTAGACTCAATTGGTTTCTCTCAAAATGTAAAAGAACCCACCCACCACTTTAATCACACTCTAGATCTGGTTTTAACATATGGCATAGAAACTGAACATTTAACAGTGTTTCCTGAAAACCCTCTCCTGTCTGATCATTTCTTGATAAAATTTACATTTACAATAATTGATTACGCAGCAGTGGAGAGTGGACTTTATCAAAGTAGATGTCTTTCTGAAAGCGCTGTAACTAAGTTTAAGAATATAATCCAGCCACTGTTATCATCGTCAATGCCCTGTACCAACACAGAGCAGAGCAGCTATCTGAACGCTACCCCAACAGAGGTCGATTATCTTGTTAATAATTTCACCTCCTCACTACGTACGACTCTGGATACTGTAGCTCCAGTGAAAACTAAGGTCTCTAATCAGAAGTACATGACCCCGTGGTATAATTCTCAAACACGTACCCTCAAGCAGACGACTCGTAATCTGGAGAGGAAATGGCGTGTCACAAATTTAGAGGATCATAATTTAGCCTGGAGAAATAGTTTGTTGCTTTATAAGAAAGCCCTCCGCAAAGCCAGAACAGCTTACTATTCGTCACTGATTGAAGAAAATAAGAACAACCCCAGGTTTCTCTTCAGCACTGTAGCCAGGCTGACAAAAAGCCAGAGCTCTTTTGAGCCAACCATCCCTTTAACGTTAACTAGTGATGACTTCATGAACTTCTTCACAAATAAAATTTTTATCATTAGAGAAAAAATTACCAATAATCATCCCACAGATGTAATATTATCTACAGCTACTTGTAGTTCCATTGATGTTAAGTTAGACTCTTTTTTTCCAATCGATCTTTCTGAGTTAACGTCAATAATTACTTCCTCCAAACCATCAACGTGTCTTTTAGACCCCATTCCTACAAAACTGCTCAAAGAAGTTCTGCCATTGATTAATTCTTCGATCTTATATATGATCAACCTATCTCTAATAATCGGCTATGTACCACAGGCCTTCAAGGTGGCTGCAGTTAAACCTTTACTCAAAAAGCCATCTCTAGACCCAGCAGTCTTAGCTAATTATAGGCCAATCTCCAACCTTCCTTTCATATCAAAAATCCTTGAAAGAGTAGTTGTCAAACAGCTAACAGATCATCTGCAGAGGAATGGTTTATTTGAAGAGTTTCAGTCAGGTTTCAGAGCTCATCACAGCACAGAAACAGCTTTAGTGAAGGTTACAAATGATCTTCTTATGGCCTCTGACAGTGGACTCATCTCTGTGCTTGTCCTTCTTGACCTTAGTGCAGCATTCGATACTGTTGACCATAATATTCTATTAGAGCGATTAGAACATGCTGTAGGTATTACAGGTATTGCACTGCAGTGGTTTGTATCATATCTATCTAATAGACTCCAATTTGTGCATGTAAATGGAGAGTCCTCTTCACACACTGAGGTTAATTATGGAGTTCCACAGGGTTCAGTGCTAGGACAGATTCTGTTTACATTATACATGCTTCCCCTAGGCAGCATCATTAGAAGACATAGCATACATTTTCACTGCTATGCAGATGACACCCAGCTCTATCTGTCCATGAAGCCAGATAACACACACCAATTAGTTAAACTGCAGGAATGTCTTAAAGACATAAAGACTTGGATGGCCACTAACTTTCTGCTTCTCAACTCAGATAAAACTGAGGTCATTGTACTCGGCGCTGAAAAGCTTAGAAATTTGGTATCTAACCAGATTCTTACTCTGGATGGCATTACCTTGGCCTCCAGTAACACTGTGAGGAACCTTGGAGTCATTTTTGACCAGGATATGTCCTTCAACGCACATATTAAACAAATATGTAAGACTGCGTTCTTCCATTTGCGCAACATCTCTAAAATTAGAAATATCCTGTCTCAGAGTGACGCTGAAAAACTAGTTCATGCATTTATTACTTCCAGGCGGGACTACTGCAATTCATTATTATCAGGATGTCCAAAAAACTCACTGAAAAGCCTTCAGTTAATCCAAAATGCTGCAGCAAGAGTACTGACAGGGACTAGAAAGAGAGAGCATATTTCTCCTGTTTTGGCTTCCCTTCATTGGCTTCCTGTTAAATCCAGAATTGAATTCAAAATCCTGCTCCTCACATACAAGGTCTTAAATAATCAGGCCCCATCTTATCTTAATGACCTTGTAGTACCATATCACCCTATTAGAGCACTTCGCTCTCGCTCTGCAGGCCTACTTGTTGTTCCTAGAGTATTTAAAAGTAGAATGGGAGGGAGAGCCTTCAGTTTTCAGGCCCCTCTTCTGTGGAACCAGCTTCCAGTTTGGATTCGGGAGACAGACACTATCTCTACTTTTAAGATTAGGCTTAAAACTTTCCTTTTTGCTAAAGCATATAGTTAGGGCTGGACCAGGTGACCCTGAATCCTCCCTTAGTTATGCTGCAATAGATGTAGGCTGCCGGGGGATTCCCATGATGCATTGAGTTTTTCCTTTCCAGTCACCTTTCTAACTCACTATGTATTAACAGACCTCTCTGTATTGAATCGTATCTGTTATTAATCTCTGTCTCTCTTCCACAGCATGTCTTTATCCTGTCTTCCTTCTCTCACCCCAACCGGTCGCAGCAGATGGCAACCCCTCCCTGAGCCTGGTTCTGCCGGAGGTTTCTTCCTGTTAGAAGGGAGTTTTTCCTTCCCACTGTCGCCAAAGTGCTTGCTCATAGGGGGTCATATGATTGTTGGGCTTTTCTCTGTATCTATGAAGCGCCTTGAGGCGACATTTGTTGTGATTTGGCGCTATATAAATAAAATTGAATTGAATTGAATTGAATTGAAAGCCTTGCCAGCCCTTGTGATCGGGTGGCACCGCCCACCAGGCGTGTGAAAGAAAGAAGAAAAAACCCGGACCGGGCCGCCTGGCCACCGTTTTCGCGCGTGTCCGCTCCCTAGGCTCCGAAAGCCTTGCCAGCCCTTGTGATCGGGTGGCACAGCCCACCAGGCGTGTGAAAGAAAGAAGAAAAAACCCGGACCGGGCCGCCTGGCCACCCTTTTTTCTGGGTGTCCGCTCCCCAGGCTCTGAACGCCTTGCCAGCCCTTGTGATCGGGTGGCACCGCCCACCAGGCGTGTGAAAGAAAGAAGAAAAAACCCGGACCGGGCCGCCTGGCCACCCTTTGTCTGGGTCTCCGCTCCCCAGGCTCTGAACGCCTTGCCAGCCCTTGTGATTGGGTGGCACCGCCCACCAGGCGTGTGAAAGAAAGAAGAAAAAACCCGGACCGGGCCGCCTGGCCACCCTTTGTGCGGGTGTCCGCTCCCCAGGCTCCGAAAGCCTTGCCAGCCCTTGTGATCGGGTGGCACCGCCCACCAGGCGTGTGAAAGAAAGAAGAAAAAACCCGGACCGGGCCGCCTTGCCACCCTTTTCGCGGGTGTCCGCTCCCTAGGCTCCGAAAGCCTTGCCAGCCCTTGTGATCGGGTGGCACCGCCCACCAGGCGTGTGAAAGAAAGAAGAAAAAACCCGGACCGGGCCGCCTGGCCACCGTTTTCGCGGGTGTCCGCTCCCTAGGCTCCGAAAGCCTTGCCAGCCCTTGTGATCGGGTGGCACAGCCCACCAGGCGTGTGAAAGAAAGAAGAAAAAACCCGGACCGGGCCGCCTGGCCACCCTTTTTTCTGGGTGTCCGCTCCCCAGGCTCTGAACGCCTTGCCAGCCCTTGTGATCGGGTGGCACCGCCCACCAGGCGTGTGAAAGAAAGAAGAAAAAACCCGGACCGGGCCGCCTGGCCACCCTTTGTCTGGGTCTCCGCTCCCCAGGCTCTGAACGCCTTGCCAGCCCTTGTGATTGGGTGGCACCGCCCACCAGGCGTGTGAAAGAAAGAAGAAAAAACCCGGACCGGGCCGCCTGGCCACCCTTTGTGCGGGTGTCCGCTCCCCAGGCTCCGAAAGCCTTGCCAGCCCTTGTGATCGGGTGGCACCGCCCACCAGGCGTGTGAAAGAAAGAAGAAAAAACCCGGACCGGGCCGCCTTGCCACCCTTTTCGCGGGTGTCCGCTCCCTAGGCTCCGAAAGCCTTGCCAGCCCTTGTGATCGGGTGGCACCGCCCACCAGGCGTGTGAAAGAAAGAAGAAAAAACCCGGACCGGGCCGCCTGGCCACCCTTTGTGCGGGTGTCCGCTATCCAGGCTCCGAAAGCCTTGCCAGCCCTTGTGATCGGGTTGCACAGCCCACCAGGCGTGTGAAAGAAAGAAGAAAAAACCCGGACCGGCCGCCTGGCCACTCTTTGTGCGGGTGTCCGCTCCCAAGGCTCCGAAAGCCTTGCCAGCCCTTGTGATCGGGTGGCACCGCCCACCAGGCGTGTGAAAGAAAGAAGAAAAAACCCGGACCGGGCCGCCTGGCCACCGTTTTCGCGGGTGTCCGCTCCCTAGGCTCCGAAAGCCTTGCCAGCCCTTGTGATCGGGTGGCACAGCCCACCAGGCGTGTGAAAGAAAGAAGAAAAAACCCGGACCGGGCCGCCTGGCCACCCTTTGTCTGGGTGTCCGCTCCCCAGGCTCTGAACGCCTAGCCAGCCCTTGTGATCGGGTGGCACCGCCCACCAGGCGTGTGAAAGAAAGAAGAAAAAACCCGGACCGGGCTGCCTTGCCACCCTTTTCGCGGGTGTCCGCTCCCCAGGCTCCGAGAACCTTGCCAGCCATTGTGATCGGGTGGCACCGCCCACCAGGCGTGTGAAAGAAAGAAGAAAAAAACCAGACCGGGCCGCCTGGCCACCCTTTGTGCGGGTGTCCGCTCCCCAGGCTCCGAAAGCCTTGCCAGCCCTTGTGATCGGGTGGCACCGCCCACCAGGCGTGTGAAAGAAAGAAGAAAAAACCCGCACCGGGCCGCCTGGCCACCCTTTTCGCGGGTGTCCGCTCCCTAGGCTCCGAAAGCCTTGCCAGCCCTTGTGATCGGGTGGCACAGCCCACCAGGCGTGTGAAAGAAAGTAGAAAAAACCCGGACCGGGCCGCTGGCCACCTTTTGTGCGGGTCTCCGCTCCCCAGGCTCCGAAAGCCTTGCTAGCCCTTGTGATCGGGTGGAACCGCCCACCAGGCGTGTGAAAGAAAGAAGAAAAAACGCGGACCGGGCCGCCTTGCTACCGTTTTCGTGGGTGTCCGCTCCCTAGACTCCGAAAGCCTTGCCAGCCCTTGTGATCGGGTGGCACCGCCCACCAGGCGTGTGAAAGAAAGAAGAAAAAACCCGGACCGGGCCGCCTGGCCACCCTTTTCGCCGGTGTCCGCTCCCCAGGCTCCGAAAACCTTGCCAGCCCTTGTGATCGGGTGGCACCGCCCACCAGACGTGTGAAAGAAAGAAGAAAAAACCCGGACCGGGCCGCCTGGCCACCCTTTGTCTGGGTGTCCGCTCCCCAGGCTCTGAACGCCTTGCCAGCCCTTGTGATCGGGTGGCACCGCCCACCAGGCGTGTGAAAGAAAGAAGAAAAAACCCGGACCGGGCTGCCTGGCCACCCTTTTCGCGGGTGTCCGCTCCCCAGGCTCCAAAAACCTTGCCAGCCATTGTGATCGGGTGGCACCGCCCACCAGGCGTGTGAAAGAAAGAAGAAAAAACCCGGACCGGGCCGCCTGGCCATCCTTTGTGCGGGTGTCCGCTATCCAGGCTCCGAAAGCCTTGCCAGCCCTTGTGATCGGGTGGCACAGCCCACCAGGCGTGTGAAAGAAAGAAGAAAAAACCCGGACCGGGCCGCCTGGCCACCCTTTGTCTGGGTGTCCGCTCCCCAGGCTCCGAAAGCCTTGCCAGCCCTTGTGATCGGGTGGCACCGCCCACCAGGCGTGTGAAAGAAAGAAGAAAAAACCCGGACTGGGCCGCCTTGTCACCCTTTGTGCGGGTGTCCGCTATCCAGGCTCCGAAAGCCTTGCCAGCCCTTGTGATCGGGTGGCACAGCCCACCAGGCGTGTGAAAGAAAGAAGAAAAAACCCGGACCGGGCCGCCTGGCCACCCTTTGTCTGGGTGTCGGCTCCCCAGGCTCCGAAAGCCTTTCCAGCCCTTGTGATCGGGTGGCACCGCCCACCAGGAGTGTGAAAGAAAGAAGAAAAAACCCGGACTGGGCCGCCTGGCCACCGTTTTCGCGGGTGTCCGCTCCCTAGGCTCCGAAAGCCTTTCCAGCCCTTGTGATCGGGTGGCACAGCCCACCAGGCGTGTGAAAGAAAGAAGAAAAAAACCCGGACCGGGCCGCCTGGCCACCCTTTGTCTGGGTGTCCGCTCCCCAGGCTCTGAAAGCCTTGCCAGCTCTTGTGATCGGGTGGCACCGCCCACCAGGCGTGTGAAAGAAAGAAGAAAAAACCCGGACCGGGCCGCCTGGCCACCCTTTTCGCGGTTGTCCGCTCCCTAGGCTCCGAAAGCCTTGCCAGCCCTTGTGATCGGGTGGCACCGCCCACCAGGCGTGTGAAAGAAAGAATAAAAAACCCGGACCGGGCCGCCTGGCCACCCTTTGTGTGGGTGTCCGCTATCCAGGCTCCGAAAGCCTTACCAGCTTTTGTGATCGGGTGGCACCGCCCACCAGGCGTGTGAAAGAAAGAAGAAAAAACCCGGACCGGGCCGCCTGGCCACCCTTTGTGCGGGTGTCCGCTCCCCAGGCTCCGAAAGCCTTGCCAGCCCTTGTGATCGGGTGGCACCGCCCACCAGGCGTGTGAAAGAAAGAAGAAAAAACCCGGACCGGGCCACCTTGCCACCCTTTTCGCGGGTGTCCGCTCCCTAGGCTCCGAAAGCCTTGCCAGCCCTTGTGATCGGGTGGCACCGCCCACCAGGCGTGTGAAAGAAAGAAGAAAAAACCCGGACCGGGCCGCTTGGCCACCCTTTGTGCGGGTGTCCGCTATCCAGGCTCCGAAAGCCTTGCCAGCCCTTGTGATCGGGTGGCACAGCCCACCAGGCGTGTGAAAGAAAGAAGAAAAAACCCGGACCGGGCCGCCTGGCCACCCTTTGTGCGGGTGTCCGCTCCCAAGGCTCCGAAAGCCTTGCCAGCCCTTGTGAGCGGGTGGCACCGCCCACCAGGCGTGTGAAAGAAAGAAGAAAAAACCCGGACTGGACCGCCTGGCCACCGTTTTTGCGGGTGTCCGCTCCCTAGGCTCCGAAAGCCTTGCCAGCCCTTGTGATCGGGTGGCACAGCCCACCAGGCGTCTGAAAGAAAGAAGAAAAAACCCGGACCGGGCCGCCTGGCCACCCTTTGTCTGGGTGTCCGCTCCCCAGGCTCCGAAAGCCTTGCCAGCCCTTGTGATCGGGTGGCACCGCCCACCAGGCGTGTGAAAGAAAGAAGAAAAAACCCGGACCGGGCCGCCTGGCCACCCTTTTCGCCGGTGTCCGCTCCCCAGGCTCCGAAAACCTTGCCAGCCCTTGTGATCGGGTGGCACCGCCCACCAGGCGTCTGAAAGAAAGAAGAAAAAACCCGGACCGGGCCGCCTGGCCACCCTTTGTGCGGGTGTCCACTATCCAAGCTCTGAAAGCCTTGCCAGCCCTTGTGATCGGGTGGCACCGCCCACCAGGCGTGTGAAAGAAAGAAGAAGAAACCCGGACCGGGCCGCCTGGCCACCCTTTGTGCGGGTGTCCGCTCCCCAGGCTCCGAAAGCCTTGCCAGCCCTTGTGATCGGGTGGCACCGCCCACCAGGCGTGTGAAAGAAAGAAGAAAAAACCCGGACCGGGCCGCCTGGCCACCCTTTGTGCGGGTGTCCGCTCCCCAGGCTCCGAAAGCCTTGCCAGCCCTTGTGACAGGGTGGCACCAACCCCAGGCGTGGAAAAGAATGGTAAAAATATGGTAAATGGCATTTCACTAGTCCGTAAGGACCCCAAAGTGCTTTACACATTCAGTCATCCACCCATTAACACACTGGTGAGGACAAGCTACATTGTAGCCACAGCCATCCTGGGGCGCACTGACAGAGGCGAGGCTGCCTAACACTGGCGCCACCGGGCCCTCTGACCACCACCAGTAGGCAACGGGTGAAGTGTCTTGCCCAAGGACACAGCAATCTTCCGATTACAAGACGAACGCCCAACTCTTGAGCCACGATCACCACAAAAGAAAGCAGAAAAAACCTGGACCAGGCCTCCTGGCCACTCTTTATATCGGTGGACCTCCCCCAGGCCTCACTACCTTCCCCTTGCTTTTCAGAGAAACCCTCTACAGAAGAGTTTAGAAAGATAAAACTTGTGAGTTCTGAATGTCCTGGTGAGTCTCCACCTGTTACAGGTGGGTGCAGCCTGCACTGTCTCGAGACAGACCAGACCAGCTGCACCACAGACACTTCAAACCTTATCTCAAGACAAACACTGAAAGAACAACATAAAAAAGAAGTAAACAAACCCCAGAAACATGCCGGGTTATAGGAGAAGGCAGCCATGTAGAGGTTGAGTCTGTGTGAGTCTTTTTTCTGTTTATGAACAACAGAAAAAAGAAAGAAAACCTTAGAAATCTGTAGGGTTGTTTTCTCTGAGACATGTTGGAATCTGTAAACAGTTACTCCGAAAAGGATCCAGATGTTTCAAAATACTGCTCTGGCAAATGTTTCAATTCTGCAAGCAGAATTGCTGCAATTAATGGACTAAAAGTCGTCACTTTTCACCCCTATTTATGGATTTAAGGATCAAAGGATCAAACTGGTGGTAAGATTCTAAATATATGTGATGTCATTATCCCGTAATGACATCACATATATAGGTTGTCACATTTATCAGTAAAGTTCCAATCTCTGCCCCTCCCCCCCCTCCCCCCCCCAAAAAAATGTGCTTTTGCAATAACCAATGTTTTCTACAGTCATTTGTGCTAACAGATGGCAACATTTAAAAGCTGGGTCTTACTCTGCCCAGGCTGCTCTACCATAGAAGAAGAAGAATGTAGACCTACAGTATCTTGAAAAACTTTCACACATTTTGTCACTTTACAACAACAAACGTAAATGGAATTTTTCTTAGATCTTCTGTGACAGACCAACACAAGTTACCACATAACTGTAAAGTGGTATGAAAATGATACATGTCAAAGGAGCTTGCAAAGAAAAGCGTCTGGACTTCTTTAAGTTACTTGAAGACGTTTCACCTCTCATCCAAGAAGCTTCTTCAGTTCTAAGGTCAAATGGTGGGGAGTCCCAGATTTAAACCTAGTGGGAGTATCCCCCCACAGAGGGACAAAAGGACCCCCTGATGATCCTCTAATCACCTGAGCCAAGTTTGGGAAATCTGGGACTCCCCACCATTTGACCTTAGAACTGAAGAAGCTTCTCGGATGAGAGGTGAAACGTCTTCAAGTAACTTAAAGAAGTCCAGACGCTTTTCTTTGCAAGCTAGTTTGACTACGATGACCTGGATGACTGAGAACGTTCACAGACAAAATGATACATGGTTTTCAGAATATCAAGCAAATAAAATCTGAAAAGTGTCATGTTAATTAGCATTCAGTTCCCTTTACTCTGATACCCCTAAACAAAATCCAGTGATATCAATTGCCTTTAGAAGGCAACCAAATTAAGTTTACCTGTGTGTAATTTAGTCTCATTATAAATACAACTGCTCTGTGACAGCCTCAGTAGTTTGTTAAAGAACATTAATGAACAAACAGCTTCATGAAAACCAAGGAACTCACCAGGCAGGTCAGTGATAAAGTTGTAGATAAGTTTAAAGCAGGGATAGGTTATAAAAAAATATCCTGAGCTTTGAACATCTCAAGGAGCACTGTTCAATCCATCATCCAAAATTAGAAAAGGTTTCCTACAACTGCAAACCTACCAAGATATGACCGTGTATGACCATATGACCATATGACCATGTACACATATGCAGTTAAAGCATATGTGTACATGCAACTTCAAAAGTTAAAGTAGAAAAAGACTGCAAACCTTAGGAACAATATGGAATGAGTGATAATGTCAGCACCATTCCATGATTTGGAAATATTTGTTTCACTTTAAATCTGTTTTTGTTTTCTTAATTGCAAAAACTGTAAAATTTGAATTATCTTTTGTGTCACTTCAGTGTTCTGTCACTTCAGTGACTCCCTCTTGTATCTTTGTTACACATTGGATATAATTTTTCTTACCATGATGATGCATGATCTTTACTCTCAAATCATTTTAATGGCTTCTGAGGAAGTTGCCCCTCTGCTCCAAATTACTGTTTAATAGGCAATTTGTTCTTTACTCTACTTTGTTCCTTGATTGTAAAATCTGGTATTTTTGCAAATTTGGCTCAGGGGGACCTGAAAGCCAGGAGACAATTTATTGTATTGGCCACAAACAATCTAATAGAGGCCCATTGCCCATAAATATTAATAAAGATTTCTATCAGAGCAAAAATATCTCTCTCTCTCTCTTAAGTATTTGCTCCTAACCACGTCCTAACCTAGCAGTCATATAGAGCCTTTAATTAATCCTGCATTTTTTGTCAAAGATATTTGTCACCATGAAATTAATAGCTTAAAACGGCAACATATGAACAGATTCACTGAGTAATCAGAAAAGTTTAGCATGAATCTGGACATTAGATTTAAGCTTGAAGTTTTAACCTTATCAAATATCACTTGGTAGAAGCTCCTTACCGTTTGAAGAAATCTCTTCTCAATCTGCTGTCCTCTTTTGCCTTCATCTTTTTTTTCCATCGGAGACTGACGTTATTCCATGTTAATTATTTTTTCTCCGTGAAAAATACAGCAACTCATCTTATCCCGGGGTGCCAGGGCGTCGAGCTCCGGATCTCAGCAGAAAAGTGCCAATCAAAGTTGCAGGCTGATCCAGGTATCAGTTTGACATAGGTTCTCCTCTGTGACGTCACAGTTGGAACACTGTTACGCCTCTGCGTAACCATGGTTGCAGGGGACGCTTTGGAGCTCTGCTGCTCAGCAGCAAAAGATTTCAGGTTAAACTCTAAAACCAAATAAAATCAATATACTGTATATTTGTATAGTGTACCGCGTAAGCGTTCGTTTTCTGGAAGAGGCTGTAAAACGGACAGTTAAAATGTGACATGTGATATGTCGAGCTGTCGATAAGCACGGCTGTTTTTGTGCTGTTATTCACTGTTAGCCTGTTTTGGCTGGCGTTACTGAAGTTGTTTTCAACTGGATGTCACATTGTTGAACTCTGATGATTAATGAATAAACTCTCGATGTGACGATGGTAGAATGTAGTTGTAACCCTGTGTTAATCTAGTCGTTTGATACCGTTTAATATCCAGTCCATCTGTTTGGAGTTTTGTTTTTAACATGCCCTGGAATAATTTAAAGTTTTACAATGCCGGTGATTTACGACTCTTTCGCGACAGTCAGCTGGGGAGTAAACTGTGGGGTTCTCAGAGGTAGCTCATGTGAGCCAGCAGTGACATCTGTACATGCAGTAGCCTTAAAATACTGATTATTTATTCTCCTGCTAGGTAAGAATTTGTGTTTTATACGTACATTGTTTCTTTCTATATGTTATCGTTTGGTTATGTTATGATGTGTGGTTAATGATGATTATTAGTGTGCTAATCGTGAATAAGCTAGTAAACTTGAAAATTAGCAGCCATGTTAAGCGGATTTCGGTGGTCAAGTTCGTGTGTCATTGTTTGGAATATAAACCCATATGGCTTGCACTACTTTCAAGATGTAAGCTAAAGGGGTGTGTTTTAAAAAAGGTGCAAGAATGCACCAAGAGTGCAACAACATAAGTTGTCATTTATGTTGTGCATTTGAACTAGCAGACTGCACTATGAGCACACATGGGCTGTGTCCCAATCCAGCGACCCCACGCTTCGGAGTAAGCGCAGTTCGCGTACTATGTACGGCGCGTACTAGGAAGTACGAGAAGTGCGGAAATGAGAGGCTTGTGAAATGGGACGGTCTGGCCGTCGTCGCGCTGCTCCGGTTGCCTAGCAACCATGATACTAACCCCGAGAAAAGTTTCATACAGCATTGTTTGACAGAAATGAAGGAGAAAAATGTTTTGTTGTTCATTCATTTTTTTTATGACATCACTTTGATTAGCTGAGTATCTGAGGCTGAGACCATGGGGCTGTAAAAACATAATTGTTGGGCTTAATTTCTGTACTGAACAGTCATTTCAAGATTAGTTAGTAAATAACAATTAGCTAATGTTGTTCATGGGACCATAGTCATCTCACTTTGGTAATGTAAATATAATATGGCCAATATTATATTTTTTGTCAGATTATTATGATATATTACAGCAGTGAGCTTGAACTCTATGTCAAAGATTCAAGTTGAAGTTATTTATATTTCCTATCACCTTAAATCTTCACTCAAAGACAAGTATCTTTGACAGTGTATATATAGATCAGGGGTCGGCAACCCTAGGCGAAGGGTTAACTGATGGCACGACCATAGCTGGACTGGCCACCGGGCATACCGGGCATTTGCGCGGTGGGCCAATGATTTTTTTTTTTTTTTGTAACGTTATAAACATTGAAAGGTGGTGGATTGGCCAGATGCTGGTCGGTGTAAAAATACTAACTTAAATGAACCAAGATAACCCAGCAGTCCATAGGAAATAATGTATGTCACTAAATTTACTGTCACTGCAAATGTAAAAGTAAACATAAATGAACCACAGAGGAAATGACATGACTTTGAGGACAGATGTGATCAGGTGGAAAGTGCAGAAAGCTGACTGATGTCGATCTGTGGCTGCATTCAATGTTGGCCTGTCCTGTATTAGGCATTCAGGATTTTCTTTTATGGTCATTTAGCTCTTATGGCATGAACTTGCTCAGTGCATTATTATTGGCTTTTCTACAGTCTGATATTTGTTTAATAATTGTGCATCAAATAAGTTGATAAATAAGATGTTTAAAAACTTCATCATCATATCAAACATGATCGATTTGGAGCAAGTTTATTTGGCACATGCTGACTGCATTCTAATTGTAACCAGAACAGGAGGCGAGAGCAGAGAACAAGAGTGCAGCAGTTTAGTGAAAGGAACAGGAAAGGTGAAGAAGAGGTGAGCATCCAAAAGACGAGCAAGAGGACAGTTTCAAAGGAGACATCACGGCACAATAAAAGCACAAGCTGTAAGAGCAGAGATTCATTCATATTTTTACTATTTTTTTCTTTAGGTTTTACTCCCACTGCTTACAATAAATCAAATATATAGTACAAACAAGAAAAACTCAAATTGCATTGTTGTTCAGTATAGCTCTGTGACTTCAACCTTTAGCTAACGTATAATGTTTGACATTTTATATAAATGTGACTATAAAATATAGTCAATAATATTAAAAAGGTGCTGTTACTGAGTGAAACTTCCAAAGATTTCAGGTCTGGATTTAGCCCCAGTGTTTTAAGATCCTAGCAGCGCTCGTATTTATGGCCACATTTTTAAAAGAGACGAGCTTTCTGGGTGCTGACTCAGAGGGACCACTTTAGTTCATTGAAGCTTTAATGCCAGTTTAAGACAATAAACTCGACACGTTTCGAATCAAATTGATAATAACAGAGCTATGCTGGACAAGCAGCTGTGTTAGTGTGACGCCCTGCATATTTGAAGGATTGCAATAAACTTCTGTTCTTACTGAATCTGTAACATTGCCTTGATCTGCCTACATCATTTTTTAAATAGTTTATGTTGTTAAATGAGTTTTGTGTCACTGTGCACAGAGAAAAACTCACCTGATGTAGTGGTAATGCGTTATTCACCACTAGATGGAGACAAACTGGCACAGGTATTTTCTCTACACACTAAATTTCACACTGAAAAGCATTGGTGGGAATTTTTGTTTACATAGTAAGCAAATGAAAAAATGTCTTGAGGTCTTTCCAGTGTTTTCAAAATTGTGTTTTTCAGATACACGTCAAAATTTCATACAGACAAACACACACACAAAACAACAAAATATGTCAAATTACATGCACGTCTCATTCATTTTTTTGAGAATTTCACCACTTTTAGATTTCATGGAAAATAACTTGTGTTATTCATGACATGATATCATTTAAAATAACTTTGTCAGGCCAGTGAATAGCTACCACATAAGTATAAATCTAAATCATGCAAGTGTAATATAGAAAAAACCACAAACAGTTGTGCTGTTTGTTCATAATAAATGGGTAGAGGTGTATAGTCAGTAAAAGCCACCGAGGCTCTGCCGAGCTCCAAACCACCTCTGCCACAGACAGAAGCATCAAAAATGTGCGCTGGGAGCTTCATGGCACGATTTCTACAGCCACACAAATCTATATGTATGTTGCCAAGAACCTTAGTCCATGTAGGGCATCTTAACACAGTTTACTTGTGTCAGTTAGGTCAGCTAGTGGGAGGCAGAGAGGGCAGCCTTTACATTATTTTATTGTAGAGTGACAGGAACTGCCTATGAGCTTCTAATCAGGCAGAAATATTGACAGAAGGAAATATTTAAAAAAAATAATAATTTTTAAAATTTCAAAGGAAATACATTGATGAAAATCAAAGAAGAGAAAATGTACGTGATGTTCCATTTTCCTGAGAACTGATTGGCTGTGATGACTCCTTCAAGTACTACATGCTACTTTGTCCTGCTAGTTAAGCCTGCTGTCTGTTCTCAGGCCTCCTCCTGTTTCACTGGCATAAATCCATCACCAGAGGGCTCCACTGACCTGCCTGTTGACATCAGAGCAAACCCCTGTGTCATGTGACCTGGCTGGAGTTGCAAAGCTGGACTCAGACCTGGCCCAGGCAAGTTCAAAGACAGTTGTGGTAGAGAGAGCAGGGAGTAAAGTAGAGCACTGGAAGGATGGGGTGGAAACAGGAAGCGTGTAGATTCAGTGGATTTGGCATCCTCCATCTGTCTCCATGCTCTCTTTACTGGCCTTCTAAAAATCACTTCTAAAAACTTCTCCTGTAGCTGTGCAGCTGCTTTTGTTTAAATGTTTAGGATAGCATTTAGAATTCAACTTTACTGTCATTACACATGTCTAAATACAGGGTAACAAAATACAGTTTGCATCTTATCAGTAAGTGCAATAAGAGCAAATATACAGATGTGCTACATATATACAGATGTATCGGTGTGAGGTAAACAGATCTACAGAGTGCTATGAATATATCTACAGCAGTGGAAGCGTAGCTTGAAAAGCGCTATATAAATGCAATCCATTATTATTGAGTACAGATAATGCTAATGATGATGATGCTGACAGGATTAATGCAGATGCAGAATTTCAAAGTGATTCAGAAGGAAGTAGTACAGTTTATAGAGTGCATGGTCGCTTATCTGTACCAAGCTCAAAAAAGAAAACCTACACAATAACAGAAGATGAGATCAAGCGCAGAATCCAAGCAGAGAACATGTCAGTTCATGTTTTCAGAGCTTTAATTGGGGTAGGTTTACATTTTGATTTTGATGTCACCTGAAAGATATCCGGGTTACTCGTATCACTGAAGTGACAATGTGGAATCTGGAAATTGTGCATTTGCTGCAACATATACACAGTTACACCATGTAAACAAAAGCATTTAACTTTGTGTGTGTGTGTGTCTCTTTTGGTGTTTGCACTTTTTCTTTTTTAGGGCCGTAAAGCTAAACTGCCTGCAATGATTCTTGACAGGCCTAAGAAGGCCAAAACTAAACCAACGGTGTTTAGTGTCCTGAGTGAAGAGGAGGCTGGGGAGCTAGCCCTCGGGTTTGCCGGAAGATTGGCTTGCGATGTCACAAGAGACATGGTCTGTAAAGGCATCGACCATTCAAGTGCTGATATGACAAAGTAAGTAAGTAGAATAATATGAAAGTTGTATCTTTTTTGGTATTATTTGTCATTTGGGTTATTTGTGTAATATTGTTAATACACTTACTTTCTAATAACAGACAGACTCTTCGCAAAATCCAACACAACCTTAAACAGGAACTGACTGATTCCTCAACCTTCAGTTTGCTGACACACACCTTTGGCCCTGCTGCACTGGATTCTTTCATTTCTTTCCTGTGTGAAAAACTGGATCTCTTAAATAATGAAACCTTTCGTGACGTTTGTTTGCTGTCCATATCATCTGTAAATCAGAATCTTGAAAATTGTTCACTGTTTTAAGTTTGTATTAAGTTAACTATTTGGCAAAGATGTTTGGTTCCTAATCCACACAGCATAATAACTGTTCTAACACATATCTTAAAAATGCTACAAAGGAAGAAAATGATCACATATGTTTTAATACGAATGTATTTGTGTCACACTCCTCGGTTTGTAGTCAATTTCCTTGTCATTTTTATTTCCCTTGTGTTCGTCTTCCCTTATTAGTTTGACTTTATTTAATCAGTCTGATGTAATAACTGATAATTAGTTACTTTCCAGTGTGTATATATGCTCCTCGTTTGGATTATTGTTTGTTTGAGTTCTGCCTGTCTTTTCTATTAAAGATTTAGACTTTTGGACTATTAGTGGGCCTCGTAGTTTTTGATCTGTGCACTTGGTAATTGACTGGGTTTAATTTAGTGGCCTGGAAAACAGGTCCCAGGGATCTGGTCATTTTAAAGGCTGGGGTAAAGTGTAAGAGCTATTTATACCCATGTAAACTTTTATACACTGGTTTTTACCTGTATTGTTTCAGAAAGGTTTAAAAGGGTAATATCCACAGTTTATAATTTTTGAATTCAACATATTTTATTAAAGTAATTTAGCTTGAGCACAGACAAAACTGAATCACATAATCATAAAATCAAATCACTTGCACTATACAGAAGTCTAATCTACTCTGAGCTAATGCCGATTTCCAATACTAATGATGGTGAAGGAGAGAGATGAGGGTGTGCACGGCCTGGCCACTGGGGCACTTATCCCCGTTCTGTGTGATACAATCCAACAGGAAAGCTGTCAAACCATTGGACATTGGTCAAGTTAACATTCCTGAATACATACACACAGAGAAACTCTGAGCCCCAAGGTCAGCATTAGCACAAACATGCCACTTTATACCGAATCTCAGTGCGAGGTCAGGTATTAGTCTCATTCCATTACTCTGGCTACATTTTCTTACTCATCATTACTGTTAAACTTATACTTAGTCATACCATACCACCATAATACATAGCAATATAAAAATAGTAACATATGAAAATATTACAATGGGCACAGATGAATTTGTATCAAAAACAGCAACCAACCCAAAGTAATGAATAACACACATAAATAACACCTGCTTGAGAGAGACCAAACAACTTCTTTTCATCTGTTCCTTGGCAGAAAGTTAAGACAGCTTTTCAGCTTTAGGTTCCAATAAACAGAGGTAACGGATGCAGTCCCTTTGAAATGTCTACACAAAAGTCTACTTGTGCATATATTTAGCTTTAACTCTTCTCTTTTCTGTTTTGTATTCCAAAAGGTTTTCATTTTCTCCAGTGGTTGTCTCCCTTTCAGTAGTTATCGATTGTTCATTAATTTTCAGACTGTTGGAATGTCGATGCTGGCCGAATGTTTCCTGCTAGAATGCAATGGCCTAAAAATGGCCCGTCATCCACTCATCTTCCAGACTACACAAGACAATAGACGCCCAGGCTGAGATCTTCCTCCACCTCTCCTGTATCTCCCCCTCCTGCAGAGTGAGTTCCTGAAGAGGAGACCTCCTGCAAGATGTAACAGCCTCCCCCACCAGTTGATTGTTGATTGTAAATTAGCATGAGTGTGATATAAAAACCAAGCATCATGGACATAGACTTTAATGAGCTGGATTAACTGAAAAGTGAAATTTCCGATTGAATCAAGGAATATGGAGCACATCTGTACACTGACCACATAACCTCTTATTGAAGACTGCCTTTCACACAGAGGGAGAAGAGATGCACAGGAGTGAAATGAAACAAATACTTCTAGGAAATATACTTAAATAATTCAGGAACATTGACAGACAGTAACAACCACTGTTGTGACTGAAGATGAGGACTTGACTCTGACTGTAGACTGAAGCCTTGAACCAAACACTCACAGGATGTACGGACTCAGGATTGTAGATGGTTCAGTGCAGAAATGGCAACTTATATCCCGAGCTCAAAGCTTCTGAACATACAAAACAAATGACTGTGATGCTATGACTTCAGGAGGACATAACAGTAATTACTTGGCATTAAGCTCCATACATCGAGGCTGACTGACTGGGGCTGCAGGAGCACGAGAGAAAGGATGACAATGGATTGTAAAAGGAAAAATGTTCTTATAAACTTTATAACAATCATAATCTCTTCTGTATTTCAGGTTGAAACATAACCTTCCTGTTGTGTCTCTTGTCCCACCTGTCAAAAGAGAAAAAGGTACAGTACAATCATCTCTGTCTCATGTAAAAGGAAAGCTGAAATAATTATTTTCCATCCTTAAAGAAACTGCATGTGTCGCCACATGTTGCAGGTGAGGATGACTCCCCAGCAGGTGTTTCACAGATTGTATCTGCAAATAAAGGTGAGCGTTTCCCCTTAAAGAAGCCGGCTGGTGCCACATTGAGGAAAGCAAGGCTTGAGGACACCGTTTACAAGGATAATTTTCTCGTGGTGAACGGTTGGGGGAAATTCTACCTTCCGAAGGTTGTAACCATGCAGGTTATTGGTGTGGTCGAGGGCATCTCATTCCCGTGTGAGCAGCTCGTTCTGATGACCTGTGAGGACCAACAGGTATATGCCTATGATGAAGAGGAGCTGCATCTGGTGGCTTCAAGCATGAAGCAGTTACGTGACGAGGGAATGGAGTATCCAGGCTCCACGGTTTATTACAGGGGAGAGGCCTTTAAAGACATGGTGAGAAGTTAAATTTGTTTACTGGACTTGTTCGTTAATAAAGATGATCATCTGTAAACACTGTCACTAAATTATGTTATTGTCTGTTGTGTGTAGCCCAGGGAGAATCGGGCAGACACGAGCATGAGCGATTTGGGCAAGAGGTTGGACGAAGAGTATAAGAAGCTGGTGGCAGAAAGGAAATCCAGCATCCTGGAAAATCTGAAACACAGCAGAAAGCAGAAGTTTGAAAGTTTTTAAAAGTCGTTGTGGTCAGAGTTATATTGTTGGATTGTCATTTATGCTTAGAAACATATACTCATTAATGATTAGAGTTATATAATCGATTGCATATTGATAGGATGTCTGATCCTTAGTAGTCTGCAAAGACTGTGTGCATTCCAGAGCACTCAAATTGTAAATAATGTTACAAATTTTTTATGTTGTTTTCATGGCTCGCTCGGGCCACTTCGGAGGTGGGGTGCCCTCGGCCTCTCGGCCTGGGGCTCGGTCACTCTGGCACAGCTGGCTGCCGGAGGAGCTCATGGGCATGTCACTGCAACCCCCCCCGGCTTCTGCTCCACGGCTGCTGAGTGACGCCTCATCTGGGACTCTCCTCAGCTCTTTCTGGGATAGTGGCACAGCTGCCCCTCTGTTGGTCTTCCTTGGTCTCTTGTGTTCTGGGGGCCTCTGGATGTCTGGAGTCTTGATCTCCTCCAACCTGCTTCATGCCCTGGAGGACAAGGCTGTGCCCCCCCACACCCTCTAGCAGATCATTACATGAAGGAACCTTTTAAAAACAAGCGCGTCCATGCTCACAGGTGTACACACGGGTGCTCACACACACAAACTACTCCCTTTTTGGCTCCTACCTCAAAGCACACTGTGCGCTGTCGATATTACGTGCTGCACAATAATGTTTAACATTTAGTATTTACTGTCATATTCACATAGATCATCGCGATGATGTTGTTTATTATATTGCTCTTTTTTTGTTGTTGCTTGTTTTCTCTTTTTTCTTTCTCAACAGGTGATCCAGGTGATTGATAGATGTATTTTTTGTCGGTTTGTTTTGTTGGTTTTTGTTTTTTGCCCTTTATCACCGTTCCTCTTCCCCCGCTGTTTTTCTTTCCCTCTTTCTTTCTCCTCTTTCTTTTCCCCAGTCAAACATGTCCTATATTTAGCAAGTGAAAATAAAATAAAATAAACAATAAAAGGTGAATCAAATAGACCAATACGGCAAAGCTGGGATGGTCCATTTGGTAAAGTAAATCCGTTGGGCATCTTTCTTCGCCTTTAGACAATAATTCTGATGGCAAAAGAGCAAAATGGGACAGGCAAAAATAATAATAATAATAATAATTTACAATCAACAATAATTATTTGTTACTTTCTTTTGTTTTGTTTAAACATCATAAACTCCAGTTTACTTGTGCTGCAGATCAAGTACCATAAGTACACATCTCTAATCCTCACTACATAAATAAATCCACAAGTCAGAAAAATTACATGACGAATAACACCGTACTCATGACAAAACACAAAAACCTCACAGCTGGAAACATGAACAGAGCTGAAGTTTATTCTGACAAATCAGGTGTGTACAGCCTAAATATCAGAAAACTGCTTCTTACCTGTGACGCTTTACAGATGGAGCCATTCTGATTTTCTGTCACCTAAAAAATTTAATTACATCATTAAAAGCAGTGGTGGATAAATATTTGAAAACTTTATTGGTTCACTAAGACCACAGTGGAATAATATAACAAGCTTTTCTGCCTATTTACAGTGGGGCAAAAAAGTATTTAGTCAGCCACCAATTGTGCAAGTTCCCCCACTTAAAATGATGACAGAGGTCAGTAATTTGCACCAGAGGTACACTTCAACTGTGAGAGACAGAATGTGAAAAAAAAATCCATGAATTCACATGGTAGGATTTGTAAAGAATTTATTCGTAAATCAGGGTGGGAAAATAAGTATTTGGTCAATAACAAAAATACAACTCAATACTTTGTAACATAACCTTTGTTGGCAATAACAGAGGTCAAACGTTTACTATAGGTCTTTACCAGGTTTGCACACACAGTAGCTGGTATTTTGGCCCATTCCTCCATGGAGATCTTCTCAAGAGCAGTGATGTTTTGGGGCTGTCGCCGAGCAACACGGACTTTCAACTCCCGCCACAGATTTTCTATGGGGTTGAGGTCTGGAGACTGGCTAGGCCACTCCAGGACTTTCAAATGCTTCTTACGGAGCCACTCCTTTGTTGCCCGGGCGGTGTGTTTTGGATCATTGTCATGTTGGAAGACCCAGCCTCGTTTCATCTTCAAAGTTCTCACTGATGGAAGGAGGTTTTGGCTCAAAATCTCACGATACTTGGCCCCATTCATTCTGTCCTTAACACGGATCAGTCGTCCTGTCCCCTTGGCAGAAAAACAGCCCCATAGCATGATGTTTCCACCCCCATGCTTCACAGTAGGTATGGTGTTCTTGGGATGCAACTCAGTATTCTTCTTCCTCCAAACACGACGAGTTGAGTTTATACCAAAAAGTTCTACTTTGGTTTCTCTTGAGAAGATCTGCATGGAGGAATGGGCCAAAATACCAGCTACTGTGTGTGCAAACCTGGTAAAGACCTATAGTAAACGTTTGACCTCTGTTATTGCCAACAAAGGTTATGTTACAAAGTATTGAGTTGTATTTTTGTTATTGACCAAATACTTATTTTCCACCCTGGTTTACGAATAAATTCTTTACAAATCCTACCATGTGAATTCATGGATTTTTTTTTCACATTCTGTCTCTCACAGTTGAAGTGTACCTCTGGTGCAAATTACTGACCTCTGTCATCATTTTAAGTGGGGGAACTTGCACAATCGGTGGCTGACTAAATACTTTTTTGCCCCACTGTATATCACTGAAAAACTTTCAGCCAATCAAATAGAGTTACTTTTCTGTTTTGTGCATCTATGTGGCTTTGCGTCTCCAATAGAACCACAATCACAACAAAGTAAAATAAATCCCAAATCAAGTCCCAAAATAATAGTTACATAGGCTGCAACAACGGAACCCATATTCCCATAAAACGTCCCTCCACCCCAGATGTTGAGGAACAGGAAATAGCAAGAACTGGTTTTCCAGTGATTTCCAAGATCTATACATGGTCCCGTATTTTTTTAAACTCATCACTGTCTGCTCAGTTTGAGAGAGGAAATCATAATAGATTATTGCTTGGTGACAGTGGGTATCCTGTAAGGATTTTTTTGTTTACACCATACTTCCACCTAATTACACCTGTGTGCACTTTGGGTCTGGTGGAGCGCATGTTTGCGGCAGAGATAAAACTGGACGCACCTGCAAGTGCCAGCAGCCGGTGCGGAAACCTGTGGCGAGGGGAAATCGCAGGCTGACTGATGATGTGGACGCTTCTTATTATGAAGACAGAAATAACAGAGGGTGCACTAAACTAAACGCTCATGTTTTACTAGCTTTACATGGGTTTGCTTTCATATTCGAGTCAGTTTTTATTAAATCTTTTCTGCACAGTATTTTAAAAATATGCATGTATATATCATAAGTAAGTCTATATAAAATATATTTTAAAACATTTTAGTAAAATCTAAATTTAATAAATCTGAATCTTTTTCAGATGATTCAGATTTATGCGGAATCATCCTACTGGTGGTGGCCAGAGGAGCCGATGGCGCCATATGGCAGCCTGGCTTCTGTCAGTCTGCCCCAGGGCAGCTGTGGCTACAACTGTAGCTGCCTCCACCAGTGTGTGAATGTGAGAGTGAATGAATAGTGGTATTGTAAAGCGCTTTGGGTGCCTTGAAAAGCGCTATATAAAATCCAATCCATTATTATTATTATTATTAAATTAACTGTAAATTACACTGCGGTGAGCTCCATTCATATAGTTCTATCACGTGCACGTGTACACGCACGTTGACAACCGTAACCATGGCCGCCGAGGGTATATAAATGCTCCACAAGGTTCCAATCGTCCCTTTACACTTGCTCGTGGACTTGTTTCGACCTGCTCCAACCTCAGCCTGTGGAAAGCTAAGTTTTGCAAACATTTTACTGAAAGCGGATTTTACTTGAAAGCGACAACAAGTACTTCATCTGTGGATCGTTTGTACTTGTTTTTGTTTTTCAAGTTTTAAGATGGCTCGCCGTGGACCCGGACTCCTCGACAGTCACCTGGACTTTGCTGCAGGTACGTTTGAAAGTTTCTTTAAATTTAAATGACTGTAATAATTTAACAAGTTCCAGTGTGAATATCAAGTTTTAACGTGATCAAATATGTGTATTCCAAGATTGTTTCCCGTAAATTGTTTGTATGCTTTAAATTTTCCGGGAGAGGTGTAGAAATTATTAACGACTGGTGTATGAATATGAAAAAAAGGTATTACTTTGATTTGAAGGCTTCAAATTTGACACTTTTCTTTAAAATGAAATGGTTAAAATTAGTTTAATTGACTAAAATTTGTAAAATGCCCAAAAATCAGTTTCTGTGGTAACGGCATCTTCAAGATGTCATGGCGTCAGAACACGCAGGTGTAAACACACAGATCCAGGTCCCCTCCTAACATCCTTTTCTTCTCCGGATCAAAGGCTTTATTGACATAAACTATATTTTTTCTCTGCTGCAAAACACAAAGATAAAAAAAATAAAAGAATATCAAAAGAATATAAAAACAGTAGTAATAATGGTATTAAGACCTATCTTCTATTACAGTAATGCTTTTAACCTTATTAGATAGCAGAGAGAGAAATTGTACACAGGGATATTTACACAGGGATAGCATGTTTACCACAGATTAGATGTATCTGTCCTCATGGCAGATACAGTCCTTGTGCACATTTCTAAAAATGTGGATTCTGAGTTAAGAGTTTCTGTTTGTTTGTTTGTTTGTTTTTCACTTGACCATCATTTTCAGACATACCTGCAGAGCTTTGTGTGTGTGCAACTTTTACTCTTGCCAAGGAGGTTGTGTTTTTATTTTAAAAAAATGTATTTTTTATATTTAGGACATGAGATTGGTACATGTGGTCTAAATGTTACATTATGGTTTGCATCCACATATTTAACCTATGAGCTTTTTTCAAAATGTGTGACATCGTGAATTGTAAATAAAACAGGAGAATGAGCTGCATGGTTAGTTATAAATTTACTGTAGTATATTTATATAATAAGTTACTCATGTCCGGCTATTTACAAATCAATACCTATTATCCATTACCTATTCCAACATAGTGTTTGCATAAAGGCTTACAAAGAACAAATAAAACAAATTGAATGTACACAAAATACAGTGTCATATATAGTGTCAATATGGTGTCACCTTAAAAGTACAGAGTGAGCTGCCTTGGTGGAGGTTTGGTGGTCTTCTATTAAAAAACTTCACTTAAAGATTGAACAAGTAGAAGTGTCATTCAGTCTGACATAAAATGCTTTTCTCTCATCCTCTGCTCAAACTAACAGATGTAGGTCTGTTGCTTTAACACTGGGTGTCTATTACATTCCTAATGTTATTTTAAAAATTGTTTCTTCACAGGGCGTCTTGACTATGTGGTTGAACGCCCTGCTCAGGACACTGATAACCAGCGTATCAGCGAAGGTGAGTATGGTGAGTATTTTTTCCCTCTCTCACCCTCAGCCTCTTCTCATGAAGCACCAGATGCTGATGACGGTGAACAGGAAGGTGAGTACCCCCCCTACCTACCTGTAGACGATGAAGAGGTGAGTGAACAGGCTGACAATTTATCTGACTGGAACGACTCAGAAGAGTGGGGGGATTGGCGTAGCGATGACTCGGGGTATGACACCATGGATGAGAGTGATGATTCCCCTCTCATCCGGGAGCACCCTCCAGAGCCGTTTTGGCACGATTGGCAACATCCTATTGCTCCAGGTGCTGCCCCTATCGCCATGCCGCCTTTCGGCCAGGCCAACGCCCCACTCTTCCCTCGAGTTGTTGCCCCAGTTGGTGATCCGCCAGCTGCTCCTCCCTCAGCTGCTCCTTCTGCTGCTTCTTCCTCAGCTACTCCTTCTGCTGCTCCCTCTGCTGCTCCTTCCTCAGCTGCTCCTCCCTCAGCTACTCCTTCTGCTGCTCCCTCTGCTGCTCCTTCCTCTGCTGCTCTCTCATCTGCTCCCTCTGCTGCTCCTTCCTCAGAAAAGAGAAGCAGAGAAGACATCTGCAACGAAGAGGTAAGTGCAAAGAGGTGCAAGGTAAGTGACCAGTTTGATGCCCCTTCAACATCCTCAGGTTGTTTTGGAGTCAGATGTTTCTGGGAGAGGCTTTTTAACCTTTCCCTTGATGACAGTGACTCTGATTAGTTTATGTTAGAACGTGTTTTTAAACTTTGTAACACTTAAGTTGGCCTTTGTGTTTTGCAGTGTTTGTAAATATCTTTTACTTTTTAATTAACTTTGTAATGTTTAAGTTAAGCCTGTTTGTAACACAGATATAAGAACATCTGACTCGCACATGTGAAATGTATTGTTTTTTTCTTGATATGTGACATATTAATATTACATTGTGACTGAAAGGTAGTTTTTTAGTTGTTATTACTTCCATTTTTCTTAATATCACAGGTAACTTTTTAAATGAATAATATAAGTTTTTCCCAAGCCCTAATTCACCATGCAGGACAAAGGTAAGTCTGTACTTAATGTCAACACAAATAAGTAGAAAAGGTTTAAATGATGCAGTGAACTGACTGTAGTCTCTTGTTTTTACATAAGGTATAGCCTGTGGCTAAGAATTCAACACTTCAGACACTCAACGTCCAAGATGGAGCTAACACCCCACCCAGAAGACAGCCTTACCCCGACCAACCCGATGAGAAGGATGGATGACCAAGTGAAAAACTGGAGAGTGGTGATGTGTTCCAACTATGTAAGTTATCACCTCACATTGACAACAAACTGTCTTGAAGACAAAATTCTTCCAATAGTTGGTATAAATCATCATCCTATGTCAGCAGCACTGTAGGTTTAGGTTTATTTATATTTTTCATGTGTATACGTTGGGTTTAAAATAGCTTTTTAACAACATACTGCAGCTATCAACAATGAAAATGCTGTTTTGTGTTAAAATGACGTCTTTCTTGTGTTATTGCTTTGCAGGGAAGCTGAGAGTGGACAGAGCTGCACAGAGGACCAAAGATCCACTCTCAGCACTTCATACCTGACTGGCCACAGCACCACCCCTCCCCACCCAGGGTGAGGAGGGTCCTGACCCCGCCTGCACAGAGGGAGTTGTGAACATGCACTTCTGTATCGGTGGGTTTAGGATCCTCCTCACACTCACACGGATGAAGACTGTCACTGGGAGATGTCTCCATTGCATCAGCAGGACGTAAGCATTTGTAAAATATTACAGTTTGTGATGTTTTATACATATTTTTATTGCATCATTTCAAAGTAGGAGATATAAAATAAACCAATTTTCATAACATTTTCTGTGTATTTAGTTGTTTTCTTAATAAGTTATTTGGAACATCATTGCAACCTGTCAGCTTTTTATTGAGGATTTAGAAAGTTGCTGGTGGCCCGAGTGGGTACAGTGGGGTGTTGTTTTTGTCACATGGTGAAAGTGACCTCATGGGGAGCAAAAAGAACAACTGAACAATTTGGGGATTCACAGACTTTGGTAATTGCTAAAAAATAATAATAAAAATTGTTCTGTGTGAACTAAAAGCTCAAATATAAACCATCCTGACACTGACACAAATGATCTGCTGTTTATAAGCAGGAGATTGTTTTCATGAGCCTGGGTGAAGGTCATTTGCATGAGTTTAACCTCCTGGTCAAAAACTTGCATGACTCTGTTATCACTCTAACTTTCTTCTGTTTATTTATTCATTTTTGCTAATTGTAGTAGATTAATATGTTCACCAACCGATTCTTGTCCTGAATGTTTGAATATTTGCAGTTTCAGGTCCTACTGATCAGTTTTAAGTATTGTAGAAAGTCAGCAGCAATTTAATCGAGTCCTGGGATGAAATGGGACAAAAGGGTGATGTGACAGCCACATTAGTTCCCTTCCCTCGTTTAACAATGTGTAAGCAGACTGCTTTAACCTGCAATTTACTGCATGTTGTTAGGCTGCATGGTACAACCACAGTCTGCTAACCACCCGTGGTGATCGAAGGTTTTGAGGTCTTGCTTGAGCTACTGATGAAGTTGTATCAAAGCTTGTTAAGTTTCCCAACCGCATTTTATCCTGATGGTCCAAGGCTTACATCTTTATGCTCACAGACGTACTTCAGTGACTGATTTATTACTTTAAGTTACAGTGTGAGGGGCATTAATGAACATAAATCAGATTTAACTGGATTATGTGTTTAGGTCAAGAGACACAGACCTTCATCTTTAAGAGGCTCTTCTTGAATGTCTAATCACGATGTTTGTGTTTGTCTGCAGCATCACTGCAGCAGAGAGGGTATAACACAAGGCCACAGTCATGTGATATTCTTATTCTTATATATAAAAAGGGTTCACAACTGAAAGTAAAAAGTAATGCAGTTAATGCACATTCATCTTAGTTGACATAAGCATAAAGACAATGTAAATAAGGTATGAAAATAGTTCAAAAGTTATTATTTTTCATTTTGCATCAATG
The DNA here is from genome assembly GCF_056152115.1 of Neolamprologus brichardi. Lineage (NCBI taxonomy): Eukaryota > Metazoa > Chordata > Actinopteri > Cichliformes > Cichlidae > Neolamprologus > Neolamprologus brichardi. The sequence goes on from NC_142124.1 coordinate 31,135,726, forward strand.
GTTGTCATTTTATTCAGGAGAACTGCGATCTGTACAATACTAATCGGCTAGTTTCTGGGATCGAATGGTAGTGTCTCCAATCTCCACTAGGGGGCTTTCGCACATTCTCCTCATTGCATTAAACTACTCTGTGAGATAACAACACAAAATCACTCTTGTGATTCTTTCCTTCCTGTTTTCAGGGGTGTAATAATGGCTGCATTCATTGAGGAACATAGAGGAACAGTTAATATATGACAGCCTATATTTAGCAACACAGGGTCAGTGCAAAATAACCAGGCACTTTTACATCAATAGCTCAATTATGTCCAGCAATATTCAGTAACCTTTTGATACACAGACTTTGCTCATCTCATATAAATGATCGACATTAAATGCAGTCATGGGGGATCAGTTGGGCTTCAGAGGTGCAAACATAGAATGAAATTGATACATATAATGGCTATTATCTTGTTAATAATTTTCACCTCCTCACTACGTACGACTCTGGATACTGTAACTCCAGTGAAAACTAAGGTCTCTAATCAGAAGTACCTGACTCCGTGGTATAATTCTCAAACACGTACCCTAAAGCAGATGACTCGTAATCTGGAGAGGAAATGGCGTGTCACAAATTTAGAGGATCATCATTTAGCCTGGAGAAATAGTTTGTTGCTTTATAAGAAAGCCCTCCGCAAAGCCAGAACATCTTACTATTCGTCACTGATTGAAGAAAATAAGAACAACCCCAGGTTTCTCTTCAGCTCTGTAGCCAGGCTGACAAAAAGTCAGAGCTCTTTTGAGCCAACCATCCCTTTAACGTTAACTAGTGATGACTTCATGAACTTCTTCACAAATAAAATTTTTATCATTAGAGAAAAAATTACCAATAATCATCCCACAGATGTAATATTATCTGCAGCTACTCTTAGTACCATTGATGTTAAGTTAGACTCTTTTTCTCCAATTGATCTTTCTGAGTTAACTTCAATAATTACTTCCTCCAAACCATCAACGTGTCTTTTAGACCCCATTCCTACAAAACTGCTCAAAGAAGTCCTGCTATTAATTAATTCTTCGATCTTAAATATGATCAACCTATCTCTAATAATCAGCTATGTACCACAGGCCTTCAAGGTGGCTGTAGTTAAACCTTTACTCAAAAAGCCATCTCTAGACCCAGCAGTCTTAGCTAATTATAGGCCAATCTCCAACCTTCCTTTCATATCAAAAATCCTTGAAAGAGTAGTTGTCAAACAGCTAACAGATCATCTGCAGAGGAATGGTTTATTTGAAGAGTTTCAGTCAGGTTTCAGAGTTCATCACAGCACAGAAACAGCTTTAGTGAAGGTTACAAATGATCTTCTTATGGCCTCTGACAGTGGACTCATCTCTGTGCTTGTCCTGCTAGACCTTAGTGCAGCATTCGATACTGTTGACCATAATATCCTATTAGAGCGATTAGAACATGCTGTAGGTATTACAGGTACTGCACTGCAGTGGTTTGTATCATATCTATCTAATAGACTCCAATTTGTGCATGTAAATGGAGAGTCCTCTTCACACACTGAGGTTAATTATGGAGTTCCACAGGGTTCAGTGCTAGGACCAATTCTGTTTACATTATACATGCTTCCCCTAGGCAGCATCATTAGAAGACATAGCATACATTTTCACTGCTATGCAGATGACACCCAGCTCTATCTGTCCATGAAGCCAGATAACACACACCAATTAGTTAAACTGCAGGAATGTCTTAAAGACATAAAGACTTGGATGGCCACTAACTTTCTGCTTCTTAACTCAGATAAAACTGAGGTCATTGTACTCGGCGCTGAAAAGCTTAGAAATATGGTATCTAACCAGATTCTTACTCTGGATGGCATTACCTTGGCCTCCAGTAACACTGTGAGGAACCTTGGAGTCATTTTTGACCAGGATATGTCCTTCAACGCACATATTAAACAAATATGTAAGACTGCGTTCTTCCATTTGCGCAACATCTCTAAAATTAGAAATATCCTGTCTCAGAGTGACGCTGAAAAACTAGTTCATGCATTTATTACTTCCAGGCTGGACTACTGCAATTCATTATTATCAGGATGTCCAAAAAACTCACTGAAAAGCCTTCAGTTAATCCAAAATGCTGCAGCAAGAGTGCTGACAGGGACAAGAAAGAGAGAGCATATTTCTCCTGTTTTGGCTTCCCTTCATTGGCTTCCTGTTAAATCCAGAATTGAATTCAAAATCCTGCTCCTCACATACAAGGTCTTAAATAATCAGGCCCCATCTTATCTTAATGACCTTGTAGTACCATATCACCCTATTAGAGCACTTCACTCTCGCTCTGCAGGCCTACTTGTTGTTCCCAGAGTATTTAAAAGTAGAATGGGAGGGAGAGCCTTCAGTTTTCAGGCCCCTCTTCTGTGGAACCAGCTTCCAGTTTGGATTGGGGAGACAGACACTATCTCTACTTTTAAGATTAGGCTTAAAACTTTCCTTTTTGCTAAAGCATATAGTTAGGGCTGGACCAGGTGACCCTGAATCCTCCCTTAGTTATGCTGCAATAGACGTAGGCTGCCGGGGGATTCCCATGATGCATTGAGCTTTTCCTTTCCAGTCACCTTTCTCACTCACTGTGTGTTAACAGACCTCTCTGCATTGAATCATATCTGTTATTAACCTCTGTCTCTCTTCCACAGCATGTCTTTTATCCTGTCTTCTTTCTCTCACCCCAACCGGTCGCAGCAGATGGCCGCCCCTCCCTGAGCCTGGTTCTGCCGGAGGTTTCTTCCTGTTAAAAGGGAGTTTTTCCTTCCCACTGTCGCCAAAGTGCTTGCTCATAGGGGGTCATATGATTGTTGGGTTTTTCTCTGTATCTATGAAGCGCCTTGAGGCGACTTTTGTTGTGATTTGGCGCTATATAAATAAAATTGAATTGAATTGAATATACTGCTGTGTATTGAAATTCCTCTTATTTTGCATAGAAATACACTGAACAATATACAAAGCATAATATATAAAATAACATCTACCTGAGTTTTTTCTTTGTAAGAAGCCTCTCATGTCCATTGTTGTGTTCATCAGTACATAACTGAAACTGGTTTAGAGAGCTTTATTTAGCCGTGGAGGGTAACAACTGAAAATATGAAATAAACACACATGTAAGCTATGACTCTCTAAAGAAACAGCATTGTTGTTGTTCGGCTTTTCATTTCGCCATTTGTTGATTTACTCGAAGAGCAAGTAACTTAACATGGGTCAAGTGATCAGCTTGATATCAATCTTTCGTGATACGCCGTCATGTTTACATTATTTGTACAGTACGAATGATTTCCTTTGGTACCTGGTCAAACTTAAGCTTTCCTCTGTCTGCCTGTCTGCACTTCTCCAACAGCAAACTCGCAGGCAGCAGCTTCTCCCCCCTCGCATACATGCGTAAGTGCTGTGCTCAGTCGCCTAGTGCCTGAGCTCGGATCATACCAAAATTAGTGGGAATTTTTGTTCTTCTGCACATCGTACAGGTCAGCTGTTACATGCAGATTCCAGTTTTTACGGTGGAACATGAAAAAAAAGCAAATTCCAGACTGTAACTGGCAGTGAAAAGCACAACATGTTCTGTGGATTGGAGGTGATTGACTACACGGACGTTCAGCCTGCAGCTGACTGGCCGTGATCGTATAGTGGTTAGTACTCTGCGTTGTGGCCGCAGCAACCCCGGTTCGAATCCGGGTCACGGCATTGAGGTGAAGCTTTTAAAGCAAATACAGCAGATAAAGTGGAGCACAAGTTCAGAATTTAATGACAAAAAAACTGCTTCCATAAAGTCAAAGGGATAAAGGCTTTGACTTCTTGGTATCATTCATCAACGTTGGAACAAGGACATTTTTACATCATGTGTTCCTACACAATAGGTGGTACTTAAACAACTAAACATTTTCTTATATATTACACTACAATTTTTATTTGAATTAATACCTATTTTACTTTATTATTTTTATTTTATTTGAGAAAATGTGACATAACTTGATACAAATAGCTGTTTTTAAACATCATTTTGATTTTTTAACAATACTTTAACCCTTTTTTTTTTTGGCTGTATTATGTCTTTGTTGGAAATCTTCTGTTTAATCAAAATAATAATAATTCAGTGTCTTTTACTGTTGCATGTCATCCATACTCTGACGGATTTTTTCAACAACTTTGTGAATAAAAATGTACAGGCACAAAGTCTGATCAAAGTGTTCGTCCTAAACACGGTGCTGATCTCAGCTACCAGAAAGTCTTATCTGAAGCTGCTGTTTCATCATTACGAAATCTCAGGGTCAGCCTGTGTTTTTCACCAAGCTGGGAAGGTTTCATGTTAAATGCTTGTGATGCTCTTGCAGTATAACAACATATTTACTGGAGCACTTCATATTTCTGTAATTCTTGTGAATGTGATAACTCAAGAAAGAAGCAACTTGGATTTTTCTCAACCTCGAGGTAAAAGTCAGAGGCCAAGTTTTCTGCAAATGTTCTTATGCGATAACTCGAGAATGAGGCAAAGTATACCTTTTAAATGGAAAAAATGAAAATACACACAAACAACTATTTACCACTAAAAACATGAAGGTCCCCAACTACAAATCACAACCACTCTGCCGTGACCCAGATTTGAAACAGGATTGCTGCGGCCACAATGCAAAGTACTAAACACTATACGATCACGGCTGCAGAGCAACTGGTCATCTGCGATCTTTATTGTGCTTTTTCCCTTATATCAATCTCAAAATCTGTGTCAACGATGCGCACATTTACGCACGTGGCACAGTAACAATATCTCCATTAACACAGGGACGTCTCGTGGTCTGACGGTAAATACATTTTGGTGTTCTTCTGCACATCGTACAGGTCAGCTGTTACACGCAGATACCAGGCTTTTACGGTGGAATAAGAAAATGCAACATCCAGACTGGCAGTGAAAAGCACAACATGTAGTTCCAATGTTGATACGACCTAAACGTGTCAAACTTAAAATGTACAGTCCTGCTTAGTGGGTTTAAAATGGACTCCTGTGGATTGGAGGTGATTGACTACATGGACGTTCAGCCTGGAGCTGACCAGCCGTGATCGTATAGTGGTTAGTACTCTGCGTTGTGGCCGCAGCAACCCCGGTTCGAATCCGGGTCACGGCATTAAGACGAAGCTTTCAAAGCAAATACAGTTGAACCCTAACTTATGAAATGAATTTGTTCATGTCATGTTTGGTTTTCATGTCAGCAATAAAGCTGAGGTTTTGATTTACAATTCTGTGTTCGAGTCCTGTGCTTGGATCCTCTTCTCCGCCTGCCCGCACACAGAGCCCTGACATAATGATTGTTATTATAACTATTAAGTCTAATGACTTACAACTAAAATAGTGATCAATAAGAACTTTGATCAGTTTGTTTTCTTTTGCCAAAAAGAAAAATCAGTAAAGCTTAGGATGGCTACAACTGTACCAGTATGACCTTCCTGCTTCCTACATCATTAAAACCAAAATTCTACTTTTTGCCAATGAACATCATAAGACCAAAACAAGTTTTCCGCTGCACTGAGCAAAGGTGGACACTTTAGGATGTGTTCTAACCACTACGCCATTAAGAAGGTGAACAACTTAGATACCTAACACTAGGTTTACTAACCTGCGCAAATTTGTGTAACTTCCCTAAACCCAACTCCCCCTAGAATTACTGGCTGTTTTATTTTCTGGTGCAAGTCCCGAGGTGTTAATCACCCCTGCTGAGATTTTCACAGGTCGTCAGCTTGTTTCTCCTCCAGCTTTTGTTGTGCAAACTACCCATTATCCTTGAGGCCTGGCACATTTGCATTTGCTCACTCCAAGTCAGGCCAAACCTCTGTGTTACAACTTTCAGAAATGCCTGCCATATCTATACAAAATATCCCACACATTGACTGACCTGCAAATATAAAAGACACACATTCACACCTCATGATATTTATATAAACCCATTTAGAGTGAGGTTCATGTAAATTTACCATTCTCTATTTGTTTATCTTCTGACAACGTAAGATTACAAGTGTGCTCCAAAGCTTCCTTTGCCTGTTAGACGTGGGAATGCTGCAGACCATCAGAGAGTGCACGGTACATCAAGCCCGCAGAACAGAGCCGGACTGGAATTTGTCAGTTCATGAACTGATGGCATTCATTTCAATCCTGTTTGTAAGAGCAATCATGTGTCCTGTTGGTGCCATTGTGGATTGCTGGTCAGAAGGATTTCTGGTGCCAGTAATCAAAGAGACAGTGCCCCGAGATAGATTCATTTCAATTATGCAACACCTTCGATTTGATGACAGGGACACGCGGGCAGAACGGGTGAAAACAGACAAATTTGCGGCGATCTCTGACATCTGGACACGCTTCAACGAGAACTGTGCTAAGAGTTTCACTCCAGGAGAACACATGCCCATAGATGAACAGCTGTTCCCTACCAAGGTTTGTTGTCCATTCGCACAGTATATTGCAACCAAGCCAGACAAATTTGGGATCAAGTTTTGGATGGCCACGGATTTGGACACCAAATATGTCTGCAGTGCATCTCCTTACTTGGGAAAGGACCCCAGTCGTCAGAAGGGAGAGAGGCTGGCAGAGAACGTGGTCATAAAACTGATGGAGCCGTTTTTGGATGATGGGAGAAACGTCACAACGGACAATTTCTTTACTTCACTGTCACTGTCGCACAGACTGCTGCAGCGCAAAACAACGTTACTGGGCACTGTGAATAAAGTCCGGCGTGAACTTCCTCAACTTGCAAAAGATACTGCAAAGCGAGAGGTATTCTTCAGTGCTTAGAAGTGGTGGTGTCTCCTTGACAATTTATGCACCTAAAAAAAACAAGACTGTGTGTGTTCTAAGTTCCATGCACCAAGACGTGATGATCGGTGACGACAGAAAGAGGAAACCCAACACGATAACAGACTATAACCACATGAAGGTATGTGAATGTGTGTACAATTTTACACCAGTGCTGCAATGTTTTCTGATGTGTGCTATACAGGCCTATAGAAAAAAACATATACTCATGACTCTCTCTCTCTGCTTTTACAGTGTGGTGTAGACGTGTTGGACCAACTGACGCGGATGTATTCCGTAAGAGCAGGAACATGCAGGTGGCCAGTAGCGGTTTTCTACAATATGCTGGACCTGGCGGCGGTGAATGCCTACATTTTGTACAAGGCATGTACAGGGTGGAGAGGCAAAAGAAGATTGTTTCTGAGTCTTCTAGCTCAGCAACTTCGTTGCCGATTCATGCAGCTCAAGGAAATATTAGCACAGAGGCAGGCTGCTGAAGCTGCTGCAGCTGCTGTGCCAGGGACTGTAAAGACAACGCAGTGCCAGGTGCAAGAGAGCTGCAACAGGAATCGCAGCAGGTTTACCTGTGCAACATGTCAGAAATTCACCTGTGCCAAATGCAGGGATGATGGACACTGGGTCTGCAAACGCTGTAAAGTCTGAAACACTTTGAAATAAAACAGACTTGTGTACCCATATATTGTGAATGTGTGTCTTTTGTATGTAGGTTGTAACACAGAGGTTTGGCCTGCCTTGGATCTGAGTAAACAAATGCCAATGTTGCGCACACACACACACACACACACACCTGCATTTATTTGTCCCACAAGTGGAAAATCTGCATTGTCATTGCAAAAAAGTGGACAGTGCAAGAAAAAAGCAGCTAAATAAAAACTAAAGAGCACGGTATAGAAAGTGCACTATACAAACAATCTGGAAACATAAATATGGACACGTGCATTCAAAAATATTGGTGTGTGTATACACACACACATCTATATCTACACACACACACATATACATACACACATATATATATATATATAAATATATATATATATATATATATATATATATATGTGTGTGTGTGTGTGTATATATATGTGTATATATATATATGCAGACGGAGCAATACTGGAAGAGCATATGGGAGAAGGACGCAACCCATAACGGCAATGCTCAGTGGCTAGTGGATCTGAGGGCAGACCATAGCGACCTCCCTGAACAGGGTCCAGTAACCATCACAGTGGCAGATATCCAAGAAAGGGTCTCCAGTATGAAGAGTTGGACAGCACCAGGGCCCGACATGGTTCACGCCTACTGGCTGAAGAAGCTGACTGCACTCCACGAGCATCTGGCAGCACAAATGAACCAGCTGCTAGTTAATGAGGGACACCCGGAATGGCTAACCGAAGGTCGGACGGTCCTGATCCCCAAGGACCCCAAGAAGGGACCAGTCCCCTCCAACTACCGACCAATAACCTGCCTCAGTACTACATGGAAGCTCCTGTCAGGCATCATATCGGCTAAGATGAACAGGCACATGGGCCAATGCATGAGCGGGACACAGAAAGGAATTGGCAAGAATACCAGAGGCGCAAAACACCAGCTACTGGTAGACAGAACAGTCAGCCGAGACTGCAAGACCAGACTAACCAACCTGTGCAGTGCCTGGATTGATTACAAGAAGGCCTATGACTCAATGCCCCACAGCTGGATACTGGAATGCCTAGAATTGTACAAGATCAATGGGACCCTAAAAGCCTTCATCAGGAACTCAATGGGGATGTGGCGTACAACACTAGAGGCCAACTCCAATCCCATAGCACAAGTCACCATCAAGTGCGGGATCTACCAGGGAGATGCTCTGTCCCCACTGCTGTTCTGCATAGGCCTGAACCCCCTCAGTGAGATCATTAACAAGACTGGCTACGGATACCGACTACGGAACAGAGCAGTTGTCAGCCACCTCCTGTACATGGATGACATCAAGCTGTATGCCAAGAGTGAACGAGACATCGATTCACTGATCCACACTACCAGGCTATACAGCAATGACACTGGAATGTCGTTCGGGCTGGAGAAGTGTAGTCGGATGGTAACAAAGAGAGGGAAGGTAGTCAGAACTGAGGGGATTGAACTACCAGAAGGCAACATTGCAGACATAGAGGACAGTTACAAGTACCTGGGGATACCGCAGGCGAATGGGAACAATGAAGAGGCCGCTAGGAAAGCTGCAACCACCAAGTACCTGCAGAGGGTCAGGCAAGTCCTGAGGAGTCAGTTGAACGGTAAGAACAAGATCCGGGCCATCAACACGTACGCCCTGCCCGTGATCAGGTACCCTGCTGGGGTAATAGGCTGGCCAAAGGAGGAGATAGAAGCCACTGACATAAAGACAAGAAAGCTCCTTACCATGCATGGAGGGTTTCACCCCAAGTCCAGCACCCTGAGGCTGTACGCTAAGCGGAAGGAAGGGGGTCGGGGACTGGTGAGTGTCAGCACCACAGTCCAGGATGAGACAACAAACATCCAAGAATACATCACGAAGATGGCCCCAACTGACAGCGTGCTCAGTGAATACCTCAGGCAGCAGAAACCAAAGAAAGAGGAGGGAGACGAGGAACCATCATGGAAGGACAGGCCCCTGCACGGTATGTACCACTGGCAGATAGAGGAGGTGGCTGATATCCAGAAATCCTACCAGTGGCTGGACAAAGCTGGACTGAAAGATAGCACAGAGGCACTAATCATGGCAGCACAAGAACAAGCTCTGAGTACAAGATCCATAGAGGCTGGGATCTATCACACCAGGCAAGACCCCAGGTGCAGGCTGTGTAAAGATGCCCCAGAGACAATCCAGCACATAACAGCAGGGTGCAAGATGCTAGCAGGCAAGGCATACATGGAACGCCATAACCAAGTGGCCGGCATAGTGTACAGGAACATCTGTGCCGAGTATAACCTGGAAGTCCCGAGGTCAAAATGGGAAATGCCCCCAAGGATGGTGGAGAATGACCGAGCTAAGATCCTGTGGGACTTCCAGATACAGACGGACAAAATGGTGGTGGCTAACCAACCGGACATAGTGGTAGTAGACAAACAGAAGAAGACGGCCGTAGTGATCGATGTAGCGGTTCCGAATGACAGCAATATCAGGAAGAAGGAACACGAGAAGCTGGAGAAATACCAAGGGCTCAGAGAAGAGCTCGAGAGGATGTGGAGGGTGAAGGTATCGGTGGTCCCCGTGGTAATCGGAGCACTAGGTGCGGTGACTCCCAAGCTAGGCGAGTGGCTCCAGCAGATCCCGGGAATAACATCGGAGATCTCTGTCCAGAAGAGCGCAGTCCTGGGAACAGCTAAGATACTGCGCAGGACCCTCAAGCTCCCAGGCCTCCGGTAGAGGACCCGAGCTTGAAGGATAAACTGCCCGCAGGGGCGTGCTGGGTGTTTATGTATATGTGTATATATGTGTATATATGTGTATATATATATGTATATATATATGTGTATATATATATATATGTATATGTGTATATATGTATATATATGTGTATATATGTATATATATATATATATATATATGTATATGTATATATATATGTATGTGTGTGTGTATAACTAGACTTTATGCATATTATGTAAGGTGTGGCTATATAAATATATGTACAACTGTGTATATGTGTTTATGGACAGGCATGCAATATAGTGACAAGGATTGACAAGAACTACCATGGTGTATTGTACGCTGCAGGTAAGGAAGGAAAGTAGCCTTGCAGGGAAGGAAAGACCTGAATCTCTCATGGTTGGGGGTTGGGGGAGGGTGTCTTTGCACAACAAAAGCAGGAGAACAATGGAGCTGAAGACCTGTGAAAATCTCAGCGGGGTGCCAAGGGGTGTTAGGGTCGGGGGGAATTTACGCAAATTTGCACAGGCTAGTAAAACTAGTAGTAGGGACTTGCACCAGGGAAAAAAGGCTCAGTAATTCTAGTGCTAATGTACTTAACAGATTATAAAATAAACAAACCAAAAACATCCCGGGCAAAAACCTAGAACCTAACCCTTGTGCTCCCCTTCGGGGCAGCCCCAGACCCCGGGGGTTCCAGATTACCCCGTCCTCAGTAGAGACAGGTGAATGAAAATGAAAAAAAAAAAAAGAACGATCATTTGGGGTCGTCGAGTTCTAATGGGTTTCGTCAGGGGATCGGGAAAGAAAACGTAGCACTTGGGGGCCACGCACAGAAGCTGCTGCGGCAGCGTGGGGGTCATTGATACCTCAGTACATGAAAATGAAGCATAATGACAATAATAATAATAATAATAATAATACAACACACAGACGCTTCTGAGTTTTATTTTATTTTATTTGAAATTACACTCACGATACAACTGAGGCAATTTGGAAGGCATAATAAAAGTCAACAACGGGGTTGAATCAGCCTTTCAAGACAAACGAATCTCAGTAGATATGTCAAGAACAGGTTTACATGAAAAAAAAGGTTTACATGAAAAAATATCAACAAACTGTCCGTGTTTCAGGCGCTGTGAATACATGATAAAAATATCACTGTAGGATGCGTACATTGAAAGAATCAGCCTTTCGTGACAAATGAATCTCAGCAATCTCCTTTGTAACACTCTGTGACCAGCCGCAGCTGGCCGATTTTCACCACATCCTCTCCCACCAGTTTGTTGTAGGCCTTGGTGATGGCGTCGAAGATTTTCCTCGCCGATTTCAGCTCATGCAACAGCATCTCCGCCACGGTACCGACCTTGACGTCGTCCGCCTCCATGTTGCGGGCGATCAGGAGAAGTTGAATGGAAGGAATGAAACTAGGCGTGAGGAGTCTTTTCCTGCTGCTGTAATAATGTTCAGCGTAAAAGTCATCCTCCAAGACTCGCAGACACTCGTGTTGTCTCTGGCTGGGGTGATTGGTCTTGCACCCGTTGCACGCTTCAGTCCGGTACTCGTTGATCACTAGGTCGAGTAGGTGATACACCGCAGTTTTCACAGTAAAGAAGACGCCCAACTGTCAAGCTCGGCATCTTGCCGCTCGCACCAGGCAAAGGGTGGCCAAGCGGCCCAGTCCGGGTTTCCACCGCTCCCTAGGCTCTGAAAGCCTTCCCAGCCCTTGTGATCGGGTGGGACCGCCCACCAGGCGTGTGAAAGAAGGAAGAAGAAACCCGGACCGGGCCGCCTGGCCACCCTTTATGCGGGTGTCGGCTCCCCAGGCTCCGACAGCCTTTACGGCCCTTGTGATCGGGTGGCAACGCCCACCAGGCGTGTGAAAGAAAGAAGACAAGAAGAAAAATCCCGGACCAGGCCGCCTGGCCACCCTTTATGCGGGTGTCCGCTCCCCAGGCTCCGATATGCTTGCCAGCCCTTGTGATCGGGTGGCACCGCCGACAAGGCGTGTGAAAGAAAGAAGAAAAAACCCGGACCGGGCCGCCTGGCCACCCTTTATGCGGGTGTCCGCTCCCCAGGCTCCGAAAGCCTTGCCAGCCCTTCTGATGGGGTGGCACCGCCCACCAGGCGTGTGAAAGAAAGAAGAAAAAACCCAGACCGGGCCGCCTGGCCACCCTTTGTGCGGGTGTCCGCTCCCCAGGCTCCGAAAGCCTTGCCAGCCCTTGTGATCGGGTGGCACCGCCCACCAGGCGTGTGAAAGAAAGAAGAGAAAAACCCGGACCGGGCCGACTGGCCACCCTTTGTGCGGGTGTCCGCTCCCAAGGCTCCGAAAGCCTTGCTAGCCCTTGTGATCGCGTGACACCGCCCACCAGGCGTGTGAAAGAAAGAAGAAGAGAAGCAAAAACCCGGACTGGGCCGCCTGGCCACCCTTTATTCGGGTGTCCGCTCCCCAGGCTCCGAAAGCCTTGTCAGCCCTTGTGATCGGGTGGCACCGCCCACCAGGCGTGTGAAAGAAAGAAGAAGAGAAGCAAAAACCCGGACCGGGCCGCCTGGCCACCCTTTGTCTGGGTGTCCGCTCCCCAGGCTCCGAAAGCCTTGCCAGCCCTTGTGATCGGGTGGCACCGCCCACCAGGCGTGTGAAAGAAAGAAGAAAAAACCCGGACCGGGCCGCATGGCCACCCTTTTCGCGGGTGTCCGCTCCCAAGGCTCCGAAAGCCTTGCCAGCCCTTGTGATCGGGTGGCACAGCCCACCAGGCGTGTGAAAGAAAGAAGAAAAAACCCGGACCGGGCCGCCTGGCCACCCTTTGTCTGGGTGTCGGCTCCCCAGGCTCCGAAAGCCTTGCCAGCCCTTGTGATCGGGTGGCACCGCCCACCAGGCGTGTGAAAGAAAGAAGAAAAAACCCGAACCGGGCCGCCTGGCCACCCTTTTCGCAGGTGTCCGCTCCCCAGGCTCCGAATGCCTTGCCAGCCCTTGTGATCGGGTGGCACCGCCCACCAGGCGCGTGAAAGACAGAAGAAAAGAAGAAAAAACCCGGACCAGCCGGCTGGCCACCCTTTATGCGGGTGTCCGCTCCCCAGGCTCCGAAAACCTTGCCAGCCCTTGTGATCGGGTGGCACCGCCCACAAGGCGTGTGAAAGAAAGAAGAAAAAACCCGGACCGGGCCGCCGGGCCACCCTTTGTCTGGGTGTCCGCTCCCCAGGCTCCGAAAGCCTTGCCAGCCCTTGTGATCGGGTGGCACCGCCCACCAGGTGTGTGAAAGAAAGAAGAAAAAACCCGGACCGGGCCGCCAGGCCACCCTTTGTGCGGGTGTCCGCTATCCAGGCTCCGAAAGCCTTGCCAGCCCTTCTGATCGGGTGGCACAGCCCACCAGGCGTGTGAAAGAAAGAAGAAAAAACCCGGACAGGGCCTCCTGGCCACCCTTTGTCTGGGTGTGCGCTCCCCAGGCTCCGAAAGCCTTGCCAGCCCTTGTGATCGGGTGGCACCGCCCACCAGGCGTGTGAAAGAAAGAAGAAAAAACCCGGACCGGGCCGCCGGGCCACCCTTTGTCTGGGTGTCCGCTCCCCAGGCTCCGAAAGCCTTGCCAGCCCTTGTGATCGGGTGGCACCGCCCACCAGGCGTGTGAAAGAAAGAAGAAAAAACCCGGACCGGGCCACCAGGCCACCCTTTGTGCGGGTGTCCGCTCCCCAGGCTCCGAAAGCCTTGCCAGCCCTTCTGATCTGGTGGCACAGCCCACCAGGCGTGTGAAAGAAAGAAGAAAAAACCCGGACAGGGCCGCCTGGCCACCCTTTGTCTGGGTGTGCGCTCCCCAGGCTCCGAAAGCCTTGCCAGCCCTTGTGATCGGGTGGCACCGCCCACCAGGCGTGTGAAAGAAAGAAGAAAAAACCCGGACCGGGCCGCCTGGCCACCCTTTTCGCGTGTGTCCGCTATCCTGGCTCCGAAAGCCTTGCCAGCCCTTGTGATCGGGTGGCACAGCCCAACAGGCGTGTGAAAGAAAGAAGAAAAAACCCGGACCGGGACGCCTGGCCACCCTTTGTGCGGGTGTCCGCTCCCCAGGCTCCGAAAGCCTTGCTAGCCCTTGTGATCGCGTGACACCGCCCACCAGGCGTGTGAAAGAAAGAAGAAGAGAAGCAAAAACCCGGACCGGGCCGCCTGGCCACCCTTTATTCGGGTTTCCGCTCCCCAGGCTCCGAAAGCCTTGTCAGCCCTTGTGATCGGGTGGCACCGCCCACCAGGCGTGTGAAAGAAAGAAGAAGAGAAGCAAAAACCCGGACCGGGCCGCCTGGCCACCCTTTGTCTGGGTGTCCGCTCCCAAAGCTCCGAAAGCCTTGCCAGCCCTTGTGATCGGGTGGCACCGCCCACCAGGCGTGTGAAAGAAAGAAGAAAAAACCCGGACCGGGCCGCCTGGCCACCCTTTGCGCGGGTGTCCGCTGTCCAGGCTCCGAAAGCCTTGCCAGCCCTTCTGATCGGGTGGCACAGCCCACCAGGCGTGTGAAAGAAAGAAGAAAAAACCCGGACCGGGCCACCTGGCTACCCTTTTCGCCGGTGTCCGCTCCCTAGGCTCCGAAAGCCTTGCCAGCCCTTGTGACGGGTGGCACTGCCCACCAGGCGTGTGAAAGAAAGAAGAAAAAACCCGGACCGGGCCGCCTGGCCACCCTTTGTTTGGGTGTCCGCTCCACAGGCTCCGAAAGCCTTGCCAGCCCTTGTGATCGGGTGGCACCGCCCACCAGGCGTGTGAAAGAAAGAAGAAAAAACCCGGACCGGGCCGCCTGGCCACCCTTTTCGCGGGTGTCTGCTCCCTAGGCTCCGAAAGCCTTGCCAGCCCTTGTTATCGGGTGGCACCGCCCACCAGGCGTGTGAAAGAAAGAAGAAAAAACCCGGACCGGGCTGCCTGGCCACCCTTTTCGCGGGTGTCCGCTCCCTAGGCTCCGAAAGCCTTGCCAGCCCTTGTGATCGGGTGGCACCGCCCACCAGGCGTGTGAAAGAAAGAAGAAAAAACCCGGACCGGGCCGCCTGGCCACCCTTTGTGCGGGTGTCCGCTATCCAGGCTCCGAAAGCCTTGCCAGCCCTTGTGATCGGGTGGCACAGCCCACCAGGCGTGTGAAAGAAAGAAGAAAAAACCCGGACCGGGCCGCCTGGCCACCCTTTGTGCGGGTGTCCGCTCCCCAGGCTCCGAAAGCCTTGCCAGCCCTTGTGATCGGGTGGCACAGCCCACCAGGCGTGTGAAAGAAAGAAGAAAAAACCCGGATTGGGCCGCCTGGCCACTGTTTTCGCGGGTGTCCGCTCCCTAGGCTCCGAAAGCCTTGCCAGCCCTTGTGATCGGGTGGCACAGCCCACCAGGCGTGTGAAAGAAAGAAGAAAAAACCCGGACTGGGCCGCCTGGCCACCCTTTGTCTGGGTGTCCGCTCCCCAGGCTCTGAAAGCCTTGCCAGCCCTTGTGATCGGGTGGCACCGGCCACCAGGCATGTGAAAGAAAGAAGAAAAAACCCGGACAGGGCTGCCTGGCCACTCTTTTCGCGGGTGTCCGCTCCCCAGGCTCCGAAAACCTTGCCAGCCATTGTGATCGGGTGGCACCGCCCACCAGGCGTGTGAAAGACAGAAGAAAAAACCCGGACCGGGCCGCCTGGCCACCCTTTGTCTGGGTGTCCGCTCCCCAGGCTCCGAAAGCCTTTCCAGCCCTTGTGATCGGGTGGCACCGCCCACCAGGAGTGTGAAAGAAAGAAGAAAAAACCCGGACTGGGCCGCCTGGCCACCGTTTTCGCGGGTGTCCGCTCCCTAGGCTCCGAAAGCCTTTCCAGCCCTTGTGATCGGGTGGCACAGCCCACCAGGCGTGTGAAAGAAAGACGAAAAAAACCCGGACCGGGCCGCCTGGCCAACCTTTGTCTGGGTGTCCGCTCCCCAGGCTCTGAAAGCCTTGCCAGCTCTTCTGATCGGGTGGCACCGCCCACCAGGCGTGTGAAAGAAAGAAGAAAAAACCCGGACCGGGCCGCCTGGCCACCCTTTTCGCGGGTGTCGGCTCCCTAGGCTCCGAAAGCCTTGCCAGCCCTTGTGATTGGGTGGCACCGCCCACCAGGCGTCTGAAAGAAAGAATAAAAAACCCGGACCGGGCCGCCTGGCCACCCTTTGTGCGGGTGTCCGCTATCCAGGCTCCGAAAGCCTTGCCAGCCCTTGTGATCGGGTGGCACCGCCCACCAGGCGTGTGAAAGAAAGAAGAAAAAACCCGGACCGGGCCACATGGCCACCCTTTTCGCGGGTGTCCGCTCCCAAGGCTCCGAAAGCCTTGCCAGCCCTTGTGATCGGGTGGCACAGCCCACCAGGCGTGTGAAAGAAAGAAGAAAAAACCCGGACCGGGCCGCCTGGCCACCCTTTGTCTGGGTGTCGGCTCCCCAGGCTCCGAAAGCCTTGCCAGCCCTTGTGATCGGGTGGCACCGCCCACCAGGCGTGTGAAAGAAAGAAGAAAAAACCCGAACCGGGCCGCCTGGCCACCCTTTTCGCAGGTGTCCGCTCCCCAGGCTCCTAATGCCTTGCCAGCCCTTGTGATCGGGTGGCACCGCCCACCAGGCGCGTGAAAGACAGAAGAAAAGAAGAAAAAACCCGGACCAGCCGCCTGGCCACCCTTTATGCGGGTGTCCGCTCCCCAGGCTCCGAAAACCTTGCCAGCCCTTGTGATCGGGTGGCACCGCCCACAAGGCGTGTGAAAGAAAGAAGAAAAAACCCGGACCGGGCCGCCGGGCCACCCTTTGTCTGGGTGTCCGCTCCCCAGGCTCCGAAAGCCTTGCCAGCCCTTGTGATCGGGTGGCACCGCCCACCAGGTGTGTGAAAGAAAGAAGAAAAAACCCGGACCGGGCCGCCAGGCCACCCTTTGTGCGGGTGTCCGCTATCCAGGCTCCGAAAGCCTTGCCAGCCCTTCTGATCGGGTGGCACAGCCCACCAGGCGTGTGAAAGAAAGAAGAAAAAACCCGGACAGGGCCGCCTGGCCACCCTTTGTCTGGGTGTGCGCTCCCCAGGCTCCGAAAGCCTTGCCAGCCCTTGTGATCGGGTGGCACCGCCCACCAGGCGTGTGAAAGAAAGAAGAAAAAACCCGGACCGGGCCGCCGGGCCACCCTTTGTCTGGGTGTCCGCTCCCCAGGCTCCGAAAGCCTTGCCAACCCTTGTGATCGGGTGGCACCGCCCACCAGGCGTGTGAAAGAAAGAAGAAAAAACCCGGACCGGGCCGCCAGGCCACCCTTTGTGCGGGTGTCCGCTCCCCAGGCTTCGAAAGCCTTGCCAGCCCTTCTGATCGGGTGGCACAGCCCACCAGGCGTGTGAAAGAAAGAAGAAAAAACCCGGACAGGGCCGCCTGGCCACCCTTTGTCTGGGTGTGCGCTCCCCAGGCTCCGAAAGCCTTGCCAGCCCTTGTGATCGGGTGGCACCGCCCACCAGGTGTGTGAAAGAAAGAAGAAAAAACCCGGACCGGGCCGCCTGGCCACCCTTTGTGCGTGTGTCCGCTATCCTGGCTCCGAAAGCCTTGCCAGCCCTTGTGATCGGGTGGCACAGCCCAACAGGCGTGTGAAAGAAAGAAGAAAAAACCCGGACCGGGACGCCTGGCCACCCTTTGTGCGGGTGTCCGCTCCCCAGGCTCCGAAAGCCTTGCTAGCCCTTGTGATCGCGTGACACCGCCCACCAGGCGTGTGAAAGAAAGAAGAAGAGAAGCAAAAACCCGGACCGGGCCACCTGGCCACCCTTTATTCGGGTGTCCGCTCCCCAGGCTCCGAAAGCCTTGTCAGCCCTTGTGATCGGGTGGCACCGCCCACCAGGCGTGTGAAAGAAAGAAGAAGAGAAGCAAAAACCCGGACCGGGCCGCCTGGCCACCCTTTGTCTGGGTGTCCGCTCCCAAGGCTCCGAAAGCCTTGCCAGCCCTTGTGATCGGGTGGCACCGCCCACCAGGCGTGTGAAAGAAAGAAGAAAAAACCCGGACCGGGCAGCCTGGCCACCCTTTGCGCGGGTGTCCGCTGTCCAGGCTCCGAAAGCCTTGCCAGCCCTTCTGATCGGGTGGCACAGCCCACCAGGCGTGTGAAAGAAAGAAGAAAAAACCCGGACCGGGCCGCCTGGCCACCCTTTTCGCGGGTGTCCGCTCCCTAGGCTCCGAAAGCCTTGCCAGCCCTTGTAATCGGGTGGCACCACCCACCAGGCGTGTGAAAGAAAGAAGAAAAAACCCGGACCGGGCCGCCTGGCCTCCCTTTGTGCGTGTGTCCGCTATCCTGGCTCCGAAAGCCTTGCCAGCCCTTGTGATCGGGTGGCACAGCCCACCAGGCGTGTGAAAGAAAGAAGAAAAAACCCGGACCGGGCCACCTGGCCACCCTTTTCGCCGGTGTCCGCTCCCTAGGCTCCGAAAGCCTTGCCAGCCCTTGTGACGGGTGGCACTGCCCACCAGGCGTGTGAAAGAAAGAAGAAAAAACCCGGACCGGGCCGCCTGGCCACCCTTTGTTTGGGTGTCCGCTCCACAGGCTCCGAAAGCCTTGCCAGCCCTTGTGATCGGGTGGCACCGCCCACCAGGCGTGTGAAAGAAAGAAGAAAAAACCCGGACCGGGCCGCCTGGCCACCGTTTTCGCGGGTGTCCGCTCCCTAGGCTCCGAAAGCCTTTCCAGCCCTTGTGATCGGGTGGCACAGCCCACCAGGCGTGTGAAAGAAAGACGAAAAAAACCCGGACCGGGCCGCCTGGCCAACCTCTGTCTGGGTGTCCGCTCCCCAGGCTCTGAAAGCCTTGCCAGCTCTTCTGATCGGGTGGCACCGCCCACCAGGCGTGTGAAAGAAAGAAGAAAAAACCCGGACCGGGCCGCCTGGCCACCCTTTTCGCGGGTGTCGTCTCCCTAGGCTCCGAAAGCCTTGCCAGCCCTTGTGATTGGGTGGCACCGCCCACCAGGCGTCTGAAAGAAAGAATAAAAAACCCGGACCGGGCCGCCTGGCCACCCTTTGTGCGGGTGTCCGCTATCCAGGCTCCGAAAGCCTTGCCAGCTTTTGTGATTGGGTGGCACCGCCCACCAGGCGTCTGAAAGAAAGAATAAAAAACCCGGACCGGGCCGCCTGGCCACCCTTTGTGCGGGTGTCCGCTCTCCAGGTTCCGAAAGCCTTGCCAGCTTTTGTGATCGGGTGGCACCGCCCACCAGGCGTGTGAAAGAAAGAAGAAAAAACCCGGACCGGGCCGCCTGGCCACCCTTTGTGCGGGTGTCCGCTCCCCAGGCTCCGAAAGCCTTGCCAGCCCTTGTGATCGGGTGGCACCGCCCACCAGGCGTGTGAAAGAAAGAAGAAAAAACCCGGACCGGGCCGCCTGGCCACCCTTTTCGCGGGTGTCCGCTCCCTAGGCTCCGAAAGCCTTGCCAGCCCTTGTGATTGGGTGGCAAAGCCCACCAGGCGTGTGAAAGAAAGAAGAAAAAACCCGGACCGGGCCGCCTGGCCACCCTTTGTCTGGGTGTCCGCTCCCCAGGCTCTGAACGCCTTGCCAGCCCTTGTGATCGGGTGGCACCGCCCACCAGGCGTGTGAAAGAAAGAAGAAAAAAGCCGGACCGGGCCGCCTGGCCACCCTTTGTCTGGGTGTCCGCTATCCAGGTTCCGAACGCCTTGCCAGCCCTTGTGATCGGGTGGCACCGCCCACCAGGCGTGTGAAAGAAAGAAGAAAAAACCCGGACCGGGCCGCCTGGCCACCCTTTGTGCGGGTGTCCGCTATCCAGGCTCCGAAAGCCTTGCCAGCCCTTGTGATCGGGTGGCACAGCCAACCAGGCGTGTGAAAGAAAGAAGAAAAAACCCGGACCGGGCCGCCTGGCCACTCTTTGTGTGGGTGTCCGCTCCCAAGGCTCCGAAAGCCTTGCCAGCCCTTGTGATCGGGTGGCACCGCCCACCAGGCGTGTGAAAGAAAGAAGAAAAAACCCAGACCGGGCTGCCTGGCCACCCTTTTCGCGGGTGTCCGCTCCCCAGGCTCCAAAAACCTTGCCAGCCATTGTGATCGGGTGGCACCGCCCACCAGGCGTGTGAAAGAAAGAAGAAAAAAGCCGGACCGGGCCGCCTGGCCACCCTTTGTCTGGGTGTCCGCTATCCAGGCTCCGAACGCCTTGCCAGCCCTTGTGATCGGGTGGCACCGCCCACCAGGCGTGTGAAAGAAAGAAGAAAAAACCCGGACCGGGCCGCCTGGCCACCCTTTGTGCGGGTGTCCGCTATCCAGGCTCCGAAAGCCTTGCCAGCCCTTGTGATCGGGTGGCACAGCCAACCAGGCGTGTGAAAGAAAGAAGAAAAAACCCGGACCGGGCCGCCTGGCCACTCTTTGTGTGGGTGTCCGCTCCCAAGGCTCCGAAAGCCTTGCCAGCCCTTGTGATCGGGTGGCACCGCCCACCAGGCGTGTGAAAGAAAGAAGAAAAAACCCAGACCGGGCTGCCTGGCCACCCTTTTCGCGGGTGTCCGCTCCCCAGGCTCCAAAAACCTTGCCGGCCATTGTGATCGGGTGGCACCGCCCACCAGGCGTGTGAAAGAAAGAAGAAAAAAGCCGGACCGGGCCGCCTGGCCACCCTTTGTCTGGGTGTCCGCTATCCAGGCTCCGAACGCCTTGCCAGCCCTTGTGATCGGGTGGCACCGCCCACCAGGCGTGTGAAAGAAAGAAGAAAAAACCCGGACCGGGCCGCCTGGCCACCCTTTGTGCGGGTGTCCGCTATCCAGGCTCCGAAAGCCTTGCCAGCCCTTGTGATCGGGTGGCACAGCCAACCAGGCGTGTGAAAGAAAGAAGAAAAAACCCGGACCGGGCCGCCTGGCCACTCTTTGTGCGGGTGTCCGCTCCCAAGGCTCCGAAAGCCTTGCCAGCCCTTGTGATCGGGTGGCACCGCCCACCAGGCGTGTGAAAGAAAGAAGAAAAAACCCAGACCGGGCTGCCTGGCCACCCTTTTCGCGGGTGTCCGCTCCCCAGGCTCCAAAAACCTTGCAGCCATTGTGGTCGGGTGGCACCGCCCACCAGGCGTGTGAAAGAAAGAAGAAAAAACCCGGACTGGGCCGCCTGGCCACCCTTTGTGCGGGTGTCCGCTATCCAGGCTCCGAAAGCCTTGCCAGCCCTTGTGATCGGGTGGCACAGCCCACCAGGCGTGTGAAAGAAAGAAGAAAAAACCCGGACCGGGCCGCCTGGCCACCCTTTGTCTGGGTGTCCGCTCCCCAGGCTCCGAAAGCCTTTCCAGCCCTTGTGATCGGGTGGTACCGCCCACCAGGAGTGTGAAAGAAAGAAGAAAAAACCCGGACTGGGCCGCCTGGCCACCCTTTTCGCGGGTGTCCGCTCCATAGGCTCCGAAAGCCTTTCCAGCCCTTGTGATCGGGTGGCACAGCCCACCAGGCGTGTGAAAGAAAGAAGAAAAAAACCCGGACCGGGCCGCCTGGCCACCCTTTGTCTGGGTGTCCGCTCCCCAGGCTCTGAAAGACTTGCCAGCTCTTCTGATCGGGTGGCACCGCCCACCAGGCGTGTGAAAGAAAGAAGAAAAAACCCGGACCGGGCCGCCTGGCCACCCTTTTCGCGGGTGTCCGCTCCCTAGGCTCCGAAAGCCGTGCCAGCCCTTGTGATCGGGTGGCACCGCCCACCAGGCGTCTGAAAGAAAGAATAAAAAACCCGGACCGGGCCGCCTGGCCACCCTTTGTGCGGGTGTCCGCTATCCAGGCTCCGAAAGCCTTGCCAGCTTTTGTGATCGGGTGGCACCGCCCACCAGGCGTGTGAAAGAAAGAAGAAAAAACCCGGACCGGGCCGCCTGGCCACCCTTTGTGCGGGTGTCCGCTCCCCAGGCTCCGAAAGCCTTGCCAGCCCTTGTGATCGGGTGGCACCGCCCACCAGGCGTGTGAAAGAAAGAAGAAAAAACCCGGACCGGGCCGCCTTGCCACCCTTTTCGCGGGTGTCCGCTCCCAAGGCTCCGAAAGCCTTACCAGCCCTTGTGATCGGGTGGCACCGTCCACCAGGCGTGTGAAAGAAAGAATAAAAAACCCGGACCGGGCCGCCTTGCCACCCTTTGCGCGGGTGTCCGCTATCCAGGCTCCGAAAGCCTTGCCAGCCCTTGTGATCGGGTGGCACAGCCCACCAGGCGTGTGAAAGAAAGAAGAAAAAACCCGGACCGGGCCGCCTGGCCACCCTTTTCGCGGGTGTCCGCTCCCTAGGCTCCGAAAGCCTTGCCAGCCCTTGTGATCGGGTGGCACAGCCCACCAGGCGTGTGAAAGAAAGAAGAAAAAACCCGGACCGGGCCGCCTGGCCACCCTTTGTCTGGGTGTCCGCTCCCCAGGCTCCGAAAGCCTTGCCAGCCCTTGTGATCGGGTGGCACCGCCCACCAGGCGTTTGAAAGAAAGAAGAAAAAACCCGGACCGGGCCGCCTGGCCACCCTTTTCGCGGGTGTACGCTCCCCAGGCTCCGAAAACCTTGCCAGCCATTGTGATCGGGTGGCACCGCCCACCAGGCGTTTGAAAGAAAGAATAAAAAAACCAGACCGGGCCGCCTGGCCACCCTTTGTGCGGGTGTCCGCTCCCCAGGCTCCGAAAGCCTTGCCAGCCCTTGTGATCGGGTGGCACCGCCCACCAGGCGTGTGAAAGAAAGAAGAAAAAACCCGGACCGGGCCGCCTGGCCACCCTTTTCGCGGGTGTCCGCTCCCTAGGCTCCGAAAGCCTTGCCAGCCCTTGTGATCGGGTGGCACAGCCCACCAGGCGTGTGAAAGAAAGAAGAAAAAACCCGGACCGGGCCGCCTGGCCACCCTTTTTCTGGGTGTCCGCTCCCCAGGCTCTGAACGCCTTGCCAGCCCTTGTGATCGGGTGGCACCGCCCACCAGGCGTGTGAAAGAAAGAAGAAAAAAGCCGGACCGGGCCGCCTGGCCACCCTTTGTCTGGGTGTCCGCTCCCCAGGCTCCGAACGCCTTGCCAGCCCTTGTGATCGGGTGGCACCGCCCACCAGGCGTGTGAAAGAAAGAGGAAAAAACCCGGACCGGGCCGCCTGGCCACCCTTTGTGCGGGTGTCCGCTATCCAGGCTCCGAAAGCCTTGCCAGCCCTTGTGATCGGGTGGCACAGCCAACCAGGCGTGTGAAAGAAAGAAGAAAAAACCCGGACCGGGCCGCCTGGCCACTCTTTGTGCGGGTGTCCGCTCCCAAGGCTCCGAAAGCCTTGCCAGCCCTTGTGATCGGGTGGCACCGCCCACCAGGCGTGTGAAAGAAAGAAGAAAAAACCCGGACCGGGCCGCCTGGCCACCGTTTTCGCGGGTGTCCGCTCCCTAGGCTCCGAAAGCCTTGCCAGCCCTTGTGATCGGGTGGCACAGCCCACCAGGCGTGTGAAAGAAAGAAGAAAAAACCCGGACCGGGCCGCCTGGCCACCCTTTGTCTGGGTGTCCGCTCCCAAGGCTCTGAACGCCTTGCCAGCCCTTGTGATCGGGTGGCACCGCCCACCAGGCGTGTGAAAGAAAGAAGAAAAAACCCGGACCGGGCTGCCTTGCAACCCTTTTCGCGGGTGTCCGCTCCCCAGGCTCCGAAAACCTTGCCAGCCATTGTGATCGGGTGGCACCGCCCACCAGGCGTGTGAAAGAAAGAATAAAAAAACCAGACCGGGCCGCCTGGCCACCCTTTGTGCGGGTGTCCGCTCCCCAGGCTCCGAAAGCCTTGCCAGCCCTTGTGATCGGGTGGCACCGCCCACCAGGCGTGTGAAAGAAAGAAGAAAAAACCCGGACCGGGCCGCCTGGCCACCCTTTTCGCGGGTGACCGCTCCCTAGGCTCCGAAAGCCTTGCCAGCCCTTGTGATCGGGTGGCACAGCCCACCAGGCGTGTGAAAGAAAGAAGAAAAAACCCGGACCGGGCCGCTGGCCACCTTTTGTGCGGGTGTCCGCTCCCCAGGCTCCGAAAGCCTTGCTAGCCCTTGTGATCGGGTGGAACCGCCCACCAGGCGTGTGAAAGAAAGAAGAAAAAACGCGGACTGGGCCGCCTTGCCACCGTTTTCGTGGGTGTCCACTCCCTAGACTCCGAAAGCCTTGCCAGCCCATGTGATCGGGTGGCACCGCCCACCAGGCGTGTGAAAGAAAGAAGAAAAAACCCGGACTGCGCCGCCTGGTCACCCTTTGTGCGGGTGTCCGCTATCCAGGCTCCGAAAGCCTTAACAGCCCTTGTGATCGGGTGGCACAGCCCACCAGGCGTGTGAAAGAAAGAATAAAAAACCCGGACCGGGCCGCCTGACCACCCTTTGTGCGGGTGTCCGCTATCCAGACTCCGAAAGCCTTGCCAGCCCTTGTGATCGGGTGGCACAGCCCACCAGGCGTGTGAAAGAAAGAAGAAAAAACCCGGATCGGGCCGCCTGGCCACCCTTTGTCTGGGTGTCCGCTCCCCAGGCTCCGAAAGCCTTGCCAGCCCTTGTGATCGGGTGGCACCGCCCACCAGGCGTGTGAAAGAAAGAAGAAAAAACCCGGACCGGGCCGCCTTGCCACCCTTTTCGCGGGTGTCCGCTCCCCAGGCTCCGAAAACCTTGCCAGCCATTGTGATCGGGTGGCACCGCCCACCAGGCGTGTGAAAGAAAAAATAAAAAAACCAGACCGGGCCGCCTGGCCACCCTTTGTGCGGGTGTCCGCTCCCCAGGCTCCGAAAGCCTTGCCAGCCCTTGTGATCGGGTGGCACCGCCCACCAGGCGTGTGAAAGAAAGAAGAAAAAACCGGGACCGGGCCGCCTGGCCACCCTTTTCGCGGGTGTCCGCTCCCTAGGCTCCGAAAGCCTTGCCAGCCCTTGTGATCGGGTGGCACAGCCCACCAGGCGTGTGAAAGAAAGAAGAAAAAACCCGGACCGGGCCGCCTGGCCACCCTTTGTCTGGGTGTCCGCTCCCCAGGCTCTGAACGCCTTGCCAGCCCTTGTGATCGGGTGGCACCGCCCACCAGGCGTGTGAAAGAAAGAAGAAAAAACCCGGACCGGGCCGCCTGGCCACCCTTTGTCTGGATCTCCGCTCCCCAGGCTCTGAACGCCTTTCCAGCCCTTGTGATCGGGTGGCACCGCCCACCAGGCGTGTGAAAGAAAGAAGAAAAAACCCGGACCGGGCCGCCTGGCCACCCTTTGTGCGGGTGTCCGCTCCCCAGGCTCCGAAAGCCTTGCCAGCCCTTGTGATCGGGTGGCACAGCCCACCAGGCGTGTGAAAGAAAGAAGAAAAAACCCGGACCGGGCCGCCTTGCCACCCTTTGTGCGGGTGTCCGCTATCTAGGCTCCGAAAGCCTTGCCAGCCCTTGTGATCGGGTGGCACCGCCCACCAGGCGTGTGAAAGAAAGAAGAAAAAACCCGGACCGGGCCGCCTGGCCACCGTTTTCGCGGGTCTCCGCTCCCTAGGCTCCGAAAGCCTTGCCAGCCCTTGTGATCGGGTGGCACAGCCCACCAGGCGTGTGAAAGAAAGAAGAAGAAACCCGGACCGGGCCGCCTGGCCACCCTTTGTGCGGGTTTCCGCTATCCAGACTCCGAAAGCCTTGCCAGCCCTTGTGATCGGGTGGCACAGCCCACCAGGCGTGTGAAAGAAAGAAGAAAAAACCCGGATCGGGCCGCCTGGCCACCCTTTGTGCTGGTGTCCGCTCCCCAGGCTCCGGTCTTGGCTTGCATCTGGCTGTTCCTGTCGGTGGCGCTGTCACTTGGTGTTCGCTCGCTCTGTGGTATAGTATCACTTCCTGTTCCTGCTCAAACACAGTGGTGTTTCTGAGTAGCTTATTTGCTTAGCAGTTTAATTAACAACTTCTAAATACATTCTTTTTTTCACAGTATAATCTTCACGTGCTTCATCCGAAGCACACTTTCTGTGTACTCACTACCTAATTTATAGCCAAAGTATTCACTCACTGTCACTCACTGTCTCTTTACTGTTTCGCTAGCTTAGCTCGTAGCCGACCCGTTAGCACCATGGCTACTTCACCTGTCCCTTCTGCACTTTCTTGCTCATTGTGTCAGATGTTTAGTTACTCCTCGGCCTCCTTTAGCGGTAATGATATCTGTAACAAATGTAGCATATTTGCAGCTCTGGAGGCCAGGATTACTGATCTGGAGACTCGGCTTCGCACCTTGCACTCACCCTTAGCTAGCCAGGCCCCTGTAGCTGGTGCAGCCGAAGATAGCGTAGGCCCCGCTAGCTGTTCCCCGGCAGACCCCAAGCAGCTGGGGAAAGGCTGGGTAACGGTGAGGAGGAAGCGTAGTCCTAAACAGAAGCCCCAGGTACACCACCAACCCGTTCATGTGTCTAACCGTTTTTCCCCACTCGGTGACACACCCGCTGGGGGTCAAACTCTGGTAATTGGTGATTCTGTTCTCAGACATGTGAAGCTAGAGACACCGGCAACCATAGTCAATTGTCTTCCAGGGGCCAGAGCAGGCGACATTGAAGGAAATTTAAAACTGCTGGCTAAGGGTAAACGTAAATTCAATAAAATCATAATTCACGTCGGCAGTAATGACACCAGGTTTCGCCAATCGGAGGTCACTAAAATCAATATTGAATCGGTGTGCAACTTTGCCAAAACAATGTCGGACTCTGTAGTTTTCTCTGGTCCCCTCCCCAATCAGACCAGGAGTGACATGTTTAGCCGCATGTTCTCCTTAAATTGCTGGCTGTCTGAGTGGTGTCCCAGAAACGATGTGGGCTTCATAGATAATTGGCAAACCTTCTGGAGGAAACCTGGTCTTGTTAGGAGAGATGGCATCCATCCCACTTTGGATGGAGCAGCTCTCATTTCTAGAAATATGGACAAATTTATTAAACCCCTCAAAACATGACTATCCAGAGTTGGGACCAGGAAGCAGAGTTGCAGTCTTACACGCCTCTCTGCAGCTTCTCTCCTCCTGCTACCCCCCCAAAAACCCATCTCCATAGAGACTGTGTCTGCTTCCAAAAAGACAAAAAACAAACTAAAAACCAGCAACAAACAACTTAAACATTTACAAAGAAAGAACAATACAGTATCCACATCTGAACCAAAGAGTAAAACAGTGAAATGTGGATTATTAAATATTAGGTCTCTCTCTTCCAAGTCTCTGTTAGTACATGACTTAATAAATGATCAACAAATTGATTTACTCTGCCTTACAGAAACCTGGTTGCAGCAGGATGATTATGTTAGCTTAAATGAATCAACACCCCCGAGTCATTCTAACTACCAGAAATCTCGAAGCACAGGTCGAGGGGGCGGTGTGGCAGCAATTTTTCACACCAGTCTATTAATTAATGAAAGACCAAGACAGACTTTTAATTCATTTGAAAGCCTGATGCTTAACATTATCCACCCCAGCTGTGAAACTCAGAAACCAGTCTTACTTGTTATCATCTATAGTCCACCTGGGCCTTACACAGAGTTTCTGTCTGATTTCTCAGACTTTTTATCTGATTTAGTTCTGAGCTCAGATAAAATAATTATTGTGGGTGATTTTAACATCCATGTAGATGCTAAAAATGACAGCCTCAACATGGCATTTAATCTGTTGTTAGACTCAATTGGTTTCTCTCAAAATGTAAAAGAACCCACCCACCACTTTAATCACACTCTAGATCTGGTTTTAACATATGGCATAGAAACTGAACATTTAACAGTGTTTCCTGAAAACCCTCTCCTGTCTGATCATTTCTTGATAAAATTTACATTTACAATAATTGATTACGCAGCAGTGGAGAGTGGACTTTATCAAAGTAGATGTCTTTCTGAAAGCGCTGTAACTAAGTTTAAGAATATAATCCAGCCACTGTTATCATCGTCAATGCCCTGTACCAACACAGAGCAGAGCAGCTATCTGAACGCTACCCCAACAGAGGTCGATTATCTTGTTAATAATTTCACCTCCTCACTACGTACGACTCTGGATACTGTAGCTCCAGTGAAAACTAAGGTCTCTAATCAGAAGTACATGACCCCGTGGTATAATTCTCAAACACGTACCCTCAAGCAGACGACTCGTAATCTGGAGAGGAAATGGCGTGTCACAAATTTAGAGGATCATCATTTAGCCTGGAGAAATAGTTTGTTGCTTTATAAGAAAGCCCTCCGCAAAGCCAGAACAGCTTACTATTCGTCACTGATTGAAGAAAATAAGAACAACCCCAGGTTTCTCTTCAGCACTGTAGCCAGGCTGACAAAAAGCCAGAGCTCTTTTGAGCCAACCATCCCTTTAACGTTAACTAGTGATGACTTCATGAACTTCTTCACAAATAAAATTTTTATCATTAGAGAAAAAATTACCAATAATCATCCCACAGATGTAATATTATCTACAGCTACTTGTAGTTCCATTGATGTTAAGTTAGACTCTTTTTTTCCAATCGATCTTTCTGAGTTAACGTCAATAATTACTTCCTCCAAACCATCAACGTGTCTTTTAGACCCCATTCCTACAAAACTGCTCAAAGAAGTTCTGCCATTGATTAATTCTTCGATCTTATATATGATCAACCTATCTCTAATAATCGGCTATGTACCACAGGCCTTCAAGGTGGCTGCAGTTAAACCTTTACTCAAAAAGCCATCTCTAGACCCAGCAGTCTTAGCTAATTATAGGCCAATCTCCAACCTTCCTTTCATATCAAAAATCCTTGAAAGAGTAGTTGTCAAACAGCTAACAGATCATCTGCAGAGGAATGGTTTATTTGAAGAGTTTCAGTCAGGTTTCAGAGCTCATCACAGCACAGAAACAGCTTTAGTGAAGGTTACAAATGATCTTCTTATGGCCTCTGACAGTGGACTCAACTCTGTGCTTGTCCTTCTTGACCTTAGTGCAGCATTCGATACTGTTGACCATAATATTCTATTAGAGCGATTAGAACATGCTGTAGGTATTACAGGTATTGCACTGCAGTGGTTTGTATCATATCTATCTAATAGACTCCAATTTGTGCATGTAAATGGAGAGTCCTCTTCACACACTGAGGTTAATTATGGAGTTCCACAGGGTTCAGTGCTAGGACCAATTCTGTTTACATTATACATGCTTCCCCTAGGCAGCATCATTAGAAGACATAGCATACATTTTCACTGCTATGCAGATGACACCCAGCTCTATCTGTCCATGAAGCCAGATAACACACACCAATTAGTTAAACTGCAGGAATGTCTTAAAGACATAAAGACTTGGATGGCCACGAACTTTCTGCTTCTCAACTCAGATAAAACTGAGGTCATTGTACTCGGCGCTGAAAAGCTTAGAAATTTGGTATCTAACCAGATTCTTACTCTGGATGGCATTACCTTGGCCTCCAGTAACACTGTGAGGAACCTTGGAGTCATTTTTGACCAGGATATGTCCTTCAACGCACATATTAAACAAATATGTAAGACTGCGTTCTTCCATTTGCGCAACATCTCTAAAATTAGAAATATCCTGTCTCAGAGTGACGCTGAAAAACTAGTTCATGCATTTATTACTTCCAGGCTGGACTACTGCAATTCATTATTATCAGGATGTCCAAAAAACTCACTGAAAAGCCTTCAGTTAATCCAAAATGCTGCAGCAAGAGTACTGACAGGGACTAGAAAGAGAGAGCATATTTCTCCTGTTTTGGCTTCCCTTCATTGGCTTCCTGTTAAATCCAGAATTGAATTCAAAATCCTGCTCCTCACATACAAGGTCTTAAATAATCAGGCCCCATCTTATCTTAATGACCTTGTAGTACCATATCACCCTATTAGAGCACTTCGCTCTCGCTCTGCAGGCCTACTTGTTGTTCCTAGAGTATTTAAAAGTAGAATGGGAGGGAGAGCCTTCAGTTTTCAGGCCCCTCTTCTGTGGAACCAGCTTCCAGTTTGGATTGGGGAGACAGACACTATCTCTACTTTTAAGATTAGGCTTAAAACTTTCCTTTTTGCTAAAGCATATAGTTAGGGCTGGACCAGGTGACCCTGAATCCTCCCTTAGTTATGCTGCAATAGATGTAGGCTGCCGGGGGATTCCCATGATGCATTGAGTTTTTCCTTTCCAGTCACCTTTCTAACTCACTATGTATTAACAGACCTCTCTGTATTGAATCGTATCTGTTATTAATCTCTGTCTCTCTTCCACAGCATGTCTTTATCCTGTCTTCCTTCTCTCACCCCAACCGGTCGCAGCAGATGGCAACCCCTCCCTGAGCCTGGTTCTGCCGGAGGTTTCTTCCTGTTAGAAGGGAGTTTTTCCTTCCCACTGTCGCCAAAGTGCTTGCTCATAGGGGGTCATATGATTGTTGGGCTTTTCTCTGTATCTATGAAGCGCCTTGAGGCGACATTTGTTGTGATTTGGCGCTATATAAATAAAATTGAATTGAATTGAATTGAATTGAAAGCCTTGCCAGCCCTTGTGATCGGGTGGCACCGCCCACCAGGCGTGTGAAAGAAAGAAGAAAAAACCCGGACCGGGCCGCCTGGCCACCGTTTTCGCGGGTGTCCGCTCCCTAGGCTCCGAAAGCCTTGCCAGCCCTTGTGATCGGGTGGCACAGCCCACCAGGCGTGTGAAAGAAAGAAGAAAAAACCTGGACCGGGCCGCCTGGCCACCCTTTTTTCTGGGTGTCCGCTCCCCAGGCTCTGAACGCCTTGCCAGCCCTTGTGATCGGGTGGCACCGCCCACCAGGCGTGTGAAAGAAAGAAGAAAAAACCCGGACCGGGCCGCCTGGCCACCCTTTGTCTGGGTCTCCGCTCCCCAGGCTCTGAACGCCTTGCCAGCCCTTGTGATTGGGTGGCACCGCCCACCAGGCGTGTGAAAGAAAGAAGAAAAAACCCGGACCGGGCCGCCTGGCCACCCATTGTGCGGGTGTCCGCTCCCCAGGCTCCGAAAGCCTTGCCAGCCCTTGTGATCGGGTGGCACCGCCCACCAGGCGTGTGAAAGAAAGAAGAAAAAACCCGGACCGGGCCGCCTTGCCACCCTTTTCGCGGGTGTCCGCTCCCTAGGCTCCGAAAGCCTTTCCAGCCCTTGTGATCGGGTGGCACCGCCCACCAGGCGTGTGAAAGAAAGAAGAAAAAACCCGGACCGGGCCGCCTGGCCACCGTTTTCGCGGGTGTCCGCTCCCTAGGCTCCGAAAGCCTTGCCAGCCCTTGTGATCGGGTGGCACAGCCCACCAGGCGTGTGAAAGAAAGAAGAAAAAACCCGGACCGGGCCGCCTGGCCACCCTTTTTTCTGGGTGTCCGCTCCCCAGGCTCTGAACGCCTTGCCAGCCCTTGTGATCGGGTGGCACCGCCCACCAGGCGTGTGAAAGAAAGAAGAAAAAACCCGCACCGGGCCGCCTGGCCACCCTTTTCGCGGGTGTCCGCTCCCTAGGCTCCGAAAGCCTTGCCAGCCCTTGTGATCGGGTGGCACAGCCCACCAGGCGTGTGAAAGAAAGAAGAAAAAACCCGGACCGGGCCGCTGGCCACCTTTTGTGCGGGTCTCCGCTCCCCAGGCTCCGAAAGCCTTGCTAGCCCTTGTGATCGGGTGGAACCGCCCACCAGGCGTGTGAAAGAAAGAAGAAAAAACGCGGACCGGGCCGCCTTGCTACCGTTTTCGTGGGTGTCCGCTCCCTAGACTCCGAAAGCCTTGCCAGCCCTTGTGATCGGGTGGCACCGCCCACCAGGCGTGTGAAAGAAAGAAGAAAAAACCCGGACCGGGCCGCCTGGCCACCCTTTTCGCCGGTGTCCGCTCCCCAGGCTCCGAAAACCTTGCCAGCCCTTGTGATCGGGTGGCACCGCCCACCAGACGTGTGAAAGAAAGAAGAAAAAACCCGGACCGGGCCGCCTGGCCACCCTTTGTCTGGGTGTCCGCTCCCCAGGCTCTGAACGCCTTGCCAGCCCTTGTGATCGGGTGGCACCGCCCACCAGGCGTGTGAAAGAAAGAAGAAAAAACCCGGACCGGGCTGCCTGGCCACCCTTTTCGCGGGTGTGCGCTCCCCAGGCTCCAAAAACCTTGCCAGCCATTGTGATCGGGTGGCACCGCCCACCACGCGTGTGAAAGAAAGAATAAAAAAACCAGACCGGGCCGCCTGGCCACCCTTTGCGCGGGTGTCCGCTCCCCAGGCTCCGAAAGCCTTGCCAGCCCTTGTGATCGGGTGGCACAGCCCACCAGGCGTGTGAAAGAAAGAAGAAAAAACCCGGACCGGGCCGCCTGGCCACCCTTTGTCTGGGTCTCCGCTCCCCAGGCTCTGAACGCCTTGCCAGCCCTTGTGATTGGGTGGCACCGCCCACCAGGCGTGTGAAAGAAAGAAGAAAAAACCCGGACCGGGCCGCCTGGCCACCCTTTGTGCGGGTGTCCGCTCCCCAGGCTCCGAAAGCCTTGCCAGCCCTTGTGATCGGGTGGCACCGCCCACCAGGCGTGTGAAAGAAAGAAGAAAAAACCCGGACCGGGCCGCCTTGCCACCCTTTTCGCGGGTGTCCGCTCCCTAGGCTCCGAAAGCCTTGCCAGCCCTTGTGATCGGGTGGCACCGCCCACCAGGCGTGTGAAAGAAAGAAGAAAAAACCCGGACCGGGCCGCCTGGCCACCCTTTGTGCGGGTGTCCGCTATCCAGGCTCCGAAAGCCTTGCCAGCCCTTGTGATCGGGTGGCACAGCCCACCAGGCGTGTGAAAGAAAGAAGAAAAAACCCGGACCGGGCCGCCTGGCCACTCTTTGTGCGGGTGTCCGCTCCCAAGGCTCCGAAAGCCTTGCCAGCCCTTGTGATCGGGTGGCACCGCCCACCAGGCGTGTGAAAGAAAGAAGAAAAAACCCGGACCGGGCCGCCTGGCCACCGTTTTCGCGGGTGTCCGCTCCCTAGGCTCCGAAAGCCTTGCCAGCCCTTGTGATCGGGTGGCACAGCCCACCAGGCGTGTGAAAGAAAGAAGAAAAAACCCGGACCGGGCCGCCTGGCCACCCTTTGTCTGGGTGTCCGCTCCCCAGGCTCTGAACGCCTAGCCAGCCCTTGTGATCGGGTGGCACCGCCCACCAGGCGTGTGAAAGAAAGAAGAAAAAACCCGGACCGGGCTGCCTTGCCACCCTTTTCGCGGGTGTCCGCTCCCCAGGCTCCGAGAACCTTGCCAGCCATTGTGATCGGGTGGCACCGCCCACCAGGCGTGTGAAAGAAAGAAGAAAAAAACCAGACCGGGCCGCCTGGCCACCCTTTGTGCGGGTGTCCGCTCCCCAGGCTCCGAAAGCCTTGCCAGTCCTTGTGATCAGGTGGCACCGCCCACCAGGCGTGTGAAAGAAAGAAGAAAAAACCCGCACCGGGCCGCCTGGCCACCCTTTTCGCGGGTGTCCGCTCCCAAGGCTCCGAAAGCCTTGCCAGCCCTTGTGATCGGGTGGCACAGCCCACCAGGCGTGTGAAAGAAAGAAGAAAAAACCCGGACCGGGCCGCTGGCCACCTTTTGTGCGGGTCTCCGCTCCCCAGGCTCCGAAAGCCTTGCTAGCCCTTGTGATCGGGTGGAACCGCCCACCAGGCGTGTGAAAGAAAGAAGAAAAAACGCGGACCGGGCCGCCTTGCTACCGTTTTCGTGGGTGTCCGCTCCCTAGACTCCGAAAGCCTTGCCAGCCCTTGTGATCGGGTGGCACCGCCCACCAGGCGTGTGAAAGAAAGAAGAAAAAACCCGGACCGGGCCGCCTGGCCACCCTTTTCGCCGGTGTCCGCTCCCCAGGCTCCGAAAACCTTGCCAGCCCTTGTGATCGGGTGGCACCGCCCACCAGACCTGTGAAAGAAAGAAGAAAAAACCCGGACCGGGCCGCCTGGCCACCCTTTGTCTGGGTGTCCGCTCCCCAGGCTCTGAACGCCTTGCCAGCCCTTGTGATCGGGTGGCACCGCCCACCAGGCGTGTGAAAGAAAGAAGAAAAAACCCGGACCGGGCTGCCTGGCCACCCTTTTCGCGGGTGTCCGCTCCCCAGGCTCCAAAAACCTTGCCAGCCATTGTGATCGGGTGGCACCGCCCACCACGCGTGTGAAAGAAAGAATAAAAAAACCAGACCGGGCCGCCTGGCCACCCTTTGCGCGGGTGTCCGCTCCCCAGGCTCCGAAAGCCTTGCCAGCCCTTGTGATCGGGTGGCACAGCCCACCAGGCGTGAGAAAGAAAGAAGAAAAAACCCGGACCGGGCCGCCTGGCCACCCTTTGTCTGGGTGTCCGCTCCCCAGGCTCCGAAAGCCTTGCCAGCCCTTGTGATCGGGTGGCACCGCCCACCAGGCGTGTGAAAGAAAGAAGAAAAAACCCGGACTGGGCCGCCTTGTCACCCTTTGTGCGGGTGTCCGCTATCCAGGCTCCGAAAGCCTTGCCAGCCCTTGTGATCGGGTGGCACAGCCCACCAGGCGTGTGAAAGAAAGAAGAAAAAACCCGGACCGGGCCGCCTGGCCACCCTTTGTCTGGGTGTCGGCTCCCCAGGCTCCGAAAGCCTTTCCAGCCCTTGTGATCGGGTGGCACCGCCCACCAGGAGTGTGAAAGAAAGAAGAAAAAACCCGGACTGGGCCGCCTGGCCACCGTTTTCGCGGGTGTCCGCTCCCTAGGCTCCGAAAGCCTTTCCAGCCCTTGTGATCGGGTGGCACAGCCCACCAGGCGTGTGAAAGAAAGAAGAAAAAAACCCGGACCGGGCCGCCTGGCCACCCTTTGTCTGGGTGTCCGCTCCCCAGGCTCTGAAAGCCTTGCCAGCTCTTGTGATCGGGTGGCACCGCCCACCAGGCGTGTGAAAGAAAGAAGAAAAAACCCGGACCGGGCCGCCTGGCCACCCTTTTCGCGGTTGTCCGCTCCCTAGGCTCCGAAAGCCTTGCCAGCCCTTGTGATCGGGTGGCACCGCCCACCAGGCGTGTGAAAGAAAGAATAAAAAACCCGGACCGGGCCGCCTGGCCACCCTTTGTGTGGGTGTCCGCTATCCAGGCTCCGAAAGCCTTACCAGCTTTTGTGATCGGGTGGCACCGCCCACCAGGCGTGTGAAAGAAAGAAGAAAAAACCCGGACCGGGCCGCCTGGCCACCCTTTGTGCGGGTGTCCGCTCCCCAGGCTCCGAAAGCCTTGCCAGCCCTTGTGATCGGGTGGCACCGCCCACCAGGCGTGTGAAAGAAAGAAGAAAAAACCCGGACCGGGCCGCCTGGCCACCGTTTTCGCGGGTGTCCGCTCCCTAGGCTCCGAAAGCCTTGCCAGCCCTTGTGATCGGGTGGCACAGCCCACCAGGCGTGTGAAAGAAAGAAGAAAAAACCCGGACCGGGCCGCCTGGCCACCCTTTGTCTGGGTGTCCGCTTCCCAGGCACCGAAAGCCTTGCCAGCCCTTGTGATCGGGTGGCACCGCCCACCAGGCGTGTGAAAGAAAGAAGAAAAAACCCGGACCGGGCCACCTGGCCACCCTTTTCGCGGGTGTCCGCTCCCTAGGCTCCGAAAGCCTTGCCAGCCCTTGTGATCGGGTGGCACAGCCCACCAGGCGTGTGAAAGAAAGAAGAAAAAACCCGGACCGGGCCGCCTGGCCACCCTTTGTGCGGGTGTCCGCTCCCCAGGCTCCGAAAGCCTTGCCAGCCCTTGTGATCGGGTGGCACCGCCCACCAGGCGTGTGAAAGAAAGAAGAAAAAACCCGGACCGGGCCGCCTGGCCACCGTTTTCGCGGGTGTCCGCTCCCTAGGCTCCGAAAGCCTTGCCAGCCCTTGTGATCGGGTGGCACAGCCCACAAGGCGTGTGAAAGAAAGAAGAAAAAACCCGGACTGGGCCGCCTGGCCACCCTTTGTCTGGGTGTCCGCTCCCCAGGCTCCGAAAGCCTTGCCAGCCCTTGTGATCGGGTGGCACCGCCCACAAGGCGTGTGAAAGAAAGAAGAAAAAACCCGGACTGGGCCGCCTGGCCACCCTTTGTCTGGGTGTCCGCTCCCCAGGCTCTGAAAGCCTTGCCAGCTCTTGTGATCGGGTGGCACCGCCCACCAGGCGTGTGAAAGAAAGAAGAAAAAACCCGGACCGGGCCGCCTGGCCACCCTTTTCGCGGTTGTCCGCTCCCTAGGCTCCGAAAGCCTTGCCAGCCCTTGTGATCGGGTGGCACCGCCCACCAGGCGTGTGAAAGAAAGAATAAAAAACCCGGACCGGGCCGCCTGGCCACCCTTTGTGCGGGTGTCCGCTATCCAGGCTCCGAAAGCCTTGCCAGATTTTGTGATCGGGTGGCACCGCCCACCAGGCGTGTGAAAGAAAGAAGAAAAAACCCGGACCGGGCCGCCTGGCCACCCTTTGTGCGGGTGTCCGCTCCCCAGGCTCCGAAAGCCTTGCCAGCCCTTGTGATCGGGTGGCACCGCCCACCAGGCGTGTGAAAGAAAGAAGAAAAAACCCGGACCGGGCCACCTTGCCACCCTTTTCGCGGGTGTCCGCTCCCTAGGCTCCGAAAGCCTTGCCAGCCCTTGTGATCGGGTGGCACCGCCCACCAGGCGTGTGAAAGAAAGAATAAAAAACCCGGACCGGGCCGCCTGGCCACCCTTTGTGTGGGTGTCCGCTATCCAGGCTCCGAAAGCCTTACCAGCTTTTGTGATCGGGTGGCACAGCCCACCAGGCGTGTGAAAGAAAGAAGAAAAAACCCGGACCGGGCCGCCTGGCCACCCTTTGTGCGGGTGTCCGCTCCCCAGGCTCCGAAAGCCTTGCCAGCCCTTGTGATCGGGTGGCACCGCCCACCAGGCGTGTGAAAGAAAGAAGAAAAAACCCGGACCGGGCCGCCTGGCCACCCTTTGTGCGGGTGTCCGCTCCCCAGGCTCCAAAAGCCTTGCCAGCCCTTGTGATCGGGTGGCACCGCCCACCAGGCGTGTGAAAGAAAGAAGAAAAAACCCGGACCGGGCCGCCTGGCCACCCTTTTCGCGGTTGTCCGCTCCCTAGGCTCCGAAAGCCTTGCCAGCCCTTGTGATCGGGTGGCACCGCCCACCAGGCGTGTGAAAGAAAGAATAAAAAACCCGGACCGGGCCGCCTGGCCACCCTTTGTGTGGGTGTCCGCTATCCAGGCTCCGAAAGCCTTACCAGCTTTTGTGATCGGGTGGCACCGCCCACCAGGCGTGTGAAAGAAAGAAGAAAAAACCCGGACCGGGCCGCCTGGCCACCCTTTGTGCGGGTGTCCGCTCCCCAGGCTCCGAAAGCCTTGCCAGCCCTTGTGATCGGGTGGCACCGCCCACCAGGCGTGTGAAAGAAAGAAGAAAAAACCCGGACCGGGCCGCCTGGCCACCCTTTGTGCGGGTGTCCGCTCCCCAGGCTCCGAAAGCCTTGCCAGCCCTTGTGACAGGGTGGCACCAACCCCAGGCGTGGAAAAGAATGGTAAAAATATGGTAAATGGCATTTCACTAGTCCGTAAGGACCCCAAAGTGCTTTACACATTCAGTCATCCACCCATTAACACACTGGTGAGGACAAGCTACATTGTAGCCACAGCCATCCTGGGGCGCACTGACAGAGGCGAGGCTGCCTAACACTGGCGCCACCGGGCCCTCTGACCACCACCAGTAGGCAACGGGTGAAGTGTCTTGCCCAAGGACACAGCAATCTTCCGATTACAAGACGAACGCCCAACTCTTGAGCCACGATCACCACAAAAGAAAGCAGAAAAAACCTGGACCAGGCCTCCTGGCCACTCTTTATATCGGTGGACCTCCCCCAGGCCTCACTACCTTCCCCTTGCTTCTCAGAGAAACCCTCTACAGAAGAGTTTAGAAAGATAAAACTTGTGAGTTCTGAATGTCCTGGTGAGTCTCCACCTGTTACAGGTGGGTGCAGCCTGCACTGTCTCGAGACAGACCAGACCAGCTGCACCACAGACACTTCAAACCTTATCTCAAGACAAACACTGAAAGAACAACATAAAAAAGAAGTAAACAAACCCCAGAAACATGCCGGGTTATAGGAGAAGGCAGCCATGTAGAGGTTGAGTCTGTGTGAGTCTTTTTTCTGTTTATGAACAACAGAAAAAAGAAAGAAAACCTTAGAAATCTGTACGGTTGTTTTCTCTGAGACATGTTGGAATCTGTAAACAGTTACTCCGAAAAGGATCCAGATGTTTCAAAATACTGCTCTGGCAAATGTTTCAATTCTGCAAGCAGAATTGCTGCAATTAATGGACTAAAAGTCGTCACTTTTCACCCCTATTTATGGATTTAAGGATCAAAGGATCAAACTGGTGGTAAGATTCTAAATATATGTGATGTCATTATCCCGTAATGACATCACATATATAGGTTGTCACATTTATCAGTAAAGTTCCAATCTCTGCCCCTCCCCCCCCTCCCCCCCCCAAAAAAATGTGCTTTTGCAATAACCAATGTTTTCTACAGTCATTTGTGCTAACAGATGGCAACATTTAAAAGCTGGGTCTTACTCTGCCCAGGCTGCTCTACCATAGAAGAAGAAGAATGTAGACCTACAGTATCTTGAAAAACTTTCACACATTTTGTCACTTTACAACAACAAACGTAAATGGAATTTTTCTTAGATCTTCTGTGACAGACCAACACAAGTTACCACATAACTGTAAAGTGGTATGAAAATGATACATGTCAAAGGAGCTTGCAAAGAAAAGCGTCTGGACTTCTTTAAGTTACTTGAAGACGTTTCACCTCTCATCCAAGAAGCTTCTTCAGTTCTAAGGTCAAATGGTGGGGAGTCCCAGATTTAAACCTAGTGGGAGTATCCCCCCACAGAGGGACAAAAGGACCCCCTGATGATCCTCTAATCACCTGAGCCAAGTTTGGGAAATCTGGGACTCCCCACCATTTGACCTTAGAACTGAAGAAGCTTCTCGGATGAGAGGTGAAACGTCTTCAAGTAACTTAAAGAAGTCCAGACGCTTTTCTTTGCAAGCTAGTTTGACTACGATGACCTGGATGACTGAGAACCTTCACAGACAAAATGATACATGGTTTTCAGAATATCAAGCAAATAAAATCTGAAAAGTGTCATGTTAATTAGCATTCAGTTCCCTTTACTCTGATACCCCTAAACAAAATCCAGTGATATCAATTGCCTTTAGAAGGCAACCAAATTAAGTTTACCTGTGTGTAATTTAGTCTCATTATAAATACAACTGCTCTGTGACAGCCTCAGTAGTTTGTTAAAGAACATTAATGAACAAACAGCTTCATGAAAACCAAGGAACTCACCAGGCAGGTCAGTGATAAAGTTGTAGATAAGTTTAAAGCAGGGATAGGTTATAAAAAAATATCCTGAGCTTTGAACATCTCAAGGAGCACTGTTCAATCCATCATCCAAAATTAGAAAAGGTTTCCTACAACTGCAAACCTACCAAGATATGACCGTGTATGACCATATGACCATATGACCATGTACACATATGCAGTTAAAGCATATGTGTACATGCAACTTCAAAAGTTAAAGTAGAAAAAGACTGCAAACCTTAGGAACAATATGGAATGAGTGATAATGTCAGCACCATTCCATGATTTGGAAATATTTGTTTCACTTTAAATCTGTTTTTGTTTTCTTAATTGCAAAAACTGTAAAATTTGAATTATCTTTTGTGTCACTTCAGTGTTCTGTCACTTCAGTGACTCCCTCTTGTATCTTTGTTACACATTGGATATAATTTTTCTTACCATGATGATGCATGATCTTTACTCTCAAATCATTTTAATGGCTTCTGAGGAAGTTGCCCCTCTGCTCCAAATTACTGTTTAATAGGCAATTTGTTCTTTACTCTACTTTGTTCCTTGATTGTAAAATCTGGTATTTTTGCAAATTTGGCTCAGGGGGACCTGAAAGCCAGGAGACAATTTATTGTATTGGCCACAAACAATCTAATAGAGGCCCATTTCCCATAAATATTAATAAAGATTTCTATCAGAGCAAAAATATCTCTCTCTCTCTCTTAAGTATTTGCTCCTAACCACGTCCTAACCTAGCAGTCATATAGAGCCTTTAATTAATCCTGCATTTTTTGTCAAAGATATTTGTCACCATGAAATTAATAGCTTAAAACGGCAACATATGAACAGATTCACTGAGTAATCAGAAAAGTTTAGCATGAATCTGGACATTAGATTTAAGCTTGAAGTTTTAACCTTATCAAATATCACTTGGTAGAAGCTCCTTACCGTTTGAAGAAATCTCTTCTCAATCTGCTGTCCTCTTTTGCCTTCATCTTTTTTTTCCATCGGAGACTGACGTTATTCCATGTTAATTATTTTTTCTCCGTGAAAAATACAGCAACTCATCTTATCCCGGGGTGCCAGGGCGTCGAGCTCCGGATCTCAGCAGAAAAGTGCCAATCAAAGTTGCAGGCTGATCCAGGTATCAGTTTGACATAGGTTCTCCTCTGTGACGTCACAGTTGGAACACTGTTACGCCTCTGCGTAACCATGGTTGCAGGGGACGCTTTGGAGCTCTGCTGCTCAGCAGCAAAAGATTTCAGGTTAAACTCTAAAACCAAATAAAATCAATATACTGTATATTTGTATAGTGTACCGCGTAAGCGTTCGTTTTCTGGAAGAGGCTGTAAAACGGACAGTTAAAATGTGACATGTGATATGTCGAGCTGTCGATAAGCACGGCTGTTTTTGTGCTGTTATTCACTGTTAGCCTGTTTTGGCTGGCGTTACTGAAGTTGTTTTCAACTGGATGTCACATTGTTGAACTCTGATGATTAATGAATAAACTCTCGATGTGACGATGGTAGAATGTAGTTGTAACCCTGTGTTAATCTAGTCGTTTGATACCGTTTAATATCCAGTCCATCTGTTTGGAGTTTTGTTTTTAACATGCCCTGGAATAATTTAAAGTTTTACAATGCCGGTGATTTACGACTCTTTCGCGACAGTCAGCTGGGGAGTAAACTGTGGGGTTCTCAGAGGTAGCTCATGTGAGCCAGCAGTGACATCTGTACATGCAGTAGCCTTAAAATACTGATTATTTATTCTCCTGCTAGGTAAGAATTTGTGTTTTATACGTACATTGTTTCTTTCTATATGTTATCGTTTGGTTATGTTATGATGTGTGGTTAATGATGATTATTAGTGTGCTAATCGTGAATAAGCTAGTAAACTTGAAAATTAGCAGCCATGTTAAGCGGATTTCGGTGGTCAAGTTCGTGTGTCATTGTTTGGAATATAAACCCATATGGCTTGCACTACTTTCAAGATGTAAGCTAAAGGGGTGTGTTTTAAAAAAGGTGCAAGAATGCACCAAGAGTGCAACAACATAAGTTGTCATTTATGTTGTGCATTTGAACTAGCAGACTGCACTATGAGCACACATGGGCTGTGTCCCAATCCAGCGACCCCACGCTTCGGAGTAAGCGCAGTTCGCGTACTATGTACGGCGCGTACTAGGAAGTACGAGAAGTGCGGAAATGAGAGGCTTGTGAAATGGGACGGTCTGGCCGTCGTCGCGCTGCTCCGGTTGCCTAGCAACCATGATACTAACCCCGAGAAAAGTTTCATACAGCATTGTTTGACAGAAATGAAGGAGAAAAATGTTTTGTTGTTCATTCATTTTTTTTATGACATCACTTTGATTAGCTGAGTATCTGAGGCTGAGACCATGGGGCTGTAAAAACATAATTGTTGGGCTTAATTTCTGTACTGAACAGTCATTTCAAGATTAGTTAGTAAATAACAATTAGCTAATGTTGTTCATGGGACCATAGTCATCTCACTTTGGTAATGTAAATATAATATGGCCAATATTATATTTTTTGTCAGATTATTATGATATATTACAGCAGTGAGCTTGAACTCTATGTCAAAGATTCAAGTTGAAGTTATTTATATTTCCTATCACCTTAAATCTTCACTCAAAGACAAGTATCTTTGACAGTGTATATATAGATCAGGGGTCGGCAACCCTAGGCGAAGGGTTAACTGATGGCACGACCATAGCTGGACTGGCCACCGGGCATACCGGGCATTTGCGCGGTGGGCCAATGATTTTTTTTTTTTTTTGTAACGTTATAAACATTGAAAGGTGGTGGATTGGCCAGATGCTGGTCGGTGTAAAAATACTAACTTAAATGAACCAAGATAACCCAGCAGTCCATAGGAAATAATGTATGTCACTAAATTTACTGTCACTGCAAATGTAAAAGTAAACATAAATGAACCACAGAGGAAATGACATGACTTTGAGGACAGATGTGATCAGGTGGAAAGTGCAGAAAGCTGACTGATGTCGATCTGTGGCTGCATTCAATGTTGGCCTGTCCTGTATTAGGCATTCAGGATTTTCTTTTATGGTCATTTAGCTCTTATGGCATGAACTTGCTCAGTGCATTATTATTGGCTTTTCTACAGTCTGATATTTGTTTAATAATTGTGCATCAAATAAGTTGATAAATAAGATGTTTAAAAACTTCATCATCATATCAAACATGATCGATTTGGAGCAAGTTTATTTGGCACATGCTGACTGCATTCTAATTGTAACCAGAACAGGAGGCGAGAGCAGAGAACAAGAGTGCAGCAGTTTAGTGAAAGGAACAGGAAAGGTGAAGAAGAGGTGAGCATCCAAAAGACGAGCAAGAGGACAGTTTCAAAGGAGACATCACGGCACAATAAAAGCACAAGCTGTAAGAGCAGAGATTCATTCATATTTTTA
Source organism: Neolamprologus brichardi (assembly GCF_056152115.1). Lineage (NCBI taxonomy): Eukaryota > Metazoa > Chordata > Actinopteri > Cichliformes > Cichlidae > Neolamprologus > Neolamprologus brichardi. The sequence continues at coordinate 31,178,382 of NC_142124.1, forward strand.
CTATTTTTTTCTTTAGGTTTTAGTCCCACTGCTTACAATAAATCAAATATATAGTACAAACAAGAAAAACTCAAATTGCATTGTTGTTCAGTATAGCTCTGTGACTTCAACCTTTAGCTAACGTATAATGTTTGACATTTTATATAAATGTGACTATAAAATATAGTCAATAATATTAAAAAGGTGCTGTTACTGAGTGAAACTTCCAAAGATTTCAGGTCTGGATTTAGCCCCAGTGTTTTAAGATCCTAGCAGCGCTCGTATTTATGGCCACATTTTTAAAAGAGACGAGCTTTCTGGGTGCTGACTCAGAGGGACCACTTTAGTTCATTGAAGCTTTAATGCCAGTTTAAGACAATAAACTCGACACGTTTCGAATCAAATTGATAATAACAGAGCTATGCTGGACAAGCAGCTGTGTTAGTGTGACGCCCTGCATATTTGAAGGATTGCAATAAACTTCTGTTCTTACTGAATCTGTAACATTGCCTTGATCTGCCTACATCATTTTTTAAATAGTTTATGTTGTTAAATGAGTTTTGTGTCACTGTGCACAGAGAAAAACTCACCTGATGTAGTGGTAATGCGTTATTCACCACTAGATGGAGACAAACTGGCACAGGTATTTTCTCTACACACTAAATTTCACACTGAAAAGCATTGGTGGGAATTTTTGTTTACATAGTAAGCAAATGAAAAAATGTCTTGAGGTCTTTCCAGTGTTTTCAAAATTGTGTTTTTCAGATACACGTCAAAATTTCATACAGACAAACACACACACAAAACAACAAAATATGTCAAATTACATGCACGTCTCATTCATTTTTTTGAGAATTTCACCACTTTTAGATTTCATGGAAAATAACTTGTGTTATTCATGACATGATATCATTTAAAATAACTTTGTCAGGCCAGTGAATAGCTACCACATAAGTATAAATCTAAATCATGCAAGTGTAATATAGAAAAAACCACAAACAGTTGTGCTGTTTGTTCATAATAAATGAGTAGAGGTGTATAGTCAGTAAAAGCCACCGAGGCTCTGCCGAGCTCCAAACCACCTCTGCCACAGACAGAAGCATCAAAAATGTGCGCTGGGAGCTTCATGGCACGATTTCTACAGCCACACAAATCTATATGTATGTGGCCAAGAACCTTAGTCCATGTAGGGCATCTTAACACAGTTTACTTGTGTCAGTTAGGTCAGCTAGTGGGAGGCAGAGAGGGCAGCCTTTACATTATTTTATTGTAGAGTGACAGGAACTGCCTATGAGCTTCTAATCAGGCAGAAATATTGACAGAAGGAAATATTTAAAAAAATAATAATTTTTAAAATTTCAAAGGAAATACATTGATGAAAATCAAAGAAGAGAAAATGTACGTGATGTTCCATTTTCCTGAGAACTGATTGGCTGTGATGACTCCTTCAAGTACTACATGCTACTTTGTCCTGCTAGTTAAGCCTGCTGTCTGTTCTCAGGCCTCCTCCTGTTTCACTGGCATAAATCCATCACCAGAGGGCTCCACTGACCTGCCTGTTGACATCAGAGCAAACCCCTGTGTCATGTGACCTGGCTGGAGTTGCAAAGCTGGACTCAGACCTGGCCCAGGCAAGTTCAAAGACAGTTGTGGTAGAGAGAGCAGGGAGTATAGTAGAGTACTGGAAGGATGGGGTGGAAATAGGAAGCGTGTAGATTCAGTGGATTTGGCATCCTCCATCTGTCTCCATGCTCTCTTTACTGGCCTTCTAAAAATCACTTCTAAAAACTTCTGTAGCTGTGCAGCTGCTTTTGTTTAAATGTTTAGGATAGCATTTAGAATTCAACTTTACTGTCATTACACATGTCTAAATACAGGGTAACAAAATACAGTTTGCATCTTATCAGTAAGTGCAATAAGAGCAAATATACAGATGTGCTACATATATACAGATGTATTGGTGTGAGGTAAACAGATCTACAGAGTGCTATGAATATATCTACAGCAGTGGAAGAGTAGCTTGAAAAGCGCTATATAAATGCAATCCATTATTATTGAGTACAGATAATGCTGATGATGATGATGCTGACAGGATTGATGCAGATGCAGAATTTCAAAGTGATTCAGAAGGAAGTAGTACAGTTTATAGAGTGCATGGTCGCTTATCTGTACCAAGCTCAAAAAAGAAAACCTACACAATAACAGAAGACGAGATCAAGCGCAGAATCCAAGCAGAGAACATGTCAGTTCATGTTTTCAGAGCTTTAATTGGGGTAGGTTTACATTTTGATTTTGATGTCACCTGAAAGAAATCCGGGTTACTCGTATCACTGAAGTGACAATGTGGAATCTGGAAATTGTGCATTTGCTGCAACATATACACAGTTACACCATGTAAACAAAAGCATTTAACTTTGTGTCTGTGTGTGTCTCTTTTGGTGTTTGCACTTTTTCTTTTTTAGGGCCGTAAAGCTAAACTGCCTGCAATGATTCTTGACAGGCCCAAGAAGGCCAAAACTAAACCAACGGTGTTTAGTGTCCTGAGTGAAGAGGAGGCTGGGGAGCTAGCCCTCGGGTTTGCCGGAAGATTGGCTTGCAAAGTCACAAGAGACATGGTCTGTAAAGGCATCGACCATTCAAGTGCTGATATGACAAAGTAAGTAAGTAGAACAATATGAAAGTTGTATCTTTTTTGGTATTATTTGTCATTTGGGTTATTTGTGTAATATTGTTAATACACTTACTTTCTAATAACAGACAGACTCTTCGCAAAATCCAACACAACCTTAAACAGGAACTGACTGATTCCTCAACCTTCAGTTTGCTGACACACACCTTTGGTCCTGCTGCACTGGATTCTTTCATTTCTTTCCTGTGTGAAAAACTGGATCTCTTAAATAATGAAACCTTTCGTGACTTTTGTTTGCTGTCCATATCATCTGTAAATCAGAATCTTGAAAATTGTTCACTGTTTTAAGTTTGTATTAAGTTAACTATTTGGCAAAGATGTTTGGTTCCTAATCCACACAGCATAATAACTGTTCTAACACATATCTTAAAAATGCTACAAAGGAAGAAAATTATCACATATGTTTTAATACGAATGTATTTGTGTCACACTCCTCGGTTTGTAGTCAATTTCCTGTTTTATTTTGTGAGTTTTGGTATGTTTACACTGTTGTCATTTTTATTTCCCTTGTGTTCGTCTTCCCTTATTAGTTTTACTTTATTGAATCAGTCTGATGTAATAACTGATAATTAGTTACTTTCCAGTGTGTATATATGCTCCTCGTTTGGATTATTGTTTGTTTGAGTTCTGCCTGTCTTTTCTATTAAAGATTTAGACTTTTGGACTATTAGTGGGCCTCGTAGGTTTTTGATCTGTGCACTTGGTAATTGACTGGGTTTAATTTAGTGGCCTGGAAAACAGGCCCCAGGGATCTGGTCATTTTAAAGGCTGGGGTAAAGTGTAAGAGCTATTTATACCCATGTAAACTTTTATACACTGGTTTTTACCTGTATTGTTTCAGAAAGGTTTAAAAGGGTAATGTCCACAGTTTATAATTTTTGAATTCAACATATTTTATTAAAGTAATTTAGCTTGAGCACAGACAAAACTGAATCACATAATCATAAAATCAAATCACTTGCACTATACAGAAGTCTAATCTACTCTGAGCTAATGCCGGTTTCCAATACTAATGATGGTGAAGGAGAGAGATGAGGGTGTGCACAGCCTGGCCACTGGGGCACTTATCCCCGTTCTGTGTGATACAATCCAACAGGAAAGCTGTCAAACCATTGGACATTGGTCAAGTTAACATTCCTGAATACATACACACAGAGAAACTCTGAGCCCCAAGGTCAGCATTAGCACAAACATACCACACTGTCACTAAATTATGTTATTGTCTGTTGTGTGTAGCCCAGGGAGAATCGGGCAGACACGAGCATCAGCGATTTGGGCAAGAGGTTGGACGAAGAGTATAAGAAGCTGGTGGCAGAAAGGAAATCCAGCATCCTGGAAAATCTGAAACACAGCAGAAAGCAGAAGTTTGAAAGTTTTTAAAAGTCGTTGTGGTCAGAGTTATATTGTTGGATTGTCATTTATGCTTAGAAACATATACTCATTAATGGTTAGTTATATAATCGATTGCATATTGATAGGATGTCTGATCCTTAGTAGTCTGCAAAGACTGTGTGCATTCCAGAGCACTCAAATTGTAAGGTGATTCATTGTAAATAATGTTACAAATTTTTTATGTTGTTTTCAAAGATAATGTGCCGTATTACTGTAAATTAGCGTATTTTCAGCAGATTAGCAGTGTAAAAATAAAGGCAATTTATCATTTGTCAATTTGCAGTAATTTAGCATACACATTATAATTATTTACTCTTTTTGATGCTCATTTACAGTTGAAATTTCACAGTTATTTACAGTAATTTTTAAGCTCCATACAGTGAGGCTGACTGACTGGGGCTGCAGGAGCACGAGAGAAAGGATGACAATGGATTGTAAAAGGAAAAATGTTCTTATAAACTTTATAACAATCATAATCTCTTCTGTATTTCAGGTTGAAACATAACCTTCCTGTTGTGTCTCATGTCCCACCTGTCAAAAGAGAAAAAGGTACAGTACAATCATCTCTGTCTCATGTAAAAGGAAAGCTGAAATAATTATTTTCCATCCTTAAAGAAACTGCATGTGTTGCCACATGTTGCAGGTGAGGATGACTCCCCAGCAGGTGTTTCACAGATTGTATCTGCAAATAAAGGTGAGCGTTTCCCCTTAAAGAAGCCGGCTGGTGCCACATTGAGGAAAGCAAGGCTTGAGGACACCGTTTACAAAGATAATTTTCTTGTGGTGAACGGTTGGGGGAAATTCTACCTTCCGAAGGTTGTAACCATGCAGGTTATTGGTGTGGTCGAGGGCATCTCATTCCCGTGTGAGCAGCTCGTTCTGATGACCTGTGAGGACCAACAGGTATATGCCTATGATGAAGAGGAGCTGCATCTGGTGGCTTCAAGCATGAAGCAGTTACGTGACGAGGGACGATCCAGGCTCCACGGTTTATTACAGGGGAGAGGCCTTTAAAGACATGGTGAGAAGTTAAATTTGTTTACTGGACTTGTTCGTTAATAAAGATGATCATCTGTAAACACTGTCACTAAATTATGTTATTGTCTGTTGTGTGTAGCCCAGGGAGAATCGGGCAGACACGAGCATGAGCGATTTGGGCAAGAGGTTGGATGAAGAGTATAAGAAGCTGGTGGCAGAAAGGAAATCCAGCATACTGGAATATCTGAAACACAGCAGAAAGCAGAAGTTTGAAAGTTTTTAAAAGTCGTTGTGGTCAGAGTTATATTGTTGGATTGTCATTTATGCTTAGAAACATATACTCATTAATGATTAGAGTTATATAATCGATTGCATATTGATAGGATGTCTGATCCTTAGTAGTCTGCAAAGACTGTGTGCATTCCAGAGCACTCAAATTGTAAGGTGATTCATTGTAAATAATGTTACAAATTTTTTATGTTGTTTTCAAAGATATCGTGCCGTATTACTGTAAATTAGCGTATTTTCAGCAGATTAGCAGTGTAAAAATAAAGGCAATTTATCATATGTCAATTTGCAGTAATTTAGCATACACATTACAATTATTTATTCTTTTTGATGCTCATTTACAGTTGAAATTTCACAGTTATTTACAGTAATTTTTACATACATTTTTAAGTGTAAGTCCTTTTCCATTTGTTTTACTTAATGCGTACCACTAGGTTCTGTTTTGGTGACTTCTGCTCTTTGTGCTAAGCTGACCTAGGTGAATGGAGGACTCCATAGTATAATTCTGTTTTTGCATAAAAAATTAATACTCAACTGTAAAAGTTATGTTTGTTGTTTTAACCTTTGTGAGGGTTTAATTTGCATTTTCTAAGACAAATAACAGAAATCAGACAACAAGCAGCAGCAACTGGAAAGGTTCTGTATAAATAAAAAATAAAATCAGGTGGATGCACTTAATGGTGGTTTAGCTAAACTGAAAATTTGTTCATTTCAAGCATGGTTCTTTAATCATATTCAACCATTTACCTGAAAAATCAATATTTGATTTGAAAACATATCTATTTCTTTATCAGTGTCCCTGACTGTCATGTGATTTTGAGTACTGGCACTGATTTTAGTGTAGGAAACTAAAGTTTTTTTTTTTCAGTCAGTTTGTGTCATACTAAAATTGGGAGCCTATTTATCATAGCGTGAAGTATTAAAGCTGACAACCACAATTTAAATTTGCTTCTGTTTGCCTCTCTCTCTCACACACATACTAATGGACACCAGACAACAGCTGATTAACAGCAGGGACTGTTCATGTGTCAGATTTTCAAATTTAAGGCTCTCATTATTATAATGGACGACCAATATACATCACATGTTGTAAATTGTACAATATAAGCTATCAATGTGTTATAGGAGTTTATCAGCATACTGTAGTGGGTCAGGGTTGTTTGGGGTTGGACAGCTATGTTCTGTTGTTCCAGGCGGCAGGTTATGTTGCCATGGTTACAGGTGACGCTGTCTCTCTGCCATCCCCCCTCTGTCCCCTTCTGGCTGCCTGTGCCTCAATTTTATCTCACAACTTAGACATTCACATTACTCACACTCTCATAACACATACATATAGGATCTTGGGGGTGAGCACGCTACACGGCATCCAGAAGACCATCAGGGTGTACAACCTCACCCCTGGCGTTGTTGCCCACCTCTCAATTTTAAATACACGTAGACATTGAGGGCTATCAGGAGGGGCTATGCGCTTACCTGCTGCTCTCTCTGGCAGGTAGCTCCATGCCCTCCTGGGTTTTAAATGCACCTTAGAACACACATGCATCAACACTACATATGAGCGGGCGGAGGGAGGTTTGGAGTCTTCACACACCCCGTTCTCTGTTGCCTGTTGGGGCGGGGGGCCAGGAGGAGGAGTTGGCCGTCCGATTGGGGTCTGGAATGTGGGGCCTCCCTGCTGCTGCGGAGTCGGGGCGGTCTGCTTCTCTCCACCCCAGGGAAAAGACTAACACTACCTGGGTCTGGGTGCAGTTTCCCCCTCCAGGGGCAAGGGTACCTAGACCTGGGGCTTAGAGTATCTGTGTGTGCCTGTTTGTTTTTTTCTATATGTCAGGTTGGGTATCAGATGTCACCTCTCTAGGGACATCTCAGGCCCTCCAAGGTATGGAGGCTTATCTCCCCCCCCACTTCCCCTGCCAGTGGCAGACGCCCTCAGACATCGGTGCATTGGTGGTTCTTTGTGTCTGGGGATGGGCGCCCAGGTACACACTGGCTCACTCCTTGGTGGCTGCTTGTTGGGGCCTGGAGCCTGGGGCTCGCTCGGGCCACTTCGGGGGTGGGGTGCCCTCGGCCTCTCGGCCTGGGGCTCGGTCATTCTGGCACAGCTGGCTGCCGGAGGAGCTCACGGGCACGTCACTGCAACCCCCCCTGGCTTCTGCTCCACGGCTGCTGAGTGACCCCTCATCTGGGACTCTCCTCAGCTCTTTCTGGGACAGTGGCGCAGCTGCCCCTCTGTTGGTCTTCCTTGGTCTCTTGTGTTCTGGGGGCCTCTGGATGTCTGGAGTTTTGATCTCCTCCATACCTGCTTCATGCCCTGGAGGACGGGGCTGTGCCTGTATTTAGCAAGTGAAAATAAAATAAAATAAACAATAAAAGGTGAATCAAATAGACCAATACGGCAAGGCTGGGATGGTCCATTTGGTAAAGTAAATCCGTTGGGCATCTTTCTTCGCCTTTAGACAATAATTCTGATGGCAAAAGAACCAAATGGGACAGGCAAAATAATAATAATAATTTACAATCAACAATAATTATTTGTTACTTTCTTTTGTTTTGTTTAAACATCATAAACTCCAGTTTACTTGTGCTGCAGATCAAGTACCATAAGTACACATCTCTAATCCTCACTACATAAATAAATCCACAGGTCAGAAAAATCACATGACGAATAACACCGTACTCATGACAAAACACAAAAACCTCACAGCTGGAAACATAAACAGAGCTGAAGTTTAATCTGACAAATCAGGTGTGTACAGCCTAAATATCAGAAAACTGCTTCTTACCTGTGACGCTTTACAGATGGAGCCATTCTGATTTTCTGTCACCTAAAAAATTAAATGACATCATTAAAAGCAGTGGTGGATAAATATTTGAAAACTTAATTGGTTCACTAAGACCACAGTGGAATAATTTAACAAGCTTTTCTGCCTATTTATATCACTGAAAAACTTTCAGCCAATCAAATAGAGTTACTTTTCTGTTGTTTGCATCTATGTGGCTTTGCATCTCACAATCACAACAAAGTAAAATAAATCCCAAATCAAATCCCAAAATAATAATTACATAGGCATGTATAAATCATAAGTCTATATAAAATATATTTTAAAACATTTGAGTAAAATGTAATAAATCTGAATCTTTTTCAGATGATTCAGATTTATGCGGAATCATCCTACTGGTGTTGGCCAGTAGGATGATTCCATATGGCAGCCTCGCTTCTGTCAGTCTGCCCCAGGGCAGCTGTGGCTACAACCGTAGCTTGCCTCCACCAGTGTGTGAATGTGAGAGTGAATGAATAGTGGTATTCAGGGGCGATTCTAGGATCAGAGCTTTGGGGGTGCTGAGCACCCAGAGAGCTGCCCATCCAGGCAAGGTAAACTTTACTCATCATAATGAGACGTCTTCCCTGTCTCTGTCAGTCCCTGCATCCTTAAATGTCTCCAGTTGTCCCGAGTTCCCTCTGACTGTCTCCTTGGTGCATTTAAACCCCTGTTCCTCCCTGTCCTCATCGTCTGCTGACTTCATCTCCATTATCAGTCATCATAATTTTACCCTCTCTGTGCAAGTCTGCAAATTTCTTTATTAAATCATAAGATTCTTAAATTCATCAAGTCTCTCTGTGCCTGGTTCCTCGTCACAAAACATGACATCACTGTTTTGTACATTTTAACACAATTTAATCCCCACATTTGTGAAAGAAATTTTCACAGCTACAGCTGCTAACTGGGTTTGTTAGGGCAACCTGAATAACAGTTTTCAGTGTGGGGAAGATCTGATTATCCAAAATGTACAATGTTAACATATCTGGAATGGCACCAGCCTCACTCTTGAGCTTCAAAAAGTTTTTGGCAACCGTGACTTCCAGAACACAACTTCCAGATTGTATGAGTAAAATTAGTTGTTTGTTTTTTTTCTTTGCCAGTTTAACAGTTTCTGTTTTGCCTGTTAGTACTCCCTGTCTGTTTTCTTACCTGGTTCTTCCTGATCTTGTACTTTCTCCTCATGTTCTCCTCTTTCCTCTCTCCCTCTTTGACTGACAATCATACACAAATAGATTGTATTCAATTAGATTAAAAAAAAATACTATTAAGATCACTAATAAAAAAGTCCTCTCTCAGTGTACTTTCAACCAAAATGCAAATAACCAAACCACATGTACATCTAATAAAGGATACAAATATTGAAACATTGATCCAACATTATCCTTTATTAATGGATCATTTGATTTTACTTTTACCTAAATGTGGCTCCTTCTTTTGAAAAAACTTCCTCATATCCATTATGAACCTGGCTGCCTCTCTGTACTGCATCCAGTCAGTTAGCTAGTTAGTAACTTGGGTTCAATATCGGCACATGCACATATGACAAAATAACCAGTTTCTGTCATTACATTTCAAACAGGACAGTGGTAACAACAGCAGGCTAGATAATGTTAAGTTTTAGATTTTAAATAGGCTATATAAATTTCAATGGGAGCAACGGGACGGTCAAATATCACTGATTTTACTACAGAGCAGGACGGATTGTAGGGTAGCAAACATCGTCGGAAAAGACATTTTCAACACAGCAGGTTACCTGGTGTAATGTTTTTCAGCTAAAAAGAAACATGGTCTGACTCCTACCTAACTATATAAAGAGTAACTGAAGGTTAAATGCAGCTAATATGTCCTGTTTTAAGCCAGGCACTTCCCCCTCCGCTCCGCTGCGTCTCAGCCACCATCGCTCTGGCAGCAACGGCGCTGCAGAGCAGGGAAGAGCCGAGCTGGAACAAACCATTTTGGGAGGGGGGAGGGGTTATCTAAACGTTTGCTGTTAAAATGTTCCATCTCAATTAAGTACGGTATGCTTTTTATATTTTTAATAGTGTGTCACACAAACAACAAATATTGTCAAAAAAAGTAAGAAATCTTTGGGGGTGCTTTGATTCATTATAAAAATGGGCTAAAATCGCCCCAGGTGGTATTGTAAAGCGCTTTGGGTGCCTTGAAAAGCGCTATATAAAATCCAATCCATTATTATTATTATTATTATTAACGGTATTAACTGTAAATTACACTGCGGTGAGCTCCATTCATATAGTGCTATCACGTGCACGTGTAAACGCACGTTGACAACCGTAACCATGGCCCGCCGAGGGTATATAAATGCTGCACAAGGTTCCAATCGTCCCTTTACACTTGCTCGTGGACTTGTTTCGACCTGCTCCAACCTCAGCCTGTGGAAAGCTAAGTTTTGCAAACATTTTCCTGAAAGCGGATTTTACTTGAAAGCGACAACAAGTACTTCATCTGTGGATCGTTTGTACTTGTTTTTGTTTTTCAAGTTTGAAGATGGCTCGCCGTGGACCCGGACTCCTCGACAGTCATCTGGACTTCGCTGCAGGTACGTTTGAAAGTTTCTTTAAATTTAAATGACTGTAATAATTTAACAAGTTCCACTGTGAATATCAAGTTTTAACGTGATCAAATATGTGTATTCCAAGATTGTTTCCCGTAAATTGTTTGTATGCTTTAAATTTTCCGGGAGAGGCGTAGAAATTATTAACGACTGGTGTATGAATATGAAAAAAAGGTATTACTTTGATTTGAAGGCTTCAAATTTGACACTTTTCTTTAAAATGAAATGGTTAAAAATAGTTTAATGGACTAAAATTTGTAAAATGCCCAAAAATCAGTTTCTGCGGTAACGGCATCTTCAAGATGTCATGGCGTCAGAACACGCAGGTGTAAACACACAGATCCAGGTCCCCTCCTAACATCCTTTTCTTCTCCGGATCAAAGGCTTTATTGACATAAACTATATTTTTTCTCTGCTGCAAAACACAAAGATAAAAAAATAAAATAAAATAATATCAAAAGAATATGAAAACAGTAGTAATAATGGTAATAAGACCTATCTTCTATTACAGTAATACTTTTGACCTTATTAGATAGCAGAGAGAGAAATTGTACACAGGGATATTTACACAGGGATAGCATGTTTACCACAGATTAGATGTATCTGTCCTTATGGCAGATACAGTCCTTGTGCCCATTTCTAAAAATGTGGATTCTGAGTTAAGAGTTTCTGTTTGTTTGTTTGTTTTTTTCACTTGACCATCATTTTCAGACATACCTGCAGAGCTTTGTGTGTGTGCAATTTTTACTCTTGCCAAGGAGGTTGTGTTTTTCTTTTTAAAAAAAAAATATTTTTTATATTTAGGACATGAGATTGGTACATGTGGTCTAAATGTTACATTATGGTTTGCATCCACATATTTAATCTATGACCTTTTTTCAAAATGTGTGACATCGTGAATTGTAAATAAAACAGGAGAATGAGCTGCATGGTTAGTTATAAATTTACTGTAATATATTTATATAATAAGTTACTCATGTCCGGCTATTTACAAATCAATACCTATTATCCATTACCTATTCCAACATAGTGTTTGCATAAAGGCTTACAAAGAACAAATAAAACAAATTGAATGTACACAAAATACAGTGTCATATATAGTGTCAATATAGTGTCACCTTAAAAGTACACAGAGTGAGCTGCCTTGGTGGAGGTTTGGTGGTCTTCTATTAAAATACTTCACTTAAAGATTGAACAAGTAGAAGTGTCATTCAGTCTGACATAAAATGCTTTCCTCTCATCCTCTGCTCAAACTAACAGATGTAGGTCTGTTGCTTTAACACTGGGTGTCTATTACATTCCTAATGTTATTTTAAAAATTGTTTCTTCACAGGGCGTCTTGACTATGTGGTTGAACGCCCTGCTCAGGACACTGATACCCAGCGTATCAGCGAAGGTGAGTATGGTGAGTATTTTTTCCCTCTCTCACCCTCAGCCTCTTCTCATGAAGCACCAGATGCTGATGACGGTGAACAGGAAGGTGAGTACCCCCCCTACCTACCTGTAGACGATGAAGAGGTGAGTGAACAGACTGACAATTCATCTGACTGGAACGACTCAGAAGAGTGGGGGGATTGGCTTAGCGATGACTCGGGGTATGACACCATGGATGAGAGTGATGATTCCCCTCTCATCCGGGAGCACCCTCCAGAGCCGTTTTGGCACGATTGGCAACATCCTATTGCTCCAGGTGCTGCCCCTATCGCCATGCCGCCTTTCGGCCAGGCCAACGCCCCACTCTTCCCTCGAGTTGTTGCCCCAGTTGGTGATCCGCCAGCTGCTCCTCCCTCAGCTGCTTCTTCTGCTGCTTCTTCCTCTGCTGCTTCTTCCTCAGCTACTCTCTCAGCTGCTCCATCCTCAGCTGCTCCCTCTGCTGCTCCTTCCTCATCTGCTCTCTCAGCTGCTCTCTCAGCTGCTCCCTCAGCTGCTCCCTCTGCTGCTCCTCCCTCAGCTGCTCTCTCATCTGCTCCCCCTGCTGCTCCCTCTGCTGCTCCTTCCTCATCTGCTCTCTCAGCTGCTCCCTCAGCTGCTCTTTCATCTGCTTCCTCTGCTGCTCCCTCTGCTGCTCCTTCCTCAGCTGCTCTCTCAGCTGCTCTCTCAGCTGCTCCCTCTGCTGCTCCTTCCTCAGAAAAGAGAAGCAGAGAAGACATCTGCACCGAAGAGGTAAGTGCAAAGAGGTGCAAGGTAAGTGACCAGTTTGATGCCCCTTCAACATCCTCAGGTTGTTTTGGAGTCAGATGTTTCTGGGAGAGGCTTTTTAACCTTTCCCTTGATGACAGTGACTCTGATTAGTTTATGTTAGAACGTGTTTTTAAACTTTGTAACACTTAAGTTGGCCTTTGTGTTTTGCAGTGTTTGTAAATATCTTTTACTTTTTAATTAACTTTGTAATGTTTAAGTTAAGCCTGTTTGTAACACAGATATAAGAACATCTGACTCGCACATGTGAAATGTATTGTTTTTTTCTTGATATGTGACATTAATATTAATATTACATTGTGACTGAAAGGTAGTTTTTTAGTTGTTATTACTTCCATTTTTCTTAATATCACAGGTAACTTTTTAAATGGATAATATAAGTTTTTTCCAAGCCCTAATTCACCATGCAGGACAAAGGTATGTTTGTACTTAATGTCAACACAAATAAGTAGAAAAGGTTTAAAAATGATGCAGTGAACTGACTGTAGTCTCTTGTTTTTACATAAGGTATAGCCTGTGGCTAAGAATTCAACACTTCAGACACTCAACGTCCAAGATGGAGCTAACACCCCACCCAGAAGACAGCCTTACCCCGACCAACCCGATGAGAAGGATGGATGACCAAGTGAAAAACTGGAGAGTGGTGCTGTGTTCCAACTATGTAAGTTATCACCTCACATTGACAACAAACTGTCTTGAAGACGAAATTCTTCCAATAGTTGGTATAAATCATCATCCTATGTCAGCAGCACTGTAGGTTTAGGTTTATTTATATTTTTCATGTGTATACGTTGGGTTTAAAATGGCTTTTTAACAACATGCTGCAGCTATCAACAATGAAAATGCTGTTTTGTGTTAAAATGACGTCTTTCTTGTGTTATTGCTTTGCAGGGAAGCTGAGAGTGGACAGAGCTGCACAGAGGACCAAAGATCCACTCTCAGCACTTCATACCTGACTGGCCACAGCACCACCCCTCCCCACCCAGGGTGAGGAGGGTCCTGACCCCGCCTGCACAGAGGGAGTTGTGAACATGCACTTCTGTATCGGTGGGTTTAGGATCCTCCTCACACTCACACGGATGAAGACTGTCACTGGGAGATGTCTCCATTGCATCAGCAGGACGTAAGCATTTGTAAAATATTACAGTTTGTGATGTTTTATACATATTTTTATTGCATCATTTCAAAGTAGGAGATATAAAATAAACCAATTTTCATAACATTTTCTGTGTATTTAGTTGTTTTCTTAATAAGTTATTTGGAACATCATTGCAACCTGTCAGCTTTTTATTGAGGATTTAGAAAGTTGCTGGTGGCCCGAGTGGGTACAGTGGGGTGTTGTTTTTGTCACATGGTGAAAGTGACCTCATGGGGAGCAAAAAGAACAACTGAACAATTTGGGGATTCACAGACTTTGGTAATTGCTAAAAAATAATAATAAAAATTGTTCTGTGTGAACTAAAAGCTCAAATATAAACCATCCTGACACTGACACAAATGATCTGCTGTTTATAAGCAGGAGATTGTTTTCATGAGCCTGGGTGAAGGTCATTTGCATGAGTTTAACCTCCTGGTCAAAAACTTGCATGACTCTGTTATCACTCTAACTTTCTTCTGTTTATTTATTCATTTTTGCTAATTGTAGTAGATTAATATGTTCACCAACCGATTCTTGTCCTGAATGTTTGAATGTTTGCAGTTTCAGGTCCTACTGATCAGTTTTAAGTATTGTAGAAAGTCAGCAGCAATTTAATCGAGTCCTGGGATGAAATGGGACAAAAGGGTGATGTGACAGCCACATTAGTTCCCTTCCCTCGTTTAACAATGTGTAAGCAGACTGCTTTAACCTGCAATTTACTGCATGTTGTTAGGCTGCATGGTATAACCACAGTCTGCTAACCACCCGTGGTGATCGAAGGTTTTGAGGTCTTGCTTGAGCTACTGATGAAGTTGTATCAAAGCTTGTTAAGTTTCCCAACCGCATTTTATCCTGATGGTCCAAGGCTTACATCTTTATGCTCACAGACGTACTTCAGTGACTGATTTATTACTTTAAGTTACAGTGTGAGGGGCATTAATGAACATAAATCAGATTTAACTGGATTATGTGTTTAGGTCAAGAGACACAGACCTTCATCTTTAAGAGGCTCTTCTTGAATGTCTAATCACGATGTTTGTGTTTGTCTGCAGCATCACTGCAGCAGAGAGGGTATAACACAAGGCCACAGTCATGTGATATTCTTATTCTTATATATAAAAAGGGTTCACAACTGAAAGTAAAAAGTAATGCAGTTAATGCACATTCATCTTAGTTGACATAAGCATAAAGACAATGTAAATAAGGTATGAAAATAGTTCAAAAGTTATTATTTTTCATTTTGCATCAATGGTTGTCATTTTATTCAGGAGAACTGCGATCTGTACAATACTAATCGGCTAGTTTCTGGGATCGATTGGTAGTGTCTCCAATCTCCACTAGGGGGCTTTCGCACATTCTCCTCATTGCATTAAACTACTCTGTGAGATAACAACACAAAATCACTCTTGTGATTCTTTCCTTCCTGTTTTCAGGGGTGTAATAATGGCTGCATTCATTGAGGAACATAGAGGAACAGTTAATATATGACAGCCTATATTTAGCAACACAGGGTCAGTGCAAAATAACCAGGCACTTTTACATCAATAGCTCAATTATGTCCAGCAATATTCAGTAACCTTTTGATACACAGACTTTGCTCATCTCATATAAATGATCGACATTAAATGCAGTCATGGGGGATCAGTTGGGCTTCAGAGGTGCAAACATAGAATGAAATTGATACATATAATGGCTATTATCTTGTTAATAATTTTCACCTCCTCACTACGTACGACTCTGGATACTGTAACTCCAGTGAAAACTAAGGTCTCTAATCAGAAGTACCTGACTCCGTGGTATAATTCTCAAACACGTACCCTAAAGCAGATGACTCGTAATCTGGAGAGGAAATGGCGTGTCACAAATTTAGAGGATCATCATTTAGCCTGGAGAAATAGTTTGTTGCTTTATAAGAAAGCCCTCCGCAAAGCCAGAACATCTTACTATTCGTCACTGATTGAAGAAAATAAGAACAACCCCAGGTTTCTCTTCAGCTCTGTAGCCAGGCTGACAAAAAGTCAGAGCTCTTTTGAGCCAACCATCCCTTTAACGTTAACTAGTAATGACTTCATGAACTTCTTCACAAATAAAATTTTTATCATTAGAGAAAAAATTACCAATAATCATCCCACAGATGTAATATTATCTGCAGCTACTCTTAGTACCATTGATGTTAAGTTAGACTCTTTTTCTCCAATTGATCTTTCTGAGTTAACTTCAATAATTACTTCCTCCAAACCATCAACGTGTCTTTTAGACCCCATTCCTACAAAACTGCTCAAAGAAGTCCTGCTATTAATTAATTCTTCGATCTTAAATATGATCAACCTATCTCTAATAATCGGCTATGTACCACAGGCCTTCAAGCTGGCTGTAGTTAAACCTTTACTCAAAAAGCCATCTCTAGACCCAGCAGTCTTAGCTAATTATAGGCCAATCTCCAACCTTCCTTTCATATCAAAAATCCTTGAAAGAGTAGTTGTCAAACAGCTAACAGATCATCTGCAGAGGAATGGTTTATTTGAAGAGTTTCAGTCAGGTTTCAGAGTTCATCACAGCACAGAAACAGCTTTAGTGAAGGTTACAAATGATCTTCTTATGGCCTCTGACAGTGGACTCATCTCTGTGCTTGTCCTGCTAGACCTTAGTGCAGCATTCGATACTGTTGACCATAATATCCTATTAGAGCGATTAGAACATTCTGTAGGTATTACAGGTACTGCACTGCAGTGGTTTGTATCATATCTATCTAATAGACTCCAATTTGTGCATGTAAATGGAGAGTCCTCTTCACACACTGAGGTTAATTATGGAGTTCCACAGGGTTCAGTGCTAGGACCAATTCTGTTTACATTATACATGCTTCCCCTAGGCAGCATCATTAGA
Organism: Neolamprologus brichardi; assembly: GCF_056152115.1. Taxonomy (NCBI): domain Eukaryota; kingdom Metazoa; phylum Chordata; class Actinopteri; order Cichliformes; family Cichlidae; genus Neolamprologus; species Neolamprologus brichardi. The sequence goes on from NC_142124.1 coordinate 31,195,328, forward strand.
AGACATAGCATACATTTTCACTGCTATGCAGATGACACCCAGCTCTATCTGTCCATGAAGCCAGATAACACACACCAATTAGTTAAACTGCAGGAATGTCTTAAAGACATAAAGACTTGGATGGCCACTAACTTTCTGCTTCTTAACTCAGATAAAACTGAGGTCATTGTACTCGGCGCTGAAAAGCTTAGAAATATGGTATCTAACCAGATTCTTACTCTGGATGGCATTACCTTGGCCTCCAGTAACACTGTGAGGAACCTTGGAGTCATTTTTGACCAGGATATGTCCTTCAACGCACATATTAAACAAATATGTAAGACTGCGTTCTTCCATTTGCGCAACATCTCTAAAATTAGAAATATCCTGTCTCAGAGTGACGCTGAAAAACTAGTTCATGCATTTATTACTTCCAGGCTGGACTACTGCAATTCATTATTATCAGGATGTCCAAAAAACTCACTGAAAAGCCTTCAGCTAATCCAAAATGCTGCAGCAAGAGTACTGACAGGGACTAGAAAGAGAGAGCAGATTTCTCCTGTTTTGGCTTCCCTTCATTGGCTTCCTGTTAAATCCAGAATTGAATTCAAAATCCTGCTCCTCACATACAAGGTCTTAAATAATCAGGCCCAATCTTATCTTAATGACCTTGTAGTACCATATCACCCTATTAGAGCACTTCACTCTCGCTCTGCAGGCCTACTTGTTGTTCCCAGAGTATTTAAAAGTAGAATGGGAGGGAGAGCCTTCAGTTTTCAGGCCCCTCTTCTGTGGAACCAGCTTCCGGTTTGGATTCAGGAGACAGACACTATCTCTACTTTTAAGATTAGGCTTAAAACTTTCCTTTTTGCTAAAGCATATAGTTAGGGCTGGACCAGGTGACCCTGAATCCTCCCTTAGTTATGCTGCAATAGACGTAGGCTGCCGGGGGATTCCCATGATGCATTGAGTTTTTCCTTTCCAGTCACCTTTCTCACTCACTGTGTGTTAACAGACCTCTCTGCATTGAATCATATCTGTTATTAACCTCTGTCTCTCTTCCACAGCATGTCTTTATCCTGTCTTCCTTCTCTCACCCCAACCAATCACAGCAGATGGCCGCCCCTCCCTGAGCCTGGTTCTGCCGGAGGTTTCTTCCTGTTAAAAGGGAGTTTTTCCTTCCCACTGTCGCCAAAGTGCTTGCTCATAGGGGGTCATATGATTGTTGGGTTTTTCTCTGTATCTATGAAGCGCCTTGAGGCGACTTTTGTTGTGATTTGGCGCTATATAAATAAAATTGAATTGAATTGAATATACTGCTGTGTATTGAAATTCCTCTTATTTTGCATAGAAATACACTGAACAATATACAAAGCATAATATATAAAATAACATCTACCTGAGTTTTTTCTTTGTAAGAAGCCTCTCATGTCCATTGTTGTGTTCATCAGTACATAACTGAAACTGGTTTAGAGAGCTTTATTTAGCCGTGGAGGGTAACAACTGAAAATATGAAATAAACACACATGTAAGCTATGACTCTCTAAAGAAACAGCATTGTTGTTGTTCGGCTTTTCATTTCGCCATTTGTTGATTTACTCGAAGAGCAAGTAACTTAACATGGGTCAAGTGATCAGCTTGATATCAATCTTTCGTGATACGCCGTCATGTTTACATTATTTGTACAGTACGAATGATTTCCTTTGGTACCTGGTCAAACTTAAGCTTTCCTCTGTCTGCCTGTCTGCACTTCTCCAACAGCAAACTCGCAGGCAGCAGCTTCTCCCCCCTCGCATACATGCGTAAGTGCTGTGCTCAGTCGCCTAGTGCCTGAGCTCGGATCATACCAAAATTAGTGGGAATTTTTGTTCTTCTGCACATCGTACAGGTCAGCTGTTACATGCAGATTCCAGTTTTTACGGTGGAACATGAAAAAAAAAGCAAATTCCAGACTGTAACTGGCAGTGAAAAGCACAACATGTTCTGTGGATTGGAGGTGATCGACTACATGGACGTTCAGCCTGCAGCTGACTGGCCGTGATCGTATAGTGGTTAGTACTCTGCGTTGTGGCCGCAGCAACCCCGGTTCGAATCCGGGTCACGGCATTGAGGTGAAGCTTTTAAAGCAAATACAGCAGATAAAGTGGAGCACAAGTTCAGAATTTAATGACAAAAAAACTGCTTCCATAAAGTCAAAGGGATAAAGGCTTTGACTTCTTGGTATGATTCATCAACGCTGGAACAAGGACATTTTTACATCATGTGTTCCTACACAATAGGTGGTACTTAAACAACTAAACATTTTCTTATATATTACACTACAATTTTTATTTGAATTAATACCTATTTTACTTTATTATTTTTATTTTATTTGAGAAAATGTGACATAACTCTTTGTTGGAAATCTTCTGTTTAATCAAAATAATAATAATTCAGTGTCTTTTACTGTTGCATGTCATCCATACTCTGACGGATTTTTTCAACAACTTTGTGAATTAAAAATGTACAGGCACAAAGTCTGATCAAAGTGTTCGTCCTAAACACGGTGCTGATCTCAGCTACCAGAAAGTCTTATCTGAAGCTGCTGTTTCATCATTACGAAATCTCAGGGTCAGCCTGTGTTTTTCACCAAGCTGGGAAGGTTTCATGTTAAATGCTTGTGATGCTCTTGCAGTATAACAACATATTTACTGGAGCACTTCATATTTCTGTAATTCTTGTGAATGTGATAACTCAAGAAAGAAGCAACTTGGATTTTTCTCAACCTCGAGGTAAAAGTCAGAGGCCAAGTTTTCTGCAATTGTTCTTATGCGATAACTCGAGAATGAGGCAAAGTATACCTTTTAAATGGAAAAAATGAAAATACACACAAACAACTATTTACCACTAAAAACATGAAGGTCCCCAACTACAAATCACAACCACTCTGCCGTGACCCAGATTTGAACCAGGATTGCTGCGGCCACAATGCAAAGTACTAAACACTATACGATCACGGCTGCAGAGCAACTGGTCAGCTGCGATCTTTATTGTGCTTTTTCCCTTATATCAATCTCAAAATCTGTGTCAACGATGCGCACATTTACGCACGTGGCACAGTAACAATATCTCCATTAACACAGGGACGTCTCGTGGTCTGACGGTAAATACATTTTGGTGTTCTTCTGCACATCGTACAGGTCAGCTGTTACACGCAGATACCAGGCTTTTACGGTGGAATAAGAAAATGCAACATCCAGACTGGCAGTGAAAAGCACAACATGTTTGTAGTTCCAATGTTGATACGACCTAAACGTGTCAAACTTAAAATGTACAGTCCTGCTTAGTGGGTTTAAAATGGACTCCTGTGGATTGGAGGTGATTGACTACATGGACGTTCAGCCTGGAGCTGACCAGCCGTGATCGTATAGTGGTTAGTACTCTGCGTTGTGGCCGCAGCAACCCCGGTTCGAATCCGGGTCACGGCATTGAGACGAAGCTTTCAAAGCAAATACAGTTGAACCCTAACTTATGAAATTAATTTGTTCATGTCAAGTTTGGTTTTCATGTCAGCAATAAAGCTGAGGTTTTGATTTACAATTCTGTGTTCGAGTCCTGTGCTTGGATCCTCTTCTCCGCCTGCCCGCACACAGAGCCCTGACATAATGATTGTTATTATAACTATTAAGTCTAATGACTTACAACTAAAATAGTGATCAATAAGAACTTTGATCAGTTTGTTTTCTTTTGCCAAAAAGAAAAATCAGTAAAGCTTAGGATGGCTACAACTGTACCAGTATGACCTTCCTGCTTCCTACATCATTAAAACCAAAATTCTACTTTTTGCCAATGAACATCATAAGACCAAAACAAGTTTTCTGCTGCACTGAGCAAAGGTGGACACTTTAGGATGTGTTCTAACCACTAAGCCATTAAGAAGGTGAACAACTTAGATACCTAACACTAGGTTTACTAACCTGCGCAAATTTGTGTAACTTCCCTAAACCCAACACCCCCTAGAATTACTGGCTGTTTTATTTTCTGGTGCAAGTCCCGAGGTGTTAATCACCCCTGCTGAGATTTTCACAGGTCGTCAGCTTGTTTCTCCTCCAGCTTTTGTTGTGCAAACTACCCATTATCCTTGAGGCCTGGCACATTTGCATTTGCTCACTCCAAGTCAGGCCAAACCTCTGTGTTACAACTTTCAGAAATGCCTGCCATATCTATACAAAATATCCCACACATTGACTGACCTGCAAATATAAAAGACACACATTCACACCTCATGATATTTATATAAACCCATTTAGAGTGAGGTTCATGTAAATTTACCATTCTCTATTTGTTTATCTTCTGACAACGTAAGATTACAAGTGTGCTCCAAAGCTTCCTTTGCCTGTTAGACGTGGGAATGCTGCAGACCATCAGAGAGTGCACGGTACATCAAGCCCGCAGAACAGAGCCGGACTGGAATTTGTCAGTTCATGAACTGATGGCATTCATTTCAATCCTGTTTGTAAGAGCAATCATGTGTCCTGTTGGTGCCATTGTGGATTGCTGGTCAGAAGGATTTCTGGTGCCAGTAATCAAAGAGACAGTGCCCCGAGATAGATTCATTTCAATTATGCAACACCTTCGATTTGATGACAGGGACACGCGGGCAGAACGGGTGAAAACAGACAAATTTGCGGCGATCTCCGACATCTGGACACGCTTCAACGAGAACTGTGCTAAGAGTTTCACTCCAGGAGAACACATGCCCATAGATGAACAGCTGTTCCCTACCAAGGTTTGTTGTCCATTCGCACAGTATATTGCAACCAAGCCAGACAAATTTGGGATCAAGTTTTGGATGGCCACGGATTTGGACACCAAATATGTCTGCAGTGCATCTCCTTACTTGGGAAAGGACCCCAGTCGTCAGAAGGGAGAGAGGCTGGCAGAGAACGTGGTCATAAAACTGATGGAGCCGTTTTTGGATGATGGGAGAAACGTCACAACGGACAATTTCTTTACTTCACTGTCACTGTCGCACAGACTGCTGCAGCGCAAAACAACGTTACTGGGCACTGTGAATAAAGTCCGGCGTGAACTTCCTCAACTTGCAAAAGATACTGCAAAGCGAGAGGTATTCTTCAGTGCTTAGAAGTGGTGGTGTCTCCTTGACAATTTATGCACCTAAAAAAAACAAGACTGTGTGTGTTCTAAGTTCCATGCACCAAGACGTGATGATCGGTGATGACAGAAAGAGGAAACCCAACAGGATAACAGACTATAACCACATGAAGGTATGTGAATGTGTGTACAATTTTACACCAGTGCTACAATGTTTTCTGATGTGTGCTATACAGGCCTATAGAAAAAAACATATACTCATGACTCTCTCTCTCTCTGCTTTTACAGTGTGGTGTAGACGTGTTGGACCAAATGACGCGGATGTATTCCGTAAGAGCAGGAACATGCAGGTGGCCAGTAGCGGTTTTCTACAATATGCTGGACCTGGCGGCGGTGAATGCCTACATTTTGTACAAGGCATGTACAGGGTGGAGAGGCAAAAGAAGATTGTTTCTGAGTCTTCTAGCTCAGCAACTTCGTTGCCGATTCATGCAGCTCAAGGAAATATTAGCACAGAGGCAGGCTGCTGAAGCTGCTGCAGCTGCTGTGCCAGGGACTGTAAAGACAACGCAGTGCCAGGTGCAAGAGAGCTGCAACAGGAATCGCAGCAGGTTTACCTGTGCAACATGTCAGAAATTCACCTGTGCCAAATGCAGGGATGATGGACACTGGGTCTGCAAACGCTGTAAAGTCTGAAACACTTTGAAATAAAACAGACTTGTGTACCCATATATTGTGAATGTGTGTCTTTTGTATGTAGGTTGTAACACAGAGGTTTGGCCTGCCTTGGATCTGAGTAAACAAATGCCAATGTTGCGCACACACACACACACACACACACCTGCATTTATTTGTCCCACAAGTGGAAAATCTGCATTGTCATTGCAAAAAAGTGGACAGTGCAAGAAAAAAGCAGCTAAATAAAAACTAAAGAGCACGGTATAGAAAGTGCACTATACAAACAATCTGGAAACATAAATATGGACACGTGCATTCAAAAATATTGGTGTGTGTATACACACACACATCTATATCTACACACACACACATATACATACATATATATATATATATATATATATATATATATATGTGTGTGTGTATATATATGTGTATATATATATATGCAGACGGAGCAATACTGGAAGAGCATATGGGAGAAGGACGCAACCCATAACGGCAATGCTCAGTGGCTAGTGGATCTGAGGGCAGACCATAGCGACCTCCCTGAACAGGGTCCAGTAACCATCACAGTGGCAGATATCCAAGAAAGGGTCTCCAGTATGAAGAGTTGGACAGCACCAGGGCCCGACATGGTTCACGCCTACTGGCTGAAGAAGCTGACTGCACTCCACGAGCATCTGGCAGCACAAATGAACCAGCTGCTAGTTAACGAGGGACACCCGGAATGGCTAACCGAAGGTCGGACGGTCCTGATCCCCAAGGACCCCAAGAAGGGACCAGTCCCCTCCAACTACCGACCAATAACCTGCCTCAGTACTACATGGAAGCTCCTGTCAGGCATCATATCGGCTAAGATGAACAGGCACATGGGCCAATACATGAGCGGGACACAGAAAGGAATTGGCAAGAATACCAGAGGCGCAAAACACCAGCTACTGGTAGACAGAACAGTCAGCCGAGACTGCAAGACCAGACTAACCAACCTGTGCAGTGCCTGGATTGATTACAAGAAGGCCTATGACTCAATGCCCCACAGCTGGATACTGGAATGCCTAGAATTGTACAAGATCAATGGGACCCTAAAAGCCTTCATCAGGAACTCAATGGGGATGTGGCGTACAACACTAGAGGCCAACTCCAAGCCCATAGCACAAGTCACCATCAAGTGCGGGATCTACCAGGGAGATGCTCTGTCCCCACTGCTGTTCTGCATAGGCCTGAACCCCCTCAGTGAGATCATTAACAAGACTGGCTACGGATACCGACTACGGAACGGAGCAGTTGTCAGCCACCTCCTGTACATGGATGACATCAAGCTGTATGCCAAGAGTGAACGAGACATCGATTCACTGATCCACACTACCAGGCTATACAGCAATGACACTGGAATGTCGTTCGGGCTGGAGAAGTGTAGTCGGATGGTAACAAAGAGAGGGAAGGTAGTCAGAACTGAGGGGATTGAACTACCAGAAGGCAACATTGCAGACATAGAGGACAGTTACAAGTACCTGGGGATACCGCAGGCGAATGGGAACAATGAAGAGGCTGCTAGGAAAGCTGCAACCACCAAGTACCTGCAGAGGGTCAGGCAAGTCCTGAGGAGTCAGTTGAACGGTAAGAACAAGATCCGGGCCATCAACACGTACGCCCTGCCCGTGATCAGGTACCCTGCTGGGGTAATAGGCTGGCCAAAGGAGGAGATAGAAGCCACTGACATAAAGACAAGAAAGCTCCTTACCATGCATGGAGGGTTTCACCCCAAGTCTAGCACCCTGAGGCTGTACGCTAAGCGGAAGGAAGGGGGTCGGGGACTGGTGAGTGTCAGCACCACAGTCCAGGATGAGACAACAAACATCCAAGAATACATCACGAAGATGGCCCCAACTGACAGCGTGCTCAGTGAATACCTCAGGCAGCAGAAACCCAAGAAAGAGGAGGGAGACGAGGAACCATCATGGAAGGACAGGCCCCTGCACGGTATGTACCACTGGCAGATAGAGGAGGTGGCTGATATCCAGAAATCCTACCAGTGGCTGGACAAAGCTGGACTGAAAGATAGCACAGAGGCACTAATCATGGCAGCACAAGAACAAGCTCTGAGTACAAGATCCATAGAGGCTGGGATCTATCACACCAGGCAAGACCCCAGGTGCAGGCTGTGTAAAGATGCCCCAGAGACAATCCAGCACATAACAGCAGGGTGCAAGATGCTAGCAGGCAAGGCATACATGGAACGCCATAACCAAGTGGCCGGCATAGTGTACAGGAACATCTGTGCCGAGTATAACCTGGAAGTCCCGAGGTCAAAATGGGAAATGCCCCCAAGGGTGGTGGAGAATGACCGAGCTAAGATCCTGTGGGACTTCCAGATACAGACGGACAAAATGGTGGTGGCTAACCAACCGGACATAGTGGTAGTAGACAAACAGAAGAAGACGGCCGTAGTGATCGATGTAGCGGTTCCGAATGACAGCAATATCAGGAAGAAGGAACACGAGAAGCTGGAGAAATACCAAGGGCTCAGAGAAGAGCTCGAGAGGATGTGGAGGGTGAAGGTATCGGTGGTCCCCGTGGTAATCGGAGCACTAGGTGCGGTGACTCCCAAGCTAGGCGAGTGGCTCCAGCAGATCCCGGGAATAACATCGGAGATCTCTGTCCAGAAGAGCGCAGTCCTGGGAACAGCTAAGATACTGCGCAGGACCCTCAAGCTCCCAGGCCTCCGGTAGAGGACCCGAGCTTGAAGGATAAACCGCCCGCAGGGGCGTGCTGGGTGTTTATGTATATGTGTATATATGTGTATATATGTGTATATATATATGTATATATATATGTGTATATATATATATGTATATGTGTATATATGTATATATATGTGTATATATGTATATATATATATATATATATATATATGTATATGTATATATATATGTATGTGTGTGTGTATAACTAGACTTTATGCATATTATGTAAGGTGTGGCTATATAAATATATGTACAACTGTGTATATGTGTTTATGGACAGGCATGCAATATAGTGACAAGGATTGACAAGAACTACCATGGTGTATTGTACGCTGCAGGTAAGGAAGGAAAGTAGCCTTGCAGGAAGGAAAGACCTGAAACTCTCATGGTTGGGGGTTGGGGGAGGGTGTCTTTGCACAACAAAAGCAGGAGAACAATGGAGCTGAAGACCTGTGAAAATCTCAGCGGGGTGCCAAGGGGTGTTAGGGTCAGGGGGAATTTACGCAAATTTGCACAGGCTAGTAAAACTAGTAGTAGGGACTTGCACCAGGGAAAAAAGGCTCAGTAATTCTAGTGCTAATGTACTTAACAGATTATAAAATAAACAAACCAAAAACATCCCGGGCAAAAACCTAGAACCTAACCCTTGTGCTCCCCTTCGGGGCAGCCCCAGACCCCGGGGGTTCCAGAATACCCCGTCCTCAGTAGAGACAGGTGAATGAAAATGAAAAAAAAAAAAAAAGAACGATCATTTGGGGTCGTCGAGTTCTAATGGGTTTCGTCAGGGGATCGGGAAAGAAAACGTAGCACTTGGGGGCCACGCACAGAAGCTGCTGCGGCAGCGTGGGGGTCATTGATACCCCAGTACATGAAAATGAAGCATAATGACAATAATAATAATAATAATAATAATAATAATACAACACACAGACGCTTCTGAGTTTTATTTTATTTTATTTGAAATTACACTCACGATACAACTGAGGCAATTTGGAAGGCATAATAAAAGTCAACAACGGGGTTGAATCAGCCTTTCAAGACAAACGAATCTCAGTAGATATGTCAAGAACAGGTTTACATGAAAAAAAAGGTTTACATGAAAAAATATCAACAAACTGTCCGTGTTTCAGGCGCTGTGAATACATGATAAAAATATCACTGTAGGATGCGTACATTGAAAGAATCAGCCTTTCGTGACAAATGAATCTCAGCAATCTCCTTTGTAACACTCTGTGACCAGCCGCAGCTGGCCGATTTTCACCACGTCCTCTCCCACCAGTTTGTTGTAGGCCTTGGTGATGGCGTCGAAGATTTTCCTCGCCGATTTCAGCTCATGCAACAGCATCTCCGCCACGGTACCGACCTTGACGTCGTCCGCCTCCATGTTGCGGGCGATCAGGAGACGTTGAATGGAAGGAATGAAACTAGGCGTGAGGAGTCTTTTCCTGCTGCTGTAATAATGTTCAGCGTAAAAGTCATCCTCCAAGACTCGCAGACACTCGTGTTGTCTCTGGCTGGGGTGATTGGTCTTGCACCCGTTGCACGCTTCAGTCGGGTACTCGTTGATCACTAGGTCGAGTAGGTGATACACCGCAGTTTTCACAGTAAAGAAGACGCCCAACTGTCAAGCTCGGCATCTTGCCGCTCGCACCAGGCAAAGGGTGGCCAAGCGGCCCAGTCCGGGTTTCCACCGCTCCCTAGGCTCTGAAAGCCTTCCCAGCCCTTGTGATCGGGTGGGACCGCCCACCAGGCGTGTGAAAGAAAGAAGAAGAAACCCGGACCGGGCCGCCTGGCCACCCTTTATGCGGGTGTCGGCTCCCCAGGCTCCGACAGCCTTGACGGCCCTTGTGATCGGGTGGCAACGCCCACCAGGCGTGTGAAAGAAAGAAGACAAGAAGAAAAATCCCGGACCAGGCCGCCTGGCCACCCTTTATGCGGGTGTCCGCTCCCCAGGCTCCGAAATGCTTGCCAGCCCTTGTGATCGGGTGGCACCGCCCACAAGGCGTGTGAAAGAAAGAAGAAAAAACCCGGACCGGGACGCCTGGCCACCCTTTATGCGGGTGTCCGCTCCCCAGGCTCCGAAAGCCTTGCCAGCCCTTGTGATCGGGTGGCACAGCCCACCAGGCGTGTGAAAGAAAGGAGAAAAAACCCGGACAGGGCCGCCTGGCTACCCTTTGTCTGGGCGTCCGCTCCCCAGGCTCCGAAAGCCTTGCCAGCCCTTGTGATCGGGTGGCACCGCCCACCAGGCGTGTGAAAGAAAGAAGAAAAAACCCGGACCGGGCCGCCTGGCCACCCTTTTCGCGGGTGTCCGCTCCCTGGGCTCCGAAAGCCTTGCCAGCCCTTGTGATCGGGTGGCACAGCCCACCAGGCGTGTGAAAGAAAGAAGAAAAAACCCGGACCGGGCCGCCTGGCCACCCATTGTCTGGGTGTCCGCTCCCCAGGCTCCGAAAGCCTTGCCAGCCCTTGTGATCGGGTGGAACCGCCCACCAGGCGTGTGAAAGAAAGAAGAAAAAACCCGGACCAGGCCACCTGGCCACCCTTTTCGCGGGTGTCCGCTCCCTAGGCTCCGAAAGCCTTGCCAGCCCTTGTGATCGCGTGACACCGCCCACCAGGCGTGTGAAAGAAAGAAGAAGAGAAGCAAAAACCCGGACCGGGCCGCCTGGCCACCCTTTGTCTGGGTGTCCGCTCCCCAGGCTACGAAAGCCTCTCCAGCCCTTGTGATCGGGTGGCACCGCCCACCAGGCGTGTGAAAGAAAGAAGAAAAAACCCGGACCGGGCCGCCTGGCCACCCTTTTCGCGGGTGTCCGCTCCCAAGGCTCCGAAAGCCTTGCCAGCCCTTGTGATCGGGTGGCACAGCCCACCAGGCGTGTGAAAGAAAGAAGAAAAAACCCGGACCGGGCCGCCTGGCCACCCTTTGTCTGGGTGTCGGCTCCCCAGGCTCCGAAAGCCTTGCCAGCCCTTGTGATCGGGTGGCACCGCCCACCAGGCGTGTGAAAGAAAGAAGAAAAAACCCGAACCGGGCCGCCTGGCCACCCTTTTCGCAGGTGTCCGCTCCCAAGGCTCTGAATGCCTTGCCAGCCCTTGTGATCGGGTGGCACCGCCCACCAGGCGCGTGAAAGACAGAAGAAAAGAAGAAAAAACCCGGACCAGCCGCCTGGCCACCCTTTATGCGGGTGTCAACTCCCCAGGCTCCGAAAGCCTTGCCAGCCCTTGTGATCGGGTGGCACCGCCCACCAGGCGTGTGAAAGAAAGAAGAAAAAACCCGGACCGGGCTGCCAGGCCACCCTTTGTGCGGGTGTCCGCTTTCCAGGCTGCGAAAGCCTTGCGTGCCCTTCTGATCGGGTGGCACAGCCCACCAGGCGTGTGAAAGAAAGAAGAAAAAACCCGGACAGGGCCGCCTGGCTACCCTTTGTCTGGGTGTCCGCTCCCCAGGCTCCGAAAGCCTTGCCAGCCCTTGTGATCGGGTGGCACCGCCCACCAGGCGTGTGAAAGAAAGAAGAAAAAACCCGGACCGGGCCGCCTGGCCACCCTTTTCGCGGGTGTCCGCTCCCTGGGCTCCGAAAGCCTTGCCAGCCCTTGTGATCGGGTGGCACCGCCCACCAGGCGCGTGAAAGACAGAAGAAAAGAAGAAAAAACCCGGACCAGCCGCCTGGCCACCCTTTATGCGGGTGTCAACTCCCCAGGCTCCGAAAGCCTTGCCAGCCCTTGTGATCGGGTGGCACCGCCCACAAGGCGTGTGAAAGAAAGAAGAAAAAACCCGGACCGGACCGCCGGGCCACCCTTTGTCTGGATGTCCGCTCCCCAGGCTCCGAAAGCCTTGCCAGCCCTTGTGATCGGGTGGCACCGCCCACAAGGAGTGTGAAAGAAAGAAGAAAAAAACCCGGACCGGGCCGCCGGGCCACCCTTTGTCTGGATGTCCGCTCCCCAGGCTCCGAAAGCCTTGCCAGCCCTTGTGATCGGGTGGCACCACCCACCAGGCGTGTGAAAGAAAGAAGAAAAAACCCGGACCGGGCCGCCAGGCAACCCTTTGTGCGGGTGTCCGCTCCCAAGGCTCCGAAAGCCTTGCCAGCCCTTGTGATCGGGTGGCACCGCCCACAAGGCGTGTGAAAGAAAGAAGAAAAAACCCGGACCGGGCCGCCTGGCCAGCCTTTGTCTGGATGTCCGCTCCCCAGGCTCCGAAAGCCTTGCCAGCCCTTGTGATCGGGTGGCACCGCCCACCAGGCGTGTGAAAGAAAGAAGAAAAAACCCGGACCGGGCCGCCAGGCCACCCTTTGTGCGGGTGTCCGCTTTCCAGGCTGCGAAAGCCTTGCGTGCCCTTCTGATCGGGTGGCACAGCCCACCAGGCGTGTGAAAGAAAGAAGAAAAAACCCGGACAGGGCCGCCTGGCTACCCTTTGTCTGGGCGTCCGCTCCCCAGGCTCCGAAAGCCTTGCCAGCCCTTGTGATCGGGTGGCACCGCCCACCAGGCGTGTGAAAGAAAGAAGAAAAAACCCGGACCGGGCCGCCTGGCCACCGTTTTCGCGGGTGTCCGCTCCCTGGGCTCCGAAAGCCTTGCCAGCCCTTGTGATCGGGTGGCACAGCCCACCAGGCGTGTGAAAGAAAGAAGAAAAAACCCGGACCGGGCCGCCTGGCCACCCATTATCTGGGTGTCCGCTCCCCAGGCTCCGAAAGCCTTGCCAGCCCTTGTGATCGGGTGGAACCGCCCACCAGGCGTGTAAAAGAAAGAAGAAAAAACCCGGACCAGGCCACCTGGCCACCCTTTTGGCGGGTGTCCGCTCCCTAGGCTCCGAAAGCCTTGCCAGCCCTTGTGATCGCGTGACACCGCCCACCAGGCGTGTGAAAGAAAGAAGAAGAGAAGCAAAAACCCGGACCGGGCCGCCTGGCCACCCTTTGTCTGGGTGTCCGCTCCCCAGGCTACGAAAGCCTCTCCAGCCCTTGTGATCGGGTGGCACCGCCCACCAGGCGTGTGAAAGAAAGAAGAAAAAACCCGGACCGGGCCGCCTGGCCACCCTTTTCGCGGGTGTCCGCTCCCAAGGCTCCGAAAGCCTTGCCAGCCCTTGTGATCGGGTGGCACAGCCCACCAGGCGTGTGAAAGAAAGAAGAAAAAACCCGGACCGGGCCGCCTGGCCACCCTTTGTCTGGGTGTCGGCTCCCCAGGCTCCGAAAGCCTTGCCAGCCCTTGTGATCGGGTGGCACCGCCCACCAGGCGTGTGAAAGAAAGAAGAAAAAACCCGAACCGGGCCGCCTGGCCACCCTTTTCGCAGGTGTCCGCTCCCAAGGCTCCGAATGCCTTGCCAGCCCTTGTGATCGGGTGGCACCGCCCACCAGGCGCGTGAAAGACAGAAGAAAAGAAGAAAAAACCCGGACCAGCCGCCTGGCCACCCTTTATGCGGGTGTCAACTCCCCAGGCTCCGAAAGCCTTGCCAGCCCTTGTGATCGGGTGGCACCGCCCACAAGGCGTGTGAAAGAAAGAAGAAAAAACCCGGACCGGACCGCCGGGCCACCCTTTGTCTGGATGTCCGCTCCCCAGGCTCCGAAAGCCTTGCCAGCCCTTGTGATCGTGTGGCACCGCCCACAAGGCGTGTGAAAGAAAGAAGAAAAAAACCCGGACCGGGCCGCCGGGCCACCCTTTGTCTGGATGTCCGCTCCCCAGGCTCCGAAAGCCTTGCCAGCCCTTGTGATCGGGTGGCACCGCCCACCAGGCGTGTGAAAGAAAGAAGAAAAAACCCGGACCGGGCCGCCAGGCCACCCTTTGTGCGGGTGTCCGCTCCCCAGGCTCCGAAAGCCTTGCCAGCCCTTGTGATCGGGTGGCACCGCCCACAAGGCGTGTGAAAGAAAGAAGAAAAAACCCGGACCGGGCCGCCTGGCCACCCTTTGTCTGGATGTCCGCTCCCCAGGCTCCGAAAGCCTTGCCAGCCCTTGTGATCGGGTGGCACCGCCCACCAGGCGTGTGAAAGAAAGAAGAAAAAACCCGGACCGGGCTGCCAGGCCACCCTTTGTGCGGGTGTCCGCTTTCCAGGCTGCGAAAGCCTTGCGTGCCCTTCTTATCGGGTGGCACAGCCCACCAGGCGTGTGAAAGAAAGAAGAAAAAACCCGGACAGGGCCGCCTGGCTACCCTTTGTCTGGGTGTCCGCTCCCCAGGCTCCGAAAGCCTTGCCAGCCCTTGTGATCGGGTGGCACCGCCCACCAGGCGTGTGAAAGAAAGAAGAAAAAACCCGGACCGGGCCGCCTGGCCACCCTTTTCGCGGGTGTCCGCTCCCTGGGCTCCGAAAGCCTTGCCAGCCCTTGTGATCGGGTGGCACAGCCCACCAGGCGTGTGAAAGAAAGAAGAAAAAACCCGGACCGGGCCGCCTGGCCACCCATTGTCTGGGTGTCCGCTCCCCAGGCTCCGAAAGCCTTGCCAGCCCTTGTGATCTGGTGGAACCGCCCACCAGGCGTGTGAAAGAAAGAAGAAAAAACCCGGACCAGGCCACCTGGCCACCCTTTTCGCGGGTGTCCGCTCCCTAGGCTCCGAAAGCCTTGCCAGCCCTTGTGATCGCGTGACACCGCCCACCAGGCGTGTGAAAGAAAGAAGAAGAGAAGCAAAAACCCGGACCGGGCCGCCTGGCCACCCTTTGTCTGGGTGTCCGCTCCCCAGGCTACGAAACCCTTGCCAGCCCTTATGATCGGGTGGCACAGCCCACCAGGAGTGTGAAAGAAAGAAGAAAAAACCCGGACCGGGCCGCCTGGCCACCCTTTGTGCGTGTGTCCGCTATCCTGGCTCCGAAAGCCTTGCCAGCCCTTGTGATCGGGTGGCACAGCCCACCAGGCGTGTGAAAGAAAGAAGAAAAAACGCGGACCGGGACGCCTGGCCACCCTTTGTGCGGGTGTCCGCTCCCCAGGCTCCGAAAGCCTTGCTAGCCCCTGTGATCGCGTGACACCGCCCACCAGGCGTGTGAAAGAAAGAAGATGAGAAGCAAAAACCCGGTCCGGGCCGCCTGGCCACCCTTTATTCGGGTGTCCGCTCCCCAGGCTCCGAAAGCCTTGTCAGCCCTTGTGATCGGGTGGCACCGCCCACCAGGCGTGTGAAAGAAAGAAGAAGAGAAGCAAAAACCCGGACCGGGCCGCCTGGCCACCCTTTGTCTGGGTGTCCGCTCCCCAGGCTCCGAAAGCCTTGCCAGCCCTTGTGATCGGGTGGCACCGCCCACCAGGCGTGTGAAAGAAAGAAGAAAAAACCCGGACGGGGCCGCCTGGCCACCCTTTGTGCGGGTGTCTGCTGTCCAGGCTCCGAAAGCCTTGCCAGCCCTTCTGATCGGGTGGCACAGCCCACCAGGCGTGTGAAAGAAAGAAGAAAAAACCCGGACCGGGCCGTCTGGCCACCCTTTTCGCGGGTGTCCGCTCCCTAGGCTCCGAAAGCCTTGCCAGCCCTTGTGATCGGGTGGCACCACCCACCAGGCGTGTGAAAGAAAGAAGAAAAAACCCGGACCGGGCCGCCTGGCCACCCTTTGTGCGTGTGTCCGCTATCCTGGCTCCGAAAGCCTTGCCAGCCCTTGTGATTGGGTTGCACAGCCCACCAGGCGTGTGAAAGAAAGAAGAAAAAACCCGGACCGGGCCGCCTGGCCACCCTTTGTGCGGGTGTCCGCTCCCCAGGCTCCGAAAGCCTTGCCAGCCATTGTCATTGGGTGGCACCGCCCACCAGGCGTGTGAAAGAAAGAAGAAAAAACCCGGACCGGGCCGCCTGGCCACCGTTTTCGCCGGTGTCCGCTCCCTAGGCTGCGAAAGCCTTGCCAGCCCTTGTGACGGGTGGCACCGCCCACCAGGCGTGTGAAAGAAAGAAGAAGAGAAGCAAAAACCCGGACCGGGCCGCCTGGCCACCCTTTGTCTGGGTGTCCGCTCCCCAGGCTACGAAAGCCTTGCCAGCCCTTGTGATCGGGTGGCACAGCCCACCAGGCGTGTGAAAGAAAGAAGAAAAAACCCGGACCGGGCCGCCTGGCCACCCTTTGTGCGTGTGTCCGCTATCCTGTCTCCGAAAGCCTTGCCAGCCCTTGTGATCGGGTGGCACAGCCCACCAGGCGTGTGAAAGAAAGAAGAAAAAACCCGGACCGGGACGCCTGGCCACCCTTTGTGCGGGTGTCCACTCCCCAGGCTCCGAAAGCCTTGCTAGCCATTGTGATCGCGTGACACCGCCCACCAGGCGTGTGAAAGAAAGAAGATGAGAAGCAAAAACCCGGTCCGGGCCGCCTGGCCACCCTTTATTCGGGTGTCCGCTCCCCAGCCTCCGAAAGCCTTGTCAGCCCTTGTGATCGGGTGGCACCGCCCACCAGGCGTGTGAAAGAAAGAAGAAGAGAAGCAAAAACCCGGACCGGGCCGCCTGGCCACCCTTTGTCTGGGTGTCCGCTCCCCAGGCTCCGAAAGCCTTGCCAGCCCTTGTGATCGGGTGGCACCGCCCACCAGGCGTGTGAAAGAAAGAAGAAAAAACCCGGACCGGGCCGCCTGGCCACCGTTTTCGCCGGTGTCCGCTCCCTAGGCTGCGAAAGCCTTGCCAGCCCTTGTGACGGGTGGCACCGCCCACCAGGCGTGTGAAAGAAAGAAGAAAAAACCCGGAAGGGGCCGCCTGGCCAAGCTTTGTGCGGGTGTCTGCTGTCCAGGCTCCGAAAGCCTTGCCAGCCCTTCTGATCGGGTGGCACAGCCCACCAGGCGTGTGAAAGAACGAAGAAAAAACCCGGACCGGGCCGTCTGGCCACCCTTTTCGCGGGTGTCCGCTCCCTAGGCTCCGAAAGCCTTGCCAGCCCTTGTGATCGGGTGGCACCACCCACCAGGCGTGTGAAAGAAAGAAGAAAAAACCCGGACCGGGCCGCCTGGCCACCCTTTGTGCGTGTGTCCGCTATCCTGGCTCCGAAAGCCTTGCCAGCCCTTGTGATCGGGTGGCACAGCCCACCAGGCGTGTGAAAGAAAGAAGAAAAAACCCGGACCGGGCCGCCTGGCCACCCTTTGTGCGGGTGTCCGCTCCCCAGGCTCCGAAAGCCTTGCCAGCCATTGTGATCGGGTGGCACCGCCCACCAGGCGTGTGAAAGAAAGAAGAAAAAACCCGGACCGGGCCGCCTGGCCACCGTTTTCGCCGGTGTCCGCTCCCTAGGCTGCGAAAGCCTTGCCAGCCCTTGTGACGGGTGGCACCGCCCACCAGGCGTGTGAAAGAAAGAAGAAAAAACCCGGACTGGGCCGCCTGGCCACCCTTTGTCTGGGTGTCCGCTCCCCAGGCTCCGAAAGCCTTGCCAGCCCTTGTGATCGGGTGGAACCGCCCACCAGGCGTGTGAAAGAAAGAAGAAAAAACCCGGACCGGGCCGCCTGGCCACCCTTTTCGCGGGTGTCCGCTCCCTAGGCTCCGAAAGCCTTGCCAGCCCTTGTGATCGGGTGGCACCACCCACCAGGCGTGTGAAAGAAAGAATAAAAAACCCGGACCGGGCCGCCTGGCCACCCTTTGTGCGGGTGTCCGCTATCCAGGCTCCGAAAGCCTTGCCAGCCCTTGTGATCGGGTGGCACAGCCCACCAGGCGTGTGAAAGAAAGAAGAAAAAACCCGGACCGGGCCGCCTGGCCACCCTTTGTGCGTGTGTCCGCTATCCTGGCTCCGAAAGCCTTGCCAGCCCTTGTGATCGGGTTGCACAGCCCACCAGGTGTGTGAAAGAAAGAAGAAAAAACCCGGACCGGGACGCCTGGCCACCCTTTGTGCGGGTGTCCGCTCCCCAGGCTCCGAAAGCCTTGCTAGCCATTGTGATCGCGTGACACCGCCCACCAGGCGTGTGAAAGAAAGAAGATGAGAAGCAAAAACCCGGTCCGGGCCGCCTGGCCACCCTTTATTCGGGTGTCTGCTCCCCAGCCTCCGAAAGCCTTGTCAGCCCTTGTGATCGGGTGGCACCGCCCACCAGGCGTGTGAAAGAAAGAAGAAGAGAAGCAAAAACCCGGACCGGGCCGCCTGGCCACCCTTTGTCTGGGTGTCCGCTCCCCAGGCTCCGAAAGCCTTGCCAGCCCTTGTGATCGGGTGGCACCGCCCACCAGGCGTGTGAAAGAAAGAAGAAAAAACCCGGACCGGGCCGCCTGGCCACCGTTTTCGCCGGTGTCCGCTCCCTAGGCTGCGAAAGCCTTGCCAGCCCTTGTGACGGGTGGCACCGCCCACCAGGCGTGTGAAAGAAAGAAGAAAAAACCCGGAAGGGGCCGCCTGGCCAAGCTTTGTGCGGGTGTCTGCTGTCCAGGCTCCGAAAGCCTTGCCAGCCCTTCTGATCGGGTGGCACAGCCCACCAGGCGTGTGAAAGAACGAAGAAAAAACCCGGACCGGGCCGTCTTGCCACCCTTTTCGCGGGTGTCCGCTCCCTAGGCTCCGAAAGCCTTGCCAGCCCTTGTGATCGGGTGGCACCACCCACCAGGCGTGTGAAAGAAAGAAGAAAAAACCCGGACCGGGCCGCCTGGCCACCCTTTGTGCGTGTGTCCGCTATCCTGGCTCCGAAAGCCTTGCCAGCCCTTGTGATCGGGTGGCACAGCCCACCAGGCGTGTGAAAGAAAGAAGAAAAAACCCGGACCGGGCCGCCTGGCCACCCTTTGTGCGGGTGTCTGCTCCCCAGCCTCCGAAAGCCTTGCCAGCCATTGTGATCGGGTGGCACCGCCCACCAGGCGTGTGAAAGAAAGAAGAAAAAACCCGGACCGGGCCGCCTGGCCACCGTTTTCGCCGGTGTCCGCTCCCTAGGCTGCGAAAGCCTTGCCAGCCCTTGTGACGGGTGGCACCGCCCACCAGGCGTGTGAAAGAAAGAAGAAAAAACCCGGACTGGGCCGCCTGGCCACCCTTTGTCTGGGTGTCCGCTCCCCAGGCTCCGAAAGCCTTGCCAGCCCTTGTGATCGGGTGGAACCGCCCACCAGGCGTGTGAAAGAAAGAAGAAAAAACCCGGACCGGGCCGCCTGGCCACCCTTTTCGCGGGTGTCCGCTCCCTAGGCTCCGAAAGCCTTGCCAGCCCTTGTGATCGGGTGGCACCGCCCACCAGGCGTGTGAAAGAAAGAATAAAAAACCCGGACCGGGCCGCCTGGCCACCCTTTGTGCGGGTGTCCGCTATCCAGGCTCCGAAAGCCTTGCCAGCCCTTGTGATCGGGTGGCACAGCCCACCAGGCGTGTGAAAGAAAGAAGAAAAAACCCGCACCGGGCTGCCTGGCCACCCTTTTCGCGGGTGTCCGCTCCCTAGGCTCCGAAAGCCTTGCCAGCCATTGTGATCGGGTGGCACCGCCCACCAGGCGTGTGAAAGAAAGAATAAAAAACCCGGACAGGGCCGCCTGGCCACCCTTTGTCTGGGTGTCCGCTCCCCAGGCTCCGAAAACCTTGCCAGCCATTGTGATCGGGTGGCACCGCCCACCAGGCGTGTGAAAGAAAGAAGAAAAAACCCGGACCGGGCCACCTGGCCACCCTTTTCGCGGGTGTCCGCTCCCCAGGCTACGAAAGCCTTGCCAGCCCTTGTGATCGGGTGGCACAGCCCACCAGGCGTGTGAAAGAAAGAAGAAAAAACCCGGACCGGGCCGCCTGGCCACCCTTTGTGCGTGTGTCCGCTATCCTGGCTCCGAAAGCCTTGCCAGCCCTTGTGATCGGGTGGCACAGCCCACCAGGCGTGTGAAAGAAAGAAGAAAAAACCCGGACCGGGACGCCTGGCCACCCTTTGTGCGGGTGTGCGCTCCCCAGGCTCCGAAAGCCTTGCTAGCTCTTGTGATCGCGTGACACCGCCCACCAGGCGTGTGAAAGAAAGAAGATGAGAAGCAAAAACCCGGTCCGGGCCGCCTGGCCACCCTTTATTCGGGTGTCCGCTCCCCAGGCTCCGAAAGCCTTGTCAGCCCTTGTGATCGGGTGGCACCGCCCACCAGGCGTGTGAAAGAAAGAAGAAGAGAAGCAAAAACCCGGACCGGGCCGCCTGGCCACCCTTTGTCTGGGTGTCCGCTCCCCAGGCTCCGAAAGCCTTGCCAGCCCTTGTGATCGGGTGGCACCGCCAACCAGGCGTGTGAAAGACAGAAGAAAAAACCCGGACCGGGCCGCCTCGCCACCCTTTGTGCGGGTGTCTGCTGTCCAGGCTCCGAAAGCCTTGCCAGCCCTTCTGATCGGGTGGCACAGCCCACCAGGCGTGTGAAAGAAAGAAGAAAAAACCCGGACCGGGCCGTCTGGCCACCCTTTTCGCGGGTGTCCGCTCCCTAGGCTCCGAAAGCCTTGCCAGCCCTTGTGATCGGGTGGCACCACCCACCAGGCGTGTGAAAGAAAGAAGAAAAAACCCGGACCGGGCCGCCTGGCCACCCTTTGTGCGTGTGTCCGCTATCCTGGCTCCGAAAGCCTTGCCAGCCCTTGTGATCGGGTGGCACAGCCCACCAGGCGTGTGAAAGAAAGAAGAAAAAACCCGGACCGGGCCGCCTGGCCACCCTTTGTGCGGGTGTCCGCTCCCCAGGCTCCGAAAGCCTTGCCAGCCATTGTGATCGGGTGGCACCGCCCACCAGGCGTGTGAAAGAAAGAAGAAAAAACCCGGACCGGGCCGCCTGGCCACCGTTTTCGCCGGTGTCCGCTCCCTAGGCTGCGAAAGCCTTGCCAGCCCTTGTGACGGGTGGCACCGCCCACCAGGCGTGTGAAAGAAAGAAGAAGAGAAGCAAAAACCCGGACCGGGCCGCCTGGCCACCCTTTGTCTGGGTGTCCGCTCCCCAGGCTACGAAAGCCTTGCCAGCCCTTGTGATCGGGTGGCACAGCCCACCAGGCGTGTGAAAGAAAGAAGAAAAAACCCGGACCGGGCCGCCTGGCCACCCTTTGTGCGTGTGTCCGCTATCCTGGCTCCGAAAGCCTTGCCAGCCCTTGTGATCGGGTGGCACAGCCCACCAGGCGTGTGAAAGAAAGAAGAAAAAACCCGGACCGGGACGCCTGGCCACCCTTTGTGCGGGTGTCTGCTCCCCAGGCTCCGAAAGCCTTGCTAGCCATTGTGATCACGTGACACCGCCCACCAGGCGTGTGAAAGAAAGAAGATGAGAAGCAAAAACCCGGTCCGGGCCGCCTGGCCACCCTTTATTCGGGTGTCCGCTCCCCAGGCTCCGAAAGCCTTGTCAGCCCTTGTGATCGGGTGGCACCGCCCACCAGGCGTGTGAAAGAAAGAAGAAGAGAAGCAAAAACCCGGACCGGGCCGCCTGGCCACCCTTTGTCTGGGTGTCCGCTCCCCAGGCTCCGAAAGCCTTGCCAGCCCTTGTGATCGGGTGGCACCGCCAACCAGGCGTGTGAAAGACAGAAGAAAAAACCCGGACCGGGCCGCCTCGCCACCCTTTGTGCGGGTGTCTGCTGTCCAGGCTCCGAAAGCCTTGCCAGCCCTTCTGATCGGGTGGCACAGCCCACCAGGCGTGTGAAAGAAAGAAGAAAAAACCCGGACCGGGCCGTCTGGCCACCCTTTTCGCGGGTGTCCGCTCCCTAGGCTCCGAAAGCCTTGCCAGCCCTTGTGATCGGGTGGCACCACCCACCAGGCGTGTGAAAGAAAGAAGAAAAAACCCGGACCGGGCCGCCTGGCCACCCTTTGTGCGTGTGTCCGCTATCCTGGCTCCGAAAGCCTTGCCAGCCCTTGTGATCGGGTGGCACAGCCCACCAGGCGTGTGAAAGAAAGAAGAAAAAACCCGGACCGGGCCGCCTGGCCACCCTTTGTGCGGGTGTCCGCTCCCCAGGCTCCGAAAGCCTTGCCAGCCATTGTGATCGGGTGGCACCGCCCACCAGGCGTGTGAAAGAAAGAAGAAAAAACCCGGACCGGGCCGCCTGGCCACCGTTTTCGCCGGTGTCCGCTCCCTAGGCTGCGAAAGCCTTGCCAGCCCTTGTGACGGGTGGCACCGCCCACCAGGCGTGTGAAAGAAAGAAGAAAAAACCCGGACTGGGCCGCCTGGCCACCCTTTGTCTGGGTGTCCGCTCCCCAGGCTCCGAAAGCCTTGCCAGCCCTTGTGATCGGGTGGCACCGCCCACCAGGCGTGTGAAAGAAAGAATAAAAAACCCGGACCGGGCCGCCTGGCCACCCTTTGTGCGGGTGTCCGCTATCCAGGCTCCGAAAGCCTTGCCAGCCCTTGTGATCGGGTGGCACAGCCCACCAGGCGTGTGAAAGAAAGAAGAAAAAACCCGCACCGGGCTGCCTGGCCACCCTTTTCGCGGGTGTCCGCTCCCTAGGCTCCGAAAGCCTTGCCAGCCCTTGTGATCGGGTGGCACCGCCCACCAGGCGTGTGAAAGAAAGAATAAAAAACCCGGACCGGACCGGGCCGCCTGGCCACCCTTTGTCTGGGTGTCCGCTCCCCAGGCTCCGAAAACCTTGCCAGCCATTGTGATCGGGTGGCACCGCCCACCAGGCGTGTGAAAGAAAGAAGAAAAAACCCGGACCGGGCCACCTGGCCACCCTTTTCGCGGGTGTCCGCTCCCTAGGCTCTGAAAGCCTTGCCAGCCCTTGTGATCGGGTGGCACCGCCCACCAGGCGTGTGAAAGAAAGAAGAAAAAACCCGGACCGGGCCGCCTGGCCACCCTTTGTGCGTGTGTCCGCTATCCTGGCTCCGAAAGCCTCTCCAGCCCTTGTGATCGGGTGGCACAGCCCACCAGGCGTGTGAAAGAAAGAAGAAAAAACCTGGACCGGGCCGCCTGGCCACCCTTTGTGCGGGTGTCCGCTCCCCAGGATCCGAAAGCCTTACTAGCCCTTGTAATCGCGTGACACCGCCCACCAGGCGTGTGAAAGAAAGAAGAAGAGAAGCAAAAACCCGGACCGGGCCGCCTGGCCACCCTTTATTCGGGTGTCCGCTCCCCAGGCTCCGAAAGCCTTGTCAGCCCTTGTGATCGGGTGGCACCGCCCACCAGGCGTGTGAAAGAAAGAAGAAGAGAAGCAAAAACCCGGACCGGGCCGCCTGGCCACCCTTTGTCTGGGTGTCCGCTCCCCAGGCTCCGAAAGCCTTGCCAGCCCTTGTGATCAGGTGGCACCGCCCACCAGGCGTGTGAAAGAAAGAAGAAAAAACCCGGACCGGGCCGCCTGGCCACCCTTTGTGCGGGTGTCCGCTCCCAAGGCTCCGAAAGCCTTGCCAGCCCTTGTGATCGGGTGGCACAGCCCACCAGGCGTGTGAAAGAAAGAAGAAAAAACCCGGACCGGGCCGCCTGGCCACCCTTTTCGCGGGTGTCCGCTCCCTAGGCTCTGAAAGCCTTGCCAGCCCTTGTGATCGGGTGGCACCGCCCACCAGGCGTGTGAAAGAAAGAAGAAAAAACCCGGACCGGGCCGCCTGGCCACCGTTTTCGCGGGTGTCCGCTCCGTAGGCTCCGAAAGCCTTGCCAGCCCTTGTGATCGGGTGGAACATCCCACCAGGCGTGTGAAAGAAAGAAGGAAAAACCCGGATCGGGCCGCCTAGCCACCCTTATTCTGGGTGTCCGCTCCCCAGGCTCCGAAAGCCTTGCCAGCCCTTGTGATCGGGTGGAACAGCCCACCAG
The DNA here is from genome assembly GCF_056152115.1 of Neolamprologus brichardi. Classification (NCBI taxonomy): domain Eukaryota; kingdom Metazoa; phylum Chordata; class Actinopteri; order Cichliformes; family Cichlidae; genus Neolamprologus; species Neolamprologus brichardi. The sequence goes on from NC_142124.1 coordinate 31,219,283, forward strand.
GCGTGTGAAAGAAAGAAGGAAAAACCCGGATCGGGCCGCCTGGTCACCCTTTTCGCGGGTGTCCGCTCCCCAGGCTCCGAAAACCTTGCCAGCCATTGTGATCGGGTGGCACCGCCCACCAGGCGTGTGAAAGAAAGAAGAAAAAAACCGGACCGGGCCGCCTGGCCACCCTTTGTCTGGGTGTCCGCTCCCCAGGCTCCGAAAGCCTTGCCAGCCCTTGTGATCGGGTGGCACCGCCCACCAGGCGTGTGAAAGAAAGAAGAAAAAACCCGGACTGGGCCGCCTGGCCACCGTTTTCGCGGGTGTCCGCTCCCTAGGCTCCGAAAGCCTTGCCAGCCCTTGTGATCGGGTGGCACAGCCCACCAGGCGTGTGAAAGAAAGAAGAAAAAACCCGGACCGGGACGCCTGGCCACCCTTTGTCTGGGTGTCCGCTCCCCAGGCTCCGAAAGCCTTGCCAGCCCTTGTTATTGGGTGGCACCGCCCACCAGGCGTGTGAAAGAAAGAAGAAAAAACCCGCACCGGGCTGCCTGGCCACCCTTTTCGCGGGTGTCCGCTCCCTTGGCTCCGAAAGCCTTGCCAGCCCTTGTGATCGGGTGGCACCGCCCACCAGGCGTGTGAAAGAAAGAATAAAAAACCCGGACCGGGCCGCCTGGCCACCCTTTGTCTGGGTGTCCGCTCCCCAGGCTCCGAAAACCTTGCCAGCCATTGTGATCGGGTGGCACCGCCCACCAGGCGTGTGAAAGAAAGAAGAAAAAACCCGGACCGGGCCACCTGGCCACCCTTTTCGCGGGTGTCCGCTCCCCAGGCTACGAAAGCCTTGCCAGCCCTTGTGATCGGGTGGCACAGCCCACCAGGCGTGTGAAAGAAAGAAGAAAAAACCCGGACCGGGCCGCCTGGCCACCCTTTGTGCGTGTGTCCGCTATCCTGGCTCCGAAAGCCTTGCCAGCCCTTGTGATCGGGTGGCACAGCCCACCAGGCGTGTGAAAGAAAGAAGAAAAAACCCGGACCGGGACGCCTGGCCACCCTTTGTGCGGGTGTCCGCTCCCCAGGCTCCGAAAGCCTTGCTAGCCCTTGTGATCGCGTGACACCGCCCACCAGGCGTGTGAAAGAAAGAAGATGAGAAGCAAAAACCCGGTCCGGGCCGCCTGGCCACCCTTTATTCGGGTGTCCGCTCCCCAGGCTCCGAAAGCCTTGTCAGCCCTTGTGATCGGGTGGCACCGCCCACCAGGCGTGTGAAAGAAAGAAGAAGAGAAGCAAAAACCCGGACCGGGCCGCCTGGCCACCCTTTGTCTGGGTGTCCGCTCCCCAGGCTCCGAAAGCCTTGCCAGCCCTTGTGATCGGGTGGCACCGCCCACCAGGCGTGTGAAAGACAGAAGAAAAAACCCGGACCGGGCCGCCTGGCCACCCTTTGTGCGGGTGTCTGCTGTCCAGGCTCCGAAAGCCTTGCCAGCCCTTCTGATCGGGTGGCACAGCCCACCAGGCGTGTGAAAGAAAGAAGAAAAAACCCGGACCGGGCCGTCTGGCCACCCTTTTCGCGGGTGTCCGCTCCCTAGGCTCCGAAAGCCTTGCCAGCCCTTGTGATCGGGTGGCACCACCCACCAGGCGTGCGAAAGAAAGAAGAAAAAACCCGGACCGGGCCGCCTGGCCACCCTTTGTGCGTGTGTCCGCTATCCTGGCTCCGAAAGCCTTGCCAGCCCTTGTGATCGGGTGGCACAGCCCACCAGGCGTGTGAAAGAAAGAAGAAAAAACCCGGACCGGGCCGCCTGGCCACCCTTTGTGCGGGTGTCCGCTCCCCAGGCTCCGAAAGCCTTGCCAGCCATTGTGATCGGGTGGCACCGCCCACCAGGCGTGTGAAAGAAAGAAGAAAAAACCCGGACCGGGCCGCCTGGCCACCGTTTTCGCCGGTGTCCGCTCCCTAGGCTGCGAAAGCCTTGCCAGCCCTTGTGACGGGTGGCACCGCCCACCAGGCGTGTGAAAGAAAGAAGAAGAGAAGCAAAAACCCGGACCGGGCCGCCTGGCCACCCTTTATTCGGGTGTCCGCTCCCCAGGCTCCGAAAGCCTTGTCAGCCCTTGTGATCGGGTGGCACCGCCCACCAGGCGTGTGAAAGAAAGAAGAAGAGAAGCAAAAACCCGGACCGGGCCGCCTGGCCACCCTTTGTCTGGGTGTCCGCTCCCCAGGCTCCGAAAGCCTTGCCAGCCCTTGTGATCAGGTGGCACCGCCCACCAGGCGTGTGAAAGAAAGAAGAAAAAACCCGGACCGGGCCGCCTGGCCACCCTTTGTGCGGGTGTCCGCTCCCAAGTCTCCGAAAGCCTTGCCAGCCCTTGTGATCGGGTGGCACAGCCCACCAGGCGTGTGAAAGAAAGAAGAAAAAACCCGGACCGGGCCGCCTGGCCACCCTTTGTCTGGGTGTCGGCTCCCCAGGCTCCGAAAGCCTTGCCAGCCCTTGTGATCGGGTGGCACCGCCCACCAGGCGTGTGAAAGAAAGAAGAAAAAACCCGGACCGGGCCGCCTGGCCACCGTTTTCGCGGGTGTCCGCTCCGTAGGCTCCGAAAGCCTTGCCAGCCCTTGTGATCGGGTGGAACATCCCACCAGGCGTGTGAAAGAAAGAAGGAAAAACCCGGATCGGGCCGCCTAGCCACCCTTATTCTGGGTGTCCGCTCCCCAGGCTCCGAAAGCCTTGCCAGCCCTTTTGATCGGGTGGAACAGCCCACCAGGCGTGTGAAAGAAAGAAGGAAAAACCCGGATCGGGCCGCCTGGTCACCCTTTTCGCGGGTGTCCGCTCCCCAGGCTCCGAAAACCTTGCCAGCCATTGTGATCGGGTGGCACCGCCCACCAGGCGTGTGAAAGAAAGAAGAAAAAAGCCGGACCGGGCCGCCTGGCCACCCTTTGTCTGGGTGTCCGCTCCCCAGGCTCCGAAAGCCTTGCCAGCCCTTGTGATCGGGTGGCACCGCCCACCAGGCGTGTGAAAGAAAGAAGAAAAAACCCGGACCGGGACGCCTGGCCACCCTTTGTCTGGGTGTCCGCTCCCCAGGCTCCGAAAGCCTTGCCAGCCCTTGTGATCGGGTGGCACCGCCCACCAGGCGTGTGAAAGAAAGAAGAAAAAACCCGGACCGGGCCGCCTGGCAACCTTTGTCTGGGTGTCCGCTCCCCAGGCTCTGAACGCCTTGCCAGCCCTTGTGATCGGGTGGCACCGCCCACCAGGCGTGTGAAAGAAAGAAGAAAAAACCCGGACCGGGCTGCCTGGCCACCCTTTTCGCGGGTGTCCGCTCCCCAGGCTCCGAAAACCTTGCCAGCCATTGTGATCGGGTGGCACCGCCCACCAGGCGTGTGAAAGAAAGAATAAAAAAACCAGACCGGGCCGCCTGGCCACCCTTTTTGCGGGTGTCCGCTCCCTAGGCTCCAAAAGCCTTGCCAGCCCTTGTGATCGGGTGGCACAGCCCACCAGGCGTGTGAAAGAAAGAAGAAAAAACCCGGACCGGGCCGCCTGGCCACCCTTTGTCTGGGTGTCCGCTCCCCAGGCTCCGAAAGCCTTGCCAGCCCTTGTGATCGGGTGGCACCGCCCACCAGGCGTGTGAAAGAAAGAAGAAAAAACCCGGAGCGGGCCGCCTGGTCACCCTTTGTGCGGGTGTCCGCTATCCAGGCTCCGAAAGCCTTGCCAGCCCTTGTGATCGGGTGGCACAGCCCACCAGGCGTGTGAAAGAAAGAAGAAAAAACCCGGACCGGGCCGCCTGACCACCCTTTGTCTGGGTGTCCGCTCCCCAGGCTCTGAAAGCCTTGACAGCCCTTGTGATCGGGTCGCACCGCCCACCAGGCGTGTGAAAGAAAGAAGAAAAAACCCGGACCGGGCTGCCTGGCCAACCTTTTCGCGGGTGTCCGCTCCCCAGGCTCCGAAAACCTTGCCAGCCATTGTGATCGGATGACACCGCCCACCAGGCGTGTGAAAGAAAGAAGAAAAAACCCGGACCGGGACGCCTGGCCACCGTTTTCGCGGGTGTCCGCTCCCTAGGCTCCGAAAGCCTTGCCAGCCCTTGTGATCGGGTGGCACAGCCCACCAGGCGTGTGAAAGAAAGAAGAAAAAACCCGGACCGGGACGCCTGGCCACCCTTTTTCTGGGTGTCCGCTCCCCAGGCTCCGAAAACCTTGCCAGCCCTTGTGATCGGGTGGCACCGCCCACCAGGCGTGTGAAAGAAAGAAGAAAAAACCCGGACCGGGCCGCCTGGTCACCCTTTTCGCGGGTGTCAGCTCCCCAGGCTCTGAAAGCCTTTCCAGCCCTTGTGATCGGGTGGCACCGCCCACCAGGCGTGTGAAAGAAAGAAGAAAAACCCCGGACCGGGCCGCCTGGCCACCCTTTGTGCGGGTGTCCGCTATCCAGGCTCCGAAAGCCTTGCCAGCCCTTGTGATCGGGTGGAACAGCCCACCAGGCGTGTGAAAGAAAGAAGGAAAAACCCGGATCGGGCCGCCTGGCCACCCTTTGTCTGGGTGTCCGCTCCCCAGGCTTCGAAAGCCATGCCAGCCCTTGTGATCGGGTGGCACCGCCCACCAGGCGTGTGAAAGAAAGAAGAAAAAACCCGGACCGGGCGGCCTGGCAACCCTTTTTGCGGGTGTCCGCTCCCTAGGCTCCGAAAGCCTTGCCAGCCCTTGTGATCGGGTGGCACCGCCCACCAGGCGTGTGAAAGAAAGAAGAAAAAACCCGGACCGGGCCGCCTTGTCACCCTTTGTGCGGGTGTCCGCTATCCAGGCTCCGAAAGCCTTGCCAGCCCTTGTGATCGGGTGGCACAGCCTACCAGGCGTGTGAAAGAAAGAAGAAAAAACCCGGACCGGGCCGCATGACCACCCTTTGTCTGTGTGTCCGCTCCCCAGGCTCCGAAAGCCTTGCCAGCCCTTGTGATCGGGTGGCACCGCCCACCAGGCGTGTGAAAGAAAGAAGAAAAAACCCGGACCGGGCTGCCTGGCCAACCTTTTCGCGGGTGTCCGCTCCCCAGGCTCCGAAAACCTTACCAGCCATTGTGATCGGATGGCACCGCCCACCAGGCGTGTGAAAGAAAGAAGAAAAAACCCGGACCGGGCCGCCTGGCAACCCTTATTCTGGGTGTCCGCTCCCCAGGCTCCGAAAACCTTGACAGCCCTTGTGATCGGGTGGAACAGCCCACCAGGCGTGTGAAAGAAAGAAGGAAAAACCCGGATCGGGCCGCCTGGCCACCCTTTGTGCGGGTGTCCGCTATCCAGGCTCCGAAAGCCTTGCCAGCCCTTGTGATGGGGTGGAACAGCCCACCAGGCGTGTGAAAGAAAGAAGGAAAAACCCGGATCGGGCCGCCTGGCCACCCTTTTTCTGGGTGTCCGCTCCCCAGGCTTCGAAAGCCATGCCAGCCCTTGTGATCGGGTGGCACCGCCCACCAGGCGTGTGAAAGAAAGAAGAAAAAACCCGGACCGGGCGGCCTGGCAACCCTTTTCGCGGGTGTCCGCTCCCTAGGCTCCGAAAGCCTTGCCAGCCCTTGTGATCGGGTGGCACCGCCCACCAGGCGTGTGAAAGAAAGAAGAAAAAACCCGGACCGGGCCGCCTTGTCACCCTTTGTGCGGGTGTCCGCTATCCAGGCTCCGAAAGCCTTGCCAGCCCTTGTGATCGGGTGGCACAGCCTACCAGGCGTGTGAAAGAAAGAAGAAAAAACCCGGACCGGGCCGCATGACCACCCTTTGTCTGGGTGTCCGCTCCCCAGGCTCTTAAAGCCTTGCCAGCCCTTGTGATCGGGTGGCACCGCCCACCAGGCGTGTGAAAGAAAGAAGAAAAAAGCCGGACCGGGCTGCCTGGCCAACCTTTTCGCGGGTGTCCGCTCCCCAGGCTCCGAAAACCTTGCCAGCCATTGTGATCGGATGGCACCGCCCACCAGGCGTGTGAAAGAAAGAAGAAAAAACCCGGACCGGGCCGCCTGGCCACCCTTATTCTGGGTGTCCGCTCCCCAGGCTCCGAAAACCTTGCCAGCCCTTGTGATCGGGTGGAACAGCCCACCAGGCGTGTGAAAGAAAGAAGGAAAAACCCGGATCGGGCCGCCTGGTCACCCTTTTCGCGGGTGTCCGCTCCCCAGGCTCCGAAAACCTTGCCAGCCATTGTGATCGGGTGGCACCGCCCACCAGGCGTGTGAAAGAAAGAATAAAAAACCCGGACCGGGCCACCTGGCCACCCTTTGTCTGGGTGTCCGCTCCCCAGGCTCCGAAAGCCTTGCCAGCCCTTGTGATCGGGTGGCACCGCCCACCAGGCGTGTGAAAGAAAGAAGAAAAAACCCGGACTGGGCCGCCTGGCCACCGTTTTCGCGGGTGTCCGCTCCCTAGGCTCCGAAAGCCTTGCCAGCCCTTGTGATCGGGTGGCACAGCCCACCAGGCGTGTGAAAGAAAGAAGAAAAAACCCGGACCGGGACGCCTGGCCACCCTTTGTCTGGGTGTCCGCTCCCCAGGCTCCGAAAGCCTTGCCAGCCCTTGTGATCGGGTGGCAACGACCACCAGGCGTGTGAAAGAAAGAAGAAAAAACCCGGACCGGGCCGCCTGGCAACCTTTGTCTGGGTGTCCGCTCCCCAGGCTCTGAACGCCTTGCCAGCCCTTGTGATCGGGTGGCACAGCCCACCAGGCGTGTGAAAGAAAGAAGAAAAAACCCGGACCGGGCCGCCTGGCCACCCTTTGTCTGGGTGTCCGCTCCCCAGGCTCCAAAAGCCTTGCCAGCCCTTCTGATCGGGTGGCACAGCCCACCAGGCGTGTGAAAGAAAGAAGAAAAAACCCGGACCGGGCCGCCTGGCCACCCTTTGTCTGGGTGTCCGCTCCCCAGGCTCCGAAAACCTTGCCAGCCCTTGTGATCGGATGGCACCGCCCACCAGGCGTGTGAAAGAACGAAGAAAAAATCCGGACGGGCCGTCTGGCCACCCTTTTCGCGGGTGTCCGCTCCCTAGGCTCCGAAAGCCTTGCCAGCCCTTGTGATCGGGTGGCACCACCCACCAGGCGTGTGAAAGAAAGAAGAAAAAACCCGGACCGGGCCGCCTGGCCACCCTTTGTGCGTGTGTCCGCTATCCAGGCTCCGAAAGCCTTGCCAGCCCTTGTGATCGGGTGGCACAGCCCACCAGGCGTGTGAAAGAAAGAAGAAAAAACCCGGACCGGGCCGCCTGACCACCCTTTGTCTGGGTGTCCGCTCCCCAGGCTCTGAAAGCCTTGCCAGCCCTTGTGATCGGGTCGCACCGCCCACCAGGCGTGTGAAAGAAAGAAGAAAAAACCCGGACCGGGCTGCCTGGCCAACCTTTTCGCGGGTGTCCGCTCCCCAGGCTCCGAAAACCTTGCCAGCCATTGTGATCGGATGGCACCGCCCACCAGGCGTGTGAAAGAAAGAAGAAAAAACCCGGACCGGGACGCCTGGCCACCGTTTTCGCGGGTGTCCGCTCCCTAGGCTCCGAAAGCCTTGCCAGCCCTTGTGATAGGGTGGCACAGCCCACCAGGCGTGTGAAAGAAAGAAGAAAAAACCCGGACCGGGACGCCTGGCCACCCTTTTTCTGGGTGTCCGCTCCCCAGGCTCCGAAAGCCTTGCCAGCCCTTGTGATCGGGTGGCACCGCCCACCAGGCGTGTGAAAGAAAGAAGAAAAAACCCGGACCGGGCCGCCTGGTCACCCTTTTTGCGGGTGTCAGCTCCCCAGGCTCTGAAAGCCTTTCCAGCCCTTGTGATCGGGTGGCACCGCCCACCAGGCGTGTGAAAGAAAGAAGAAAAACCCCGGACCGGGCCGCCTGGCCACCCTTTGTGCGGGTGTCCGCTATCCAGGCTCCGAAAGCCTTGCCAGCCCTTGTGATCGGGTGGAACAGCCCACCAGGCGTGTGAAAGAAAGAAGGAAAAACCCGGATCGGGCCGCCTGGCCACCCTTTGTCTGGGTGTCCGCTCCCCAGGCTTCGAAAGCCATGCCAGCCCTTGTGATCGGGTGGCACCGCCCACCAGGCGTGTGAAAGAAAGAAGAAAAAACCCGGACCGGGCGGCCTGGCAACCCTTTTTGCGGGTGTCCGCTCCCTAGGCTCCGAAAGCCTTGCCAGCCCTTGTGATCGGGTGGCACCGCCCACCAGGCGTGTGAAAGAAAGAAGAAAAAACCCGGACCGGGCCGCCTTGTCACCCTTTGTGCGGGTGTCCGCTATCCAGGCTCCGAAAGCCTTGCCAGCCCTTGTGATCGGGTGGCACAGCCTACCAGGCGTGTGAAAGAAAGAAGAAAAAACCCGGACCGGGCCGCATGACCACCCTTTGTCTGTGTGTCCGCTCCCCAGGCTCTGAAAGCCTTGCCAGCCCTTGTGATCGGGTGGCACCGCCCACCAGGCGTGTGAAAGAAAGAAGAAAAGACCCGGACCGGGCCGCCTGGCCAACCTTTTCGCGGGTGTCCGCTCCCCAGGCTCCGAAAACCTTGCCAGCCATTGTGATCGGATGGCACCGCCCACCAGGCGTGTGAAAGAAAGAAGAAAAAACCCGGACCGGGCCGCCTGGCCACCCTTATTCTGGGTGTCCGCTCCCCAGGCTCCGAAAACCTTGCCAGCCCTTGTGATCGGGTGGAACAGCCAACCAGGCGTGTGAAAGAAAGAAGGAAAAACCCGGATCGGGCCGCCTGGCCACCCTTTGTGCGGGTGTCCGCTATCCAGGCTCCGAAAGCCTTGCCAGCCCTTGTGATCGGGTGGAACAGCCCACCAGGCGTGTGAAAGAAAGAAGGAAAAACCCGGATCGGGCCGCCTGGCCACCCTTTTTCTGGGTGTCCGCTCCCCAGGCTTCGAAAGCCATGCCAGCCCTTGTGATCGGGTGGCACCGCCCACCAGGCGTGTGAAAGAAAGAAGAAAAAACCCGGACCGGGCGGCCTGGCAACCCTTTTCGCGGGTGTCCGCTCCCTAGGCTCCGAAAGCCTTGCCAGCCCTTGTGATCGGGTGGCACCGCCCACCAGGCGTGTGAAAGAAAGAAGAAAAAACCCGGACCGGGCCGCCTTGTCACCCTTTGTGCGGGTGTCCGCTATCCAGGCTCCGAAAGCCTTGCCAGCCCTTGTGATCGGGTGGCACAGCCTACCAGGCGTGTGAAAGAAAGAAGAAAAAACCCGGACCGGGCCGCCTGGCCACCCTTATTCTGGGTGTCCGCTCCCCAGGCTCCGAAAACCTTGCCAGCCCTTGTGATCGGGTGGAACAGCCCACCAGGCGTGTGAAAGAAAGAAGGAAAAACCCGGATCGGGCCGCCTGGTCACCCTTTTCGCGGGTGTCCGCTCCCCAGGCTCCGAAAACCTTGCCAGCCATTGTGATCGGGTGGCACCGCCCACCAGGCGTGTGAAAGAAAGAATAAAAAACCCGGACCGGGCCACCTGGCCACCCTTTGTCTGGGTGTCCGCTCCCCAGGCTCCGAAAGCCTTGCCAGCCCTTGTGATCGGGTGGCACCGCCCACCAGGCGTGTGAAAGAAAGAAGAAAAAACCCGGACTGGGCCGCCTGGCCACCGTTTTCGCGGGTGTCCGCTCCCTAGGCTCCGAAAGCCTTGCCAGCCCTTGTGATCGGGTGGCACAGCCCACCAGGCGTGTGAAAGAAAGAAGAAAAAACCCGGACCGGGACGCCTGGCCACCCTTTGTCTGGGTGTCCGCTCCCCAGGCTCCGAAAGCCTTGCCAGCCCTTGTGATCGGGTGGCAACGACCACCAGGCGTGTGAAAGAAAGAAGAAAAAACCCGGACCGGGCCGCCTGGCAACCTTTGTCTGGGTGTCCGCTCCCCAGGCTCTGAACGCCTTGCCAGCCCTTGTGATCGGGTGGCACCGCCCACCAGGCGTGTGAAAGAAAGAAGAAAAAACCCGGACCGGGCTGCCTTGCCACCCTTTTCGCGGGTGTCCGCTCCCCAGGCTCCGAAAACCTTGCCAGCCATTGTGATCGGGTGGCACCGCCCACCAGGCGTGTGAAAGAAAGAATAAAAAAACCGGACCGGGCCGCCTGGCCACCCTTTTTGCGGGTGTCCGCTCCCTAGGCTCCAAAAGCCTTGCCAGCCCTTGTGATCGGGTGGCACAGCCCACCAGGCGTGTGAAAGAAAGAAGAAAAAACCCGGACCGGGCCGCCTGGCCACCCTTTGTCTGGGTGTCCGCTCCCCAGGCTCCGAAAACCTTGCCAGCCCTTGTGATCGGGTGGCACCGCCCACCAGGCGTGTGAAAGAAAGAAGAAAAAACCCGGACCGGGCCGCCTGGCCACCGTTTTCGCCGGTGTCCGCTCCCTAGGCTGCGAAAGCCTTGCCAGCCCTTGTGACGGGTGGCACCGCCCACCAGGCGTGTGAAAGAAAGAAGAAAAAACCCGGAAGGGGCCGCCTGGCCAAGCTTTGTGCGGGTGTCTGCTGTCCAGGCTCCGAAAGCCTTGCCAGCCCTTCTGATCGGGTGGCACAGCCCACCAGGCGTGTGAAAGAAAGAAGAAAAAACCCGGACCGGGACGCCTGGCCACCCTTTGTCTGGGTGTCCGCTCCCCAGGCTCCGAAAGCCTTGCCAGCCCTTGTGATCGGGTGGCAACGACCACCAGGCGTGTGAAAGAAAGAAGAAAAAACCCGGACCGGGCCGCCTGACAACCTTTGTCTGGGTGTCCGCTCCCCAGGCTCTGAACGCCTTGCCAGCCCTTGTGATCGGGTGGCACAGCCCACCAGGCGTGTGAAAGAAAGAAGAAAAAACCCGGACCGGGCCGCCTGGCCACCCTTTGTCTGGGTGTCCGCTCCCCAGGCTCCAAAAGCCTTGCCAGCCCTTGTGATCGGGTGGCACAGCCCACCAGGCGTGTGAAAGAAAGAAGAAAAAACCCGGACCGGGCCGCCTGGCCACCCTTTGTCTGGGTGTCCGCTCCCCAGGCTCCGAAAACCTTGCCAGCCCTTGTGATCGGATGGCACCGCCCACCAGGCGTGTGAAAGAACGAAGAAAAAATCCGGACGGGCCGTCTGGCCACCCTTTTCGCGGGTGTCCGCTCCCTAGGCTCCGAAAGCCTTGCCAGCCCTTGTGATCGGGTGGCACCACCCACCAGGCGTGTGAAAGAAAGAAGAAAAAACCCGGACCGGGCCGCCTGGCCACCCTTTGTGCGTGTGTCCGCTATCCAGGCTCCGAAAGCCTTGCCAGCCCTTGTGATCGGGTGGCACAGCCCACCAGGCGTGTGAAAGAAAGAAGAAAAAACCCGGACCGGGCCGCCTGACCACCCTTTGTCTGGGTGTCCGCTCCCCAGGCTCTGAAAGCCTTGCCAGCCCTTGTGATCGGGTCGCACCGCCCACCAGGCGTGTGAAAGAAAGAAGAAAAAACCCGGACCGGGCTGCCTGGCCAACCTTTTCGCGGGTGTCCGCTCCCCAGGCTCCGAAAACCTTGCCAGCCATTGTGATCGGATGGCACCGCCCACCAGGCGTGTGAAAGAAAGAAGAAAAAACCCGGACCGGGACGCCTGGCCACCGTTTTCGCGGGTGTCCGCTCCCTAGGCTCCGAAAGCCTTGCCAGCCCTTGTGATAGGGTGGCACAGCCCACCAGGCGTGTGAAAGAAAGAAGAAAAAACCCGGACCGGGACGCCTGGCCACCCTTTTTCTGGGTGTCCGCTCCCCAGGCTCCGAAAGCCTTGCCAGCCCTTGTGATCGGGTGGCACCGCCCACCAGGCGTGTGAAAGAAAGAAGAAAAAACCCGGACCGGGCCGCCTGGTCACCCTTTTTGCGGGTGTCAGCTCCCCAGGCTCTGAAAGCCTTTCCAGCCCTTGTGATCGGGTGGCACCGCCCACCAGGCGTGTGAAAGAAAGAAGAAAAACCCCGGACCGGGCCGCCTGGCCACCCTTTGTGCGGGTGTCCGCTATCCAGGCTCCGAAAGCCTTGCCAGCCCTTGTGATCGGGTGGAACAGCCCACCAGGCGTGTGAAAGAAAGAAGGAAAAACCCGGATCGGGCCGCCTGGCCACCCTTTGTCTGGGTGTCCGCTCCCCAGGCTTCGAAAGCCATGCCAGCCCTTGTGATCGGGTGGCACCGCCCACCAGGCGTGTGAAAGAAAGAAGAAAAAACCCGGACCGGGCGGCCTGGCAACCCTTTTTGCGGGTGTCCGCTCCCTAGGCTCCGAAAGCCTTGCCAGCCCTTGTGATCGGGTGGCACCGCCCACCAGGCGTGTGAAAGAAAGAAGAAAAAACCCGGACCGGGCCGCCTTGTCACCCTTTGTGCGGGTGTCCGCTATCCAGGCTCCGAAAGCCTTGCCAGCCCTTGTGATCGGGTGGCACAGCCTACCAGGCGTGTGAAAGAAAGAAGAAAAAACCCGGACCGGGCCGCATGACCACCCTTTGTCTGTGTGTCCGCTCCCCAGGCTCTGAAAGCCTTGCCAGCCCTTGTGATCGGGTGGCACCGCCCACCAGGCGTGTGAAAGAAAGAAGAAAAGACCCGGACCGGGCCGCCTGGCCAACCTTTTCGCGGGTGTCCGCTCCCCAGGCTCCGAAAACCTTGCCAGCCATTGTGATCGGATGGCACCGCCCACCAGGCGTGTGAAAGAAAGAAGAAAAAACCCGGACCGGGCCGCCTGGCCACCCTTATTCTGGGTGTCCGCTCCCCAGGCTCCGAAAACCTTGCCAGCCCTTGTGATCGGGTGGAACAGCCCACCAGGCGTGTGAAAGAAAGAAGGAAAAACCCGGATCGGGCCGCCTGGCCACCCTTTGTGCGGGTGTCCGCTATCCAGGCTCCGAAAGCCTTGCCAGCCCTTGTGATCGGGTGGAACAGCCCACCAGGCGTGTGAAAGAAAGAAGGAAAAACCCGGATCGGGCCGCCTGGCCACCCTTTTTCTGGGTGTCCGCTCCCCAGGCTTCGAAAGCCATGCCAGCCCTTGTGATCGGGTGGCACCGCCCACCAGGCGTGTGAAAGAAAGAAGAAAAAACCCGGACCGGGCGGCCTGGCAACCCTTTTCGCGGGTGTCCGCTCCCTAGGCTCCGAAAGCCTTGCCAGCCCATGTGATCGGGTGGCACCGCCCACCAGGCGTGTGAAAGAAAGAAGAAAAAACCCGGACCGGGCCGCCTTGTCACCCTTTGTGCGGGTGTCCGCTATCCAGGCTCCGAAAGCCTTGCCAGCCCTTGTGATCGGGTGGCACAGCCTACCAGGCGTGTGAAAGAAAGAAGAAAAAACCCGGACCGGGCCGCCTGGCCACCCTTATTCTGGGTGTCCGCTCCCCAGGCTCCGAAAACCTTGCCAGCCCTTGTGATCGGGTGGAACAGCCCACCAGGCGTGTGAAAGAAAGAAGGAAAAACCCGGATCGGGCCGCCTGGTCACCCTTTTCGCGGGTGTCCGCTCCCCAGGCTCCGAAAACCTTGCCAGCCATTGTGATCGGGTGGCACCGCCCACCAGGCGTGTGAAAGAAAGAATAAAAAACCCGGACCGGGCCACCTGGCCACCCTTTGTCTGGGTGTCCGCTCCCCAGGCTCCGAAAGCCTTGCCAGCCCTTGTGATCGGGTGGCACCGCCCACCAGGCGTGTGAAAGAAAGAAGAAAAAACCCGGACTGGGCCGCCTGGCCACCGTTTTCGCGGGTGTCCGCTCCCTAGGCTCCGAAAGCCTTGCCAGCCCTTGTGATCGGGTGGCACAGCCCACCAGGCGTGTGAAAGAAAGAAGAAAAAACCCGGACCGGGACGCCTGGCCACCCTTTGTCTGGGTGTCCGCTCCCCAGGCTCCGAAAGCCTTGCCAGCCCTTGTGATCGGGTGGCAACGACCACCAGGCGTGTGAAAGAAAGAAGAAAAAACCCGGACCGGGCCGCCTGGCAACCTTTGTCTGGGTGTCCGCTCCCCAGGCTCTGAACGCCTTGCCAGCCCTTGTGATCGGGTGGCACCGCCCACCAGGCGTGTGAAAGAAAGAAGAAAAAACCCGGACCGGGCTGCCTTGCCACCCTTTTCGCGGGTGTCCGCTCCCCAGGCTCCGAAAACCTTGCCAGCCATTGTGATCGGGTGGCACCGCCCACCAGGCGTGTGAAAGAAAGAATAAAAAAACCGGACCGGGCCGCCTGGCCACCCTTTTTGCGGGTGTCCGCTCCCTAGGCTCAAAAAGCCTTGCCAGCCCTTGTGATCGGGTGGCACAGCCCACCAGGCGTGTGAAAGAAAGAAGAAAAAACCCGGACCGGGCCGCCTGGCCACCCTTTGTCTGGGTGTCCGCTCCCCAGGCTCCGAAAACCTTGCCAGCCCTTGTGATCGGGTGGCACCGCCCACCAGGCGTGTGAAAGAAAGAAGAAAAAACCCGGACCGGGCCGCCTGGCCACCGTTTTCGCCGGTGTCCGCTCCCTAGGCTGCGAAAGCCTTGCCAGCCCTTGTGACGGGTGGCACCGCCCACCAGGCGTGTGAAAGAAAGAAGAAAAAACCCGGAAGGGGCCGCCTGGCCAAGCTTTGTGCGGGTGTCTGCTGTCCAGGCTCCGAAAGCCTTGCCAGCCCTTCTGATCGGGTGGCACAGCCCACCAGGCGTGTGAAAGAACGAAGAAAAAACCCGGACCGGGCCGTCTGGCCACCCTTTTCGCGGGTGTCCCCTCCCTAGGCTCCGAAAGCCTTGCCAGCCCTTGTGATCGGGTGGCACCACCCACCAGGCGTGTGAAAGAAAGAAGAAAAAACCCGGACCGGGCCGCCTGGCCACCCTTTGTGCGTGTGTCCGCTATCCTGGCTCCGAAAGCCTTGCCAGCCCTTGTGATCGGGTGGCACAGCCCACCAGGCGTGTGAAAGAAAGAAGAAAAAACCCGGACCGGGCCGCCTGGCCACCCTTTGTGCGGGTGTCAGCTCCCCAGGCTCCGAAAGCCTTGCCAGCCATTGTGATCGGGTGGCACCGCCCACCAGGCGTGTGAAAGAAAGAAGAAAAAACCCGGACCGGGCCGCCTGGCCACCGTTTTCGCCGGTGTCCGCTCCCTAGGCTGCGAAAGCCTTGCCAGCCCTTGTGACGGGTGGCACCGCCCACCAGGCGTGTGAAAGAAAGAAGAAAAAACCCGGACTGGGCCGCCTGGCCACCCTTTGTCTGGGTGTCCGCTCCCCAGGCTCCGAAAGCCTTGCCAGCCCTTGTGATCGGGTGGAACCGCCCACCAGGCGTGTGAAAGAAAGAAGAAAAAACCCGGACCGGGCCGCCTGGCCACCCTTTTCGCGGGTGTCCGCTCCCTAGGCTCCGAAAGCCTTGCCAGCCCTTGTGATCGGGTGGCACCGCCCACCAGGCGTGTGAAAGAAACAATAAAAAACCCGGACCGGGCCACCTGGCCACCCTTTGTGCGGGTGTCCGCTATCCAGGCTCCGAAAGCCTTGCCAGCCCTTGTGATCGGGTGGCACAGCCCACCAGGCGTGTGAAAGAAAGAAGAAAAAACCCGCACCGGGCTGCCTGGCCACCCTTTTCGCGGGTGTCCGCTCCCTAGGCTCCGAAAGCCTTGCCAGCCCTTGTGATCGGGTGGCACCGCCCACCAGGCGTGTGAAAGAAAGAATAAAAAACCCGGACCGGGCCGCCTGGCCACCCTTTGTCTGGGTGTCCGCTCCCCAGGCTCCGAAAACCTTGCCAGCCATTGTGATCGGGTGGCACCGCCCACCAGGCGTGTGAAAGAAAGAAGAAAAAACCCGGACCGGGCCACCTGGCCACCCTTTTCGCGGGTGTCCGCTCCACAGGCTACGAAAGCCTTGCCAGCCCTTGTGATCGGGTGGCACAGCCCACCAGGCGTGTGAAAGAAAGAAGAAAAAACCCGGACCGGGCCGCCTGGCCACCCTTTGTGCGTGTGTCCGCTATCCTGGCTCCGAAAGCCTTGCCAGCCCTTGTGATCGGGTGGCACAGCCCACCAGGCGTGTGAAAGAAAGAAGAAAAAACCCGGACCGGGACGCCTGGCCACCCTTTGTGCGGGTGTCCGCTCCCCAGGCTCCAAAAGCCTTGCTAGCCCTTGTGATCGCGTGACACCGCCCACCAGGCGTGTGAAAGAAAGAAGATGAGAAGCAAAAACCCGGTCCGGGCCGCCTGGCCACCCTTTATTCGGGTGTCCGCTCCCCAGGCTCCGAAAGCCTTGTCAGCCCTTGTGATCGGGTGGCACCGCCCACCAGGCGTGTGAAAGAAAGAAGAAGAGAAGCAAAAACCCGGACCGGGCCGCCTGGCCACCCTTTGTCTGGGTGTCCGCTCCCCAGGCTCCGAAAGCCTTGCCAGCCCTTGTGATCGGGTGGCACCGCCCACCAGGCGTGTGAAAGACAGAAGAAAAAACCCGGACCGGGCCGCCTGGCCACCCTTTGTGCGGGTGTCTGCTGTCCAAGCTCCGAAAGCCTTGCCAGCCCTTCTGATCGGGTGGCACAGCCCACCAGGCGTGTGAAAGAAAGAAGAAAAAACCCGGACCGGGCCGTCTGGCCACCCTTTTCGCGGGTGTCCGCTCCCTAGGCTCCGAAAGCCTTGCCAGCCCTTGTGATCGGGTGGCACCACCCACCAGGCGTGTGAAAGAAAGAAGAAAAAACCCGGACCGGGCCGCCTGGCCACCCTTTGTGCGTGTGTCCGCTATCCTGGCTCCGAAAGCCTTGCCAGCCCTTGTGATCGGGTGGCACAGCCCACCAGGCGTGTGAAAGAAAGAAGAAAAAACCCGGACCGGGCCGCCTGGCCACCCTTTGTGCGGGTGTCCGCTCCCCAGGCTCCGAAAGCCTTGCCAGCCATTGTGATCGGGTGGCACCGCACACCAGGCGTGTGAAAGAAAGAAGAAAAAACCCGGACCGGGCCGCCTGGCCACCGTTTTCGCCGGTGTCCGCTCCCTAGGCTGCGAAAGCCTTGCCAGCCCTTGTGACGGGTGGCACCGCCCACCAGGCGTGTGAAAGAAAGAAGAAGAGAAGCAAAAACCCGGACCGGGCCGCCTGGCCACCCTTTGTCTGGGTGTCCGCTCCCCAGGCTACGAAAGCCTTGCCAGCCCTTGTGATCGGGTGGCACAGCCCACCAGGCGTGTGAAAGAAAGAAGAAAAAACCCGGACCGGGCCGCCTGGCCACCCTTTGTGCGGGTGTCCGCTATCCTGGCTCCGAAAGCCTTGCCAGCCCTTGTGATCGGGTGGCACAGCCCACCAGGCGTGTGAAAGAAAGAAGAAAAAACCCGGACCGGGACGCCTGGCCACCCTTTGTGCGGGTGTCTGCTCCCCAGGCTCCGAAAGCCTTGCTAGCCATTGTGATCGCGTGACACCGCCCACCAGGCGTGTGAAAGAAAGAAGATGAGAAGCAAAAACCCGGTCCGGGCCGTCTGGCCGCCCTTTATTCGGGTGTCCGCTCCCCAGGCTCCGAAAGCCTTGTCAGCCCTTGTGATCGGGTGGCACCGCCCACCAGGCGTGTGAAAGAAAGAAGAAGAGAAGAAAAAACCCGGACCGGGCCGCCTGGCCACCCTTTGTCTGGGTGTCCGCTCCCCAGGCTCCGAAAGCCTTGCCAGCCCTTGTGATCGGGTGGCACCGCCCACCAGGCGTGTGAAAGAAAGAAGAAAAAACCCGGACCGGGCCGCCTGGCCACCCTTTGTGCGGGTGTCTGCTGTCCAGGCTCCGAAAGCCTTGCCAGCCCTTCTGATCGGGTGGCACAGCCCACCAGGCGTGTGAAAGAAAGAAGAAAAAACCCGGACCGGGCCGTCTGGCCACCCTTTTCGCGGGTGTCCGCTCCCTAGGCTCCGAAAGCCTTGCCAGCCCTTGTGATCGGGTGGCACCACCCACCAGGCGTGTGAAAGAAAGAAGAAAAAACCCGGACCGGGCCGCCTGGCCACCCTTTGTGCGGGTGTCCGCTATCCAGGCTCCGAAAGCCTTGCCAGCCCTTGTGATCGGGTGGCACAGCCCACCAGGCGTGTGAAAGAAAGAAGAAAAAACCCGCACCGGGCTGCCTGGCCACCCTTTTCGCGGGTGTCCGCTCCCTAGGCTCCGAAAGCCTTGCCAGCCCTTGTGATCGGGTGGCACCGCCCACCAGGCGTGTGAAAGAAAGAATAAAAAACCCGGACCGGACCGGGCCGCCTGACCACCCTTTGTCTGGGTGTCCGCTCCCCAGGCTCCGAAAACCTTGCCAGCCATTGTGATCGGGTGGCACCGCCCACCAGGCGTGTGAAAGAAAGAAGAAAAAACCCGGACCGGGCCACCTGGCCACCCTTTTCGCGGGTGTCAGCTCCCTAGGCTCTGAAAGCCTTGCCAGCCCTTGTGATCGGGTGGCACCGCCCACCAGGCGTGTGAAAGAAAGAAGAAAAAACCCGGACCGGGCCGCCTGGCCACCCTTTGTGCGGGTGTCCGCTATCCTGGCTCCGAAAGCCTTGCCAGCCCTTGTGATCGGGTGGCACAGCCCACCAGGCGTGTGAAAGAAAGAAGAAAAAACCTGGACCGGGCCGCCTGGCCACCCTTTGTGCGGGTGTCCGCTCCCCAGGCTCCGAAAGCCTTACTAGCCCTTGTAATCGCGTGACACCGCCCACCAGGCGTGTGAAAGAAAGAAGAAAAAACCCGGACCGGGCCGCCTGGCCACCCTTTATTCGGGTGTCCGCTCCCCAGGCTCCGAAAGCCTTGTCAGCCCTTGTGATCGGGTGGCACCGCCCACCAGGCGTGTGAAAGAAAGAAGAAGAGAAGCAAAAACCCGGACCGGGCCGCCTGGCCACCCTTTGTCTGGGTGTCCGCTCCCCAGGCTCCGAAAGCCTTGCCAGCCCTTGTGATCAGGTGGCACCGCCCACCAGGCGTGTGAAAGAAAGAAGAAAAAACCCGGACCGGGCCGCCTGGCCACCCTTTGTGCGGGTGTCCGCTCCCAAGGCTCCGAAAGCCTTGCCAGCCCTTGTGATCGGGTGGCACAGCCCACCAGGCGTGTGAAAGAAAGAAGAAAAAACCCGGACCGGGCCGCCTGGCCACCCTTTGTCTGGGTGTCGGCTCCCCAGGCTCCGAAAGCCTTGCCAGCCCTTGTGATCGGGTGGCACCGCCCATCAGGCGTGTGAAAGAAAGAAGAAAAAACCCGGACCGGGCCGCCTGGCCACCGTTTTCGCGGGTGTCCGCTCCGTAGGCTCCGAAAGCCTTGCCAGCCCTTGTGATCGGGTGGAACATCCCACCAGGCGTGTGAAAGAAAGAAGGAAAAACCCGGATCGGGCCGCCTAGCCACCCTTATTCTGGGTGTCCGCTCCCCAGGCTCCGAAAGCCTTGCCAGCCCTTGTGATCGGGTGGAACAGCCCACCAGGCGTGTGAAAGAAAGAAGGAAAAACCCGGATCGGGCCGCCTGGTCACCCTTTTCGCGGGTGTCCGCTCCCCAGGCTCCGAAAACCTTGCCAGCCATTGTGATCGGGTGGCACCGCCCACCAGGCGTGTGAAAGAAAGAAGAAAAAAGCCGGACCGGGCCGCCTGGCCACCCTTTGTCTGGGTGTCCGCTCCCCAGGCTCCGAAAGCCTTGCCAGCCCTTGTGATCGGGTGGCACCGCCCACCAGGCGTGTGAAAGAAAGAAGAAAAAACCCGGACTGGGCCGCCTGGCCACCGTTTTCGCGGGTGTCCGCTCCCTAGGCTCCGAAAGCCTTGCCAGCCCTTGTGATCGGGTGGCACAGCCCACCAGGCGTGTGAAAGAAAGAAGAAAAAACCCGGACCGGGACGCCTGGCCACCCTTTGTCTGGGTGTCCGCTCCCCAGGCTCCGAAAGCCTTGCCAGCCCTTGTGATCGGGTGGCACCGCCCACCAGGCGTGTGAAAGAAAGAAGAAAAAACCCGGACCGGGCCGCCTGGCAACCTTTGTCTGGGTGTCCGCTCCCCAGGCTCCGAAAGCCTTGCCAGCCCTTGTGATCGGGTGGCACAGCCCACCAGGCGTGTGAAAGAAAGAAGAAAAAACCTGGACCGGGCCGCCTGTCCACCCTTTGTGCGGGTGTCCGCTCCCCAGGCTCCGAAAGCCTTACTAGCCCTTGTAATCGCGTGACACCGCCCACCAGGCGTGTGAAAGAAAGAAGAAGAGAAGCAAAAACCCAGACCGGGCCGCCTGGCCACCCTTTATTCGGGTGTCCGCTCCCCAGGCTCCGAAAGCCTTGTCAGCCCTTGTGATCGGGTGGCACCGCCCACCAGGCGTGTGAAAGAAAGAAGAAGAGAAGCAAAAACCCGGACCGGGCCGCCTGGCCACCCTTTGTCTGGGTGTCCGCTCCCCAGGCTCCGAAAGCCTTCCCAGCCCTTGTGATCAGGTGGCACCGCCCACCAGGCGTGTGAAAGAAAGAAGAAAAAACCCGGACCGGGCCGCCTGGCCACCCTTTGTGCGGGTGTCCGCTCCCAAGGCTCCGAAAGCCTTGCCAGCCCTTGTGATCGGGTGGCACAGCCCACCAGGCGTGTGAAAGAAAGAAGAAAAAACCCGGACCGGGCCGCCTGGCCACCCTTTGTCTGGGTGTCGGCTCCCCAGGCTCCGAAAGCCTTGCCAGCCCTTGTGATCGGGTGGCACCGCCCATCAGGCGTGTGAAAGAAAGAAGAAAAAACCCGGACCGGGCCGCCTGGCCACCGTTTTCGCGGGTGTCCGCTCCGTAGGCTCCGAAAGCCTTGCCAGCCCTTGTGATCGGGTGGAACATCCCACCAGGCGTGTGAAAGAAAGAAGGAAAAACCCGGATCGGGCCGCCTAGCCACCCTTATTCTGGGTGTCCGCTCCCCAGGCTCCGAAAGCCTTGCCAGCCCTTGTGATCGGGTGGAACAGCCCACCAGGCGTGTGAAAGAAAGAAGGAAAAACCCGGATCGGGCCGCCTGGTCACCCTTTTCGCGGGTGTCCGCTCCCCAGGCTCCGAAAACCTTGCCAGCCATTGTGATCGGGTGGCACCGCCCACCAGGCGTGTGAAAGAAAGAAGAAAAAAGCCGGACCGGGCCGCCTGGCCACCCTTTGTCTGGGTGTCCGCTCCCCAGGCTCCGAAAGCCTTGCCAGCCCTTGTGATCGGGTGGCACCGCCCACCAGGCGTGTGAAAGAAAGAAGAAAAAACCCGGACTGGGCCGTCTGGCCACCGTTTTCGCGGGTGTCCGCTCCCTAGGCTCCGAAAGCCTTGCCAGCCCTTGTGATCGGGTGGCACAGCCCACCAGGCGTGTGAAAGAAAGAAGAAAAAACCCGGACCGGGACGCCTGGCCACCCTTTGTCTGGGTGTCCGCTCCCCAGGCTCCGAAAGCCTTGCCAGCCCTTGTGATCGGGTGGCACCGCCCACCAGGCGTGTGAAAGAAAGAAGAAAAAACCCGGACCGGGCCGCCTGGCAACCTTTGTCTGGGTGTCCGCTCCCCAGGCTCTGAACGCCTTGCCAGCCCTTGTGATCGGGTGGCACCGCCCACCAGGCGTGTGAAAGAAAGAAGAAAAAACCCGGACCGGGCTGCCTGGCCACCCTTTTCGCGGGTGTCCGCTCCCCAGGCTCCGAAAACCTTGCCAGCCATTGTGATCGGGTGGCACCGCCCACCAGGCGTGTGAAAGAAAGAATAAAAAAACCAGACCGGGCCGCCTGGCCACCCTTTTTGCGGGTGTCCGATCCCTAGGCTCCAAAAGCCTTGCCAGCCCTTGTGATCGGGTGGCACAGCCCACCAGGCGTGTGAAAGAAAGAAGCAAAAACCCGGACCGGGCCGCCTGGCCACCCTTTGTCTGGGTGTCCGCTCCCCAGGCTCCGAAAGCCTTGCCAGCCCTTGTGATCGGGTGGCACCGCCCACCAGGCGTGTGAAAGAAAGAAGAAAAAACCCGGAGCGGGCCGCCTGGTCACCCTTTGTGCGGGTGTCCGCTATCCAGGCTCCGAAAGCCTTGCCAGCCCTTGTGATCGGGTGGCACAGCCCACCAGGCGTGTGAAAGAAAGAAGAAAAAACCCGGACCGGGCCGCCTGACCACCCTTTGTCTGGGTGTCCGCTCCCCAGGCTCTGAAAGCCTTGCCAGCCCTTGTGATCGGGTGGCACCGCCCACCAGGCGTGTGAAAGAAAGAAGAAAAAACCCGGACCGGGCTGCCTGGCCAACCTTTTCGCGGGTGTCCGCTCCCCAGGCTCCGAAAACCTTGCCAGCCATTGTGAACGGATGGCACCGCCCACCAGGCGTGTGAAAGAAAGAAGAAAAAACCCGGACCGGGACGCCTGGCCACCGTTTTCGCGGGTGTCCGCTCCCTAGGCTCCGAAAGCCTTGCCAGCCCTTGTGATAGGGTGGCACAGCCCACCAGGCGTGTGAAAGAAAGAAGAAAAAACCCGGACCGGGACGCCTGGCCACCCTTTTTCTGGGTGTCCGCTCCCCAGGCTCCGAAAGCCTTGCCAGCCCTTGTGATCGGGTGGCACCGCCCACCAGGCGTGTGAAAGAAAGAAGAAAAAACCCGGACCGGGCTGCCTGGCCAACCTTTTCGCGGGTGTCCGCTCCCCAGGCTCCGAAAACCTTGCCAGCCATTGTGATCGGATGGCACCGCCCACCAGGCGTGTGAAAGAAAGAAGAAAAAACCCGGACCGGGCCGCCTGGCCACCCTTATTCTGGGTGTCCGCTCCCCAGGCTCCGAAAACCTTGCCAGCCCTTGTGATCGGGTGGAACAGCCCACCAGGCGTGTGAAAGAAAGAAGGAAAAACCCGGATCGGGCCGCCTGGCCACCCTTTGTGCGGGTGTCCGCTATCCAGGCTCCGAAAGCCTTGCCAGCCCTTGTGATCGGGTGGCACAGCCCACCAGGCGTGTGAAAGAAAGAAGAAAAAACCCGGACCGGGCCGCCTGGCCACCCTTTCTCTGGGTGTCCGCTCCCCAGGCTCCGAAAGCCTTGCCAGCCCTTGTGATCGGGTGGCACCGCCCACCAGGCGTGTGAAAGAAAGAAGAAAAAACCCGGACCGGGCCGCCTGGTCACCCTTTGTGCGGGTGTCCGCTATCCAGGCTCCGAAAGCCTTGCCAGCCCTTGTGATCGGGTGGCACAGCCCACCAGGCGTGTGAAAGAAAGAAGAAAAAACCCGGACCGGGCCGCCTGACCACCCTTTGTCTGGGTGTCCGCTCCCCAGGCTCTGAAAGCCTTGCCAGCCCTTGTGATCGGGTGGCACCGCCCACCAGGCGTGTGAAAGAAAGAAGAAAAGAAGAAAAAATCCGGACCAGGCCGCCTGGCCACCCTTTATGCGGGTGTCCGCTCCCTAGGCTCCGAAAGCCTTGCCAGCTCTTGTGATCGGGTGGCACCGCCCACCAGGCGTGTGAAAGAAAGAAGAAAAAACCCGGATCGGGCCGCCTGGCCACCCTTTGTCTGGGTGTCCGCTCCCCAGGCTCCGAAAGCCTTGCCAGCCCTTGTGATCGGGTGGCACCGCCCACCAGGAGTGTGAAAGAAAGAAGAAAAAACCCGGACCGGGCCGCCAGGACACCCTTTGTGCGGGTGTCCGCTATCCAGGCTCCGAAAGCCTTGCCAGCCCTTGTGATCGGGTGGCACAGCCCACCAGGCGTGTGAAAGAAAGAAGAAAAAACCCAGACCGGGCTGCCTGGCCACCCTTTTCGCGGGTGTCCGCTCCCCAGGCCCCGAAAACCTTGCCAGCCTTTGTGATCGGGTGGCACCGCCCACCAGGCGTGTGAAAGAAAGAATAAAAAAACCAGACCGGGCCGCCTGGCCACCCTTTGTGCGGGTGTCCGCTCCCCAGGCTCCGAAAGCCTTGCCAGCCCTTGTGATCGGGTGGAACCGCCCACCAGGTGTGTTAAAGAAAGAAGAAAAAACCCGGACCGGGCCGCCTGGCCACCCTTTTCGCGGGTGTCCGCTCCTTAGGCTCCGAAAGCCTTGCCAGCCCTTGTGATCGGGTGGCACCGCCCACCAGGCGTGTGAAAGAAAGAAGGAAAAACCCGGATCGGGCCTCCTGGCAACCCTTTGTCTGGGTGTCCGCTCCCCAGGCTCCGAAAGCCTTGCCAGCCCTTGTGATCGGGTGGCACCGCCCACCAGGCGTGTGAAAGAAAGAAGAAAAACCCGGACCGGGCGGCCTGGCCACCCTTTTTGCGGGTGTCCGCTATCCAGGCTCCGAAAGCCTTGCCAGCCCTTGTGATCGGGTGGAACAGCCCACCAGGCGTGTGAAAGAAAGAAGGAAAAACCCGGATCGGTCCGCCTGGCCACCCTTTGTCTGGGTGTCCGCTCCCCAGGCTCCGAAGGCCTTGCCAGCCCTTGTGATCGGGTGGCACCGCCCACCAGGCGTGTGAAAGAAAGAAGAAAAAACCCGGAGCGGGCCGCCTGGCCACCCTTTGTGTGGGTGTCCGCTATCCAGGCTCCGAAAGCCTTGCCAGCCCTTGTGATCGTGTGGCACAGCCCACCAGGCGTGTGAAAGAAAGAAGAAAAAACCCGGACCGGGCCGCCTGGCCACCCTTTGTCTGGGTGTCCGCTCCCCAGGCTCCGAAAGCCTTGCCAGCCCTTGTGATCGGGTGGCACCGCCCACCAGGCGTGTTAAAGAAAGAAGAAAAAACCCGGACCGGGCCGCCTGGCCACCGTTTTCGCGGGTGTCCGCTCCCTAGGCTCCGAAAGCCTTGCCAGCCCTTGTGATCGGGTGGAACAGCCCACCAGGAGTGTGAAAGAAAGAATAAAAAAACCAGACCGGGCCGCCTGGCCACCCTTTGTGCGGGTGTCCGCTCCCCAGGCTACGAAAGCCTTGCCAGCCCTTGTGATCGGGTGGAACCGCCCACCAGGCGTGTGAAAGAAAGAAGAAAAAACCCGGACCGGGCCGCCTGGCCACCCTTTTCGCGGGTGTCCGCTCACTAGGCTCCGAAAGCCTTGCCAGCCCTTGTGATCGGGTGGCACAGCCCACCAGGCGTGTGAAAGAAAGAAGAAAAAACCCGGACCGGGCAGCCTGGCCACCCTTTGTCTGGTTGTCCGCTCCCCAGGCTCCGAAAGCCTTGCCAGCCCTTGTGATCGGGTGGCACCGCCCACCAGGCGTGTGAAAGAAAGAAGAAAAAACCCGGACCGGGCCGCCTGGCCACCCTTTGTCTGGGTGTCTGCTCCCCAGGTTCCGAAAGCCTTGCCAGCCCTTGTGATCGGGTGGCACCGCCCACCAGGCGTGTGAAAGAAAGAAGAAAAAACCCGGACCGGGCCACCTGGCCACCCTTTGTCTGGGTGTCCGCTCCCCAGGCTCTGAAAGCCTTGCCAGCCCTTGTGATCGGGTGGCACCGCCCACCAGGCGTGTGAAAGAAAGAAGAAAAAACCCGGACCGGGCCGCCTGGCCACCCTTTGTGCGGGTGTCCGCTTTTCAGGCTCCGAAAGCCTTGCCAGCCCTTGTGATCGGGTGGCACAGCCCACCAGGCGTATGAAAGAAAAAAGAAAAAACCCGGACTGGGCCGCCTGGCCACCGTTTTCGCGGGTGTCCGCTCCCTAGCCTCCGAAAGCCTTGCCAGCCCTTTTGATCGGGTGGCACAGCCCACCAGGCGTGTGAAAGAAAGAAGAAAAAACCCGGACCGGGCCGCCTGGCCTCCCTTTGTCTGGGTGTCCGCTCCCCATGCTCCGAAAGCCTTGCCAGCCCTTGTGATCGGGTGGCACCGCCCACAAGGCGTGTGAAAGAAAGAAGAAAAAACCCGGACCGGGCCGCCTGGCCACCGTTTTCGCGGGTGTCAGCTCCCTAGGCTCCGAAAGCCTTGCCAGCCCTTGTGATCGGGTGGCACAGCCCACCAGGCGTGTGAAAGAAAGAAGAAAAAACCCGGACCGGGCCGCCTGGCCACCCTTTGTCCGGGTGTCCGCTCCCAAGGCTCCGAAAGCCTTGCCAGCCCTTGTGATCGGGTGGCACGGCCCACCAGGCGTGTGAAAGAAAGAAGAAAAGAAGAAAAAATCCGGACCAGGCCGCCTGGCCACCCTTTATGCGGGTGTCCGCTCCCTAGGCTCCGAAAGCCTTGCCAGCCCTTGTGATCGGGTGGAACAGCCCACCAGGCGTGTGAAAGAAAGAAGGAAAAACCCGGATCGGGCCGCCTGGCCACCCTTTGTCTGGGTGTCCGCTCCCCAGGCTCCGAAAGCCTTGCCAGCCCTTGTGATCGGGTGGCACCGCCCACCAGGCGTGTGAAAGAAAGAAGAAAAAACCCGGACCGGGCCGCCTGGCCACCCTTTGTCTGGGTGTCCGCTCCCCAGGCTCCGAACGCCTTGCCAGCCCTTGTGATCGGGTGGCACCGCCCACCAGGCGTGTGAAAGAAAGAAGAAAAAACCCGGACCGGACCGCCTGGCCACCCTTTTCGCGGGTGTCCGCTCCCCAGGCTCCGAAAACCTTGCCAGCCATTGTGATCGGGTGGCACCGCCCACCAGGCGTGTGAAAGAAAGAATAAAAAAACCAGACCGGGCCGCCTGGCCACCCTTTGTGCGGGTGTCCGCTCCCCAGGCTCCGAAAGCCTTGCCAGCCCTTGTGATCGGGTGGCACAGCCCACCAGGCGTGTGAAAGAAAGAAGAAAAAACCCGGACCGGGACGCCTGGCCACCCTTTGTCTGGGTGTCCGCTCCCCAGGCTCCGAAAGCCTTGCCAGCCCTTGTGATCGGGTGGCACCGCCCACCAGGCGTTTGAAAGAAAGAAGAAAAAACCCGGACCGGGCCGCCTGGCCACCCTTTGTCTGGGTGTCCGCTCCCCAGGCTCTGAAATCCTTGCCAGCCCTTGTGATCGGGTGGCACCGCCCACCAGGCGTGTGAAAGAAAGAAGAAAAAACCCGGACCGGGCCGCCTGGCCACCCTTTGTGCGGGTGTCGGCTATCCAGGCTCCGAAAGCCTCTCAAGCCCTTGTGATCGGGTGGCACAGCCCACCAGGCGTGTGAAAGAAAGAAGAAAAAACCCGGACCGGGCCGCCTGGCCACCCTTTGTCTGGGTGTCCGCTCCCCAGGCTCCGAAAGCCTTGCCAGCCCTTGGGATCGGGTGGCACCGCCCACCAGGAGTGTGAAAGAAAGAAGAAAAAACCCGGACCGGGCCACCTGGCCACCGGTTTCGCGGGTGTCCGCTCCCTAGGCTCCGAAAGCCTTGCCAGCCCTTGTGATCGGGTGGCAGAGCCCACCAGGCGTGTGAAAGAAAGAAGGAAAAACCCGGATCCGGCCGCCTGGCCACCCTTTGTCTGGGTGTCCGCTCCCCAGGCTCCGAAAGCCTTGCCAGCCCTTGTGATCGGGTGGCACCGCACACCAGGCGTGTGAAAGAAAGAAGAAAAACCCGGACCGGGCGGCCTGGCCACCCTTTGTGCGGGTGTCCGCTATCCAGGCTCCGAAAGCCTTGCCAGCCCTTGTGATCGGGTGGAACAGCCCACCAGGCGTGTGAAAGAAAGAAGGAAAAACCCGGATCGGGCCGCCTGGCCACCCTTTGTCTGGGTGTCCGCTCCCCAGGCTCCGAAAGCCTTGCCAGCCCTTGTGATCGGGTGGCACTGCCCACCAGGCGTGTGAAAGACAGAAGAAAAAACCCGGACCGGGCCGCCTAGCCACCCTTTATGCGGGTGTGCGCACCCCAGGCTCCGAAAGCCTTGCCAGCCCTTGTGATCGGGTGGCACCGCCCACCAGGCGTGTGAAAGAAAGAAGAAAAAACCCGGACCGGGCGGCCTTGCCACCCTTTTCGCGGGTGTCCGCTCCCTAGGCTCCGAAAGCCTTGCCAGCCCTTGTGATCGGGTGGCACCGCCCGCCAGGCGTGTGAAAGAAAGAAGAAAAAACCCGGACCGGGCCGCCTGGCCACCCTTTGTGCGGGTGTCCGCTTTCCAGGCTCCGAAAGCCTTGCCAGCCCTTGTGATCGGGTGGCACCGCCCACCAGGCGTGTGACAGAAAGAAGAAAAAACCCGGACCGGGCGGCCTGGCCACCCTTTTCGCGGGTGTCCGCTCCCTAGGCTCCGAAAGCCTTGCCAGCCCTTGTGATTGGGTGGCACAGCCCACCAGGCGTGTGAAAGAAAGAAGAAAAAACCCGGAACGGGCCGCCTTGCCACCCTTTGTCTGGGTGTCCGCTCCCCAGGCTCCGAAAGCCTTGCCAGCCCTTGTGATCGGGTGGCACCGCCCACCAGGCGTGTGAAAGAAAGAAGAAAAAACCCGGACCGGGCCGCCTGGCCACCCTTTGTCTGGGTGTCCGCTCCCCAGGCTCTGAAAGCCTTGCCAGCCCTTGTGATCGGGTGGCACCACCCACCAGGCGTGTGAAAGAAAGAAGAAAAAACCCGGAACGGGCCGCCTGGCCACCCTTTGTGCGGGTGTCCGCTATCCAGGCTCCGAAAGCCTTGCCAGCCCTTGTGATCGGGTGGAACAGCCCACCAGGCGTGTGAAAGAAAGAAGAAAAAACCCGGAACGGGCCGCCTGGCCACCCTTTGTGCGGGTGTCCGCTATCCAGGCTCCGAAAGCCTTGCCAGCCCTTGTGATCGGGTGGAACAGCCCACCAGGCGTGTGAAAGAAAGAAGGAAAAACCCGGATCGGGCCGCCTGGCCACCCTTTGTCTGGGTGTCCGCTCCCCAGGCTCCGAAAGCCTTGCAAGCCCTTGTGATCGGGTGGCACCGCCCACCAGGCGTGTGAAAGAAAGAAGAAAAAACCCGGACCGGGCGGCCTGGCCACCCTTTTCGCGGGTGTCCGCTCCCTAGGCTCCGAAAGCCTTGCCAGCCCTTGTGATCGGGTGGCACCGCCCACCAGGCGTGTGAAAGAAAGAAGAAAAAACCCGGACCGGGCCGCCTGGCCACCCTTTTCGCGGGTGTCCGCTCCCTAGGCTCCGAAAGCCTTGCCAGCCCTTGTGATCGGGTGGCACAGCCCAAGAGGCGTGTGAAAGAAAGAAGAAAAAACCCGGACTGGGCCGCTGGCCACCTTTTGTGCGGGTGTCCGCTCCCCAGGCTCCGAAAGCCTTGCCAGCCCTTG
Organism: Neolamprologus brichardi; assembly: GCF_056152115.1. Lineage (NCBI taxonomy): Eukaryota > Metazoa > Chordata > Actinopteri > Cichliformes > Cichlidae > Neolamprologus > Neolamprologus brichardi. The sequence continues at coordinate 31,247,907 of NC_142124.1, forward strand.
TGATCGGGTGGCACCGCCCACCAGGCGTGTGAAAGAAAGAAGAAAAAACCGGGACTGGGCCGCCTGGCCACCGTTTTCGTGGGTGTCCGCTCCCTAGACTCCGAAAGTCTTGCCAGCCCTTGTGATCGGGTGGCACCGCCCACCAGGCGTGTGAAAGAAAGAAGAAAAAACCCGGAGCGGGCCGCCTGGCCACCCTTTGTCTGGGTGTCCGCTCCCCAGGCTCTGAAAGCCTTGCCAGCCATTGTGATCGGGTGGCACCGCCCACCAGGCGTGTGAAAGAAAGAAGAAAAAATCCGGACCGGGCTGCCTGGCCACCCTTTTAGCGGGTGTCCGCTCCCCAGGCTCCGAAAACCTTGCCAGCCATTGTGATCGGGTGGCACCGCCCACCAGGCGTGTGAAAGAAACAAGAAAAAACCCGGACCGGGCCGCCTGGCCACCCTTTGTCTGGGTGTCTGCTCCCCAGGTTCCGAAAGCCTTGCCAGCCCTTGTGATCGGGTGGCACCGCCCACCAGGCGTGTGAAAGAAAGAAGAAAAAACCCGGACCGGGCCGCCTGGCCACCCTTTGTCTGGGTGTCCGCTCCCCAGGCTCTGAACGCCTTGCCAGCCCTTGTGATCGGGTGGCACCGCCCACCAGGCGTGTGAAAGAAAGAATAAAAAACCCGGACCGGGCCGCCTGGCCACCCTTTTCGCGGGTGTCCGCTCCCCAGGCTCCGATAACCTTGCCAGCCATTGTGATCGGGTGGCACCGCCCACCAGGCGTGTGAAAGAAAGAAGAAAAAAACAAGACCGGGCCGCCTGGCCACCCTTTGTGCGGGTGTCCGCTCCCCAGGCTCCGAAAGCCTTGCCAGCCCTTGTGATCGGGTGGCACCGCCCACCAGGCGTGTGAAAGAAAGAAGAAAAAACCCGGACCGGGCCGCCTGGCCACCCTTTTCGCGGGTGTCCGCTCCCTAGGCTCCGAAAGCCTTGCCAGCCCTTGTGATCGGGTGGCACAGCCCACCAGGCGTGTGAAAGAAAGAAGAAAAAACCCGGATCGGGCCGCCTGGCCACCCTTTTCGAGGGTGTCCGCTCCCCAGGCTCCGAAAGCCTTGCCAGCCCTTGTGATCAGGTGGCACCGCCCACCAGGCGTGTGAAAGAAAGAAGAAAAAACCCGGACCGGGCCGCCTGGCCACCCTTTTCGCGGGTGTCCGCTCCCCAGGCTCCGAATGCCTTGCCAGCCCTTGTGATCGGGTGGCACCGCCCACCAGGCGTGTGAAAGACAGAAGAAAAAACCCGGACCGGGCCGCCTGGCCACCCTTTATGCGGGTGTGCGCACCCCAGGCTCCTAAAGCCTTGCCAGCCCTTGTGATCAGGTGGCAACGACCACCAGGCGTGTGAAAGAAAGAAGAAAATAAGAAAAAACCCGGACCAGGCCGCCTGGCCACCCTTTGTCTGGGTGTCCGCTCCCCAGGCTCCGAAAGCCTTGCCCGCTCTTGTGATCGGGTGGCACCGCCCACCAGGCGTGTGAAAGAAAGAAGAAAAAACCTGGACTGGGCCGCCTGGCCACCCTTTGTGCGGGTGTCCGCTATCCAGGCTCCGAAAGCCTTGCCAGCCCTTGTGATCGGGTGGCACAGCCCACCAGGCGTGTGAAAGAAAGAAGAAAAAACCCGGACCGGGCTGCCTTGCGACCTTTTCGCGGGTGTCCGCTCCCCAGGCTCCGAAAACCTTGCCAGCCACTGTGATCGGGTGGCACCGCCCACCAGGCGTGTGAAAGAAAGAAGAAAAAACCCGGACCGGGCCGCCTGGCCACCCTTTGTCTGGGTGTCCGCTCCCCAGGCTCCGAAAGCCTTGCCAGCCATTGTGATCAGGTGGCACCGCCCACCACGGGTGTGAAAGAAAGAATAAAAAAACCAGACCGGGCTGCCTGGCCACCCTTTGTGCGGGTGTCCGCTCCCCAGGCTCCGAAAGCCTTGCCAGCCCTTGTGATCGGGTGGCACCGCCCACCAGGCGTGTGAAAGAAAGAAGAAAAAACCCGGACCGGGCCGCCTGGCCACCCTTTGTGCGGGTGTCCGCTCTCCAGGCTCCGAAAGCCTTGCCAGCCCTTGTGATCGGGTGGCACAGCCCAAGAGGCGTGTGAAAGAAAGAAGAAAAAACCCGGACTGGGCCGCTGGCCACCTTTTGTGCGGGTGTCCGCTCCCCAGGCTCCGAAAGCCTTGCCAGCCCTTGTGATCGGGTGGCACCGCCCACCAGGCGTGTGAAAGAAAGAAGAAAAAACCGGGACTGGGCCGCCTGGCCACCGTTTTCGTGGGTGTCCGCTCCCTAGACTCCGAAAGTCTTGCCAGCCCTTGTGATCGGGTGGCACCGCCCACCAGGCGTGTGAAAGAAAGAAGAAAAAACCCGGAGCGGGCCGCCTGGCCACCCTTTGTCTGGGTGTCCGCTCCCCAGACTCTGAAAGCCTTGCCAGCCATTGTGATCGGGTGGCACCGCCCACCAGGCGTGTGAAAGAAAGAAGAAAAAATCCGGACCGGGCTGCCTGGCCACCCTTTTAGCGGGTGTCCGCTCCCCAGGCTCCGAAAACCTTGCCAGCCATTGTGATCGGGTGGCACCGCCCACCAGGCGTGTGAAAGAAAGAAGAAAAAACCCGGACCGGGCCGCCTGGCCACCCTTTGTCTGGGTGTCTGCTCCCCAGGTTCCGAAAGCCTTGCCAGCCCTTGTGATCGGGTGGCACCGCCCACCAGGCGTGTGAAAGAAAGAAGAAAAAACCCGGACCGGGCCGCCTGGCCACCCTTTGTCTGGGTGTCCGCTCCCCAGGCTCTGAACGCCTTGCCAGCCCTTGTGATCGGGTGGCACCGCCCACCAGGCGTGTGAAAGAAAGAATAAAAAACCCGGACCGGGCCGCCTGGCCACCCTTTTCGCGGGTGTCCGCTCCCCAGGCTCCGATAACCTTGCCAGCCATTGTGATCGGGTGGCACCGCCCACCAGGCGTGTGAAAGAAAGAATAAAAAAACCAGACCGGGCCGCCTGGCCACCCTTTGTGCGGGTGTCCGCTCCCCAGGCTCCGAAAGCCTTGCCAGCCCTTGTGATCGGGTGGCACCGCCCACCAGGCGTGTGAAAGAAAGAAGAAGAAACCCGGACCGGGCCGCCTGGCCACCCTTTTCGCGGGTGTCCGCTCCCCAGGCTCCGAATGCCTTGCAAGCCCTTGTGATCGGGTGGCACCGCCCACCAGGCGTGTGAAAGACAGAAGAAAAAACCCGGACCGGGCCGCCTGGCCACCCTTTATGCGGGTGTGCGCACCCCAGGCTCCTAAAGCCTTGCCAGCCCTTGTGATCAGGTGGCAACGACCACCAGGCGTGTGAAAGAAAGAAGAAAATAAGAAAAAACCCGGACCAGGCCGCCTGGCCACCCTTTGTCTGGGTGTCCGCTCCCCAGGCTCCGAAAGCCTTGTCCGCTCTTGTGATCGGGTGGCACCGCCCACCAGGCGTGTGAAAGAAAGAAGAAAAAACCTGGACTGGGCCGCCTGGCCACCCTTTGTGCGGGTGTCCGCTATCCAGGCTCCGAAAGCCTTGCCAGCCCTTGTGATCGGGTGGCACAGCCCACCAGGCGTGTGAAAGAAAGAAGAAAAAACCCGGACCGGGCTGCCTTGCGACCTTTTCGCGGGTGTCCGCTCCCCAGGCTCCGAAAACCTTGCCAGCCACTGTGATCGGGTGGCACCGCCCACCAGGCGTGTGAAAGAAAGAAGAAAAAACCCGGACCGGGCCGCCTGGCCACCCTTTGTCTGGGTGTCCGCTCCCCAGGCTCCGAAAGCCTTGCCAGCCATTGTGATCAGGTGGCACCGCCCACCAGGCGTGTGAAAGAAAGAATAAAAAAACCAGACCGGGCTGCCTGGCCACCCTTTGTGCGGGTGTCCGCTCCCCAGGCTCCGAAAGCCTTGCCAGCCCTTGTGATCGGGTGGCACCGCCCACCAGGCGTGTGAAAGAAAGAAGAAAAAACCCGGACCGGGCCGCCTGGCCACCCTTTGTGCGGGTGTCCGCTCTCCAGGCTCCGAAAGCCTTGCCAGCCCTTGTGATCGGGTGGCACAGCCCAAGAGGCGTGTGAAAGAAAGAAGAAAAAACCCGGACTGGGCCGCTGGCCACCTTTTGTGCGGGTGTCCGCTCCCCAGGCTCCGAAAGCCTTGCCAGCCCTTGTGATCGGGTGGCACCGCCCACCAGGCGTGTGAAAGAAAGAAGAAAAAACCGGGACTGGGCCGCCTGGCCACCGTTTTCGTGGGTGTCCGCTCCCTAGACTCCGAAAGTCTTGCCAGCCCTTGTGATCGGGTGGCACCGCCCACCAGGCGTGTGAAAGAAAGAAGAAAAAACCCGGAGCGGGCCGCCTGGCCACCCTTTGTCTGGGTGTCCGCTCCCCAGACTCTGAAAGCCTTGCCAGCCATTGTGATCGGGTGGCACCGCCCACCAGGCGTGTGAAAGAAAGAAGAAAAAATCCGGACCGGGCTGCCTGGCCACCCTTTTAGCGGGTGTCCGCTCCCCAGGCTCCGAAAACCTTGCCAGCCATTGTGATCGGGTGGCACCGCCCACCAGGCGTGTGAAAGAAAGAAGAAAAAACCCGGACCGGGCCGCCTGGCCACCCTTTGTCTGGGTGTCTGCTCCCCAGGTTCCGAAAGCCTTGCCAGCCCTTGTGATCGGGTGGCACCGCCCACCAGGCGTGTGAAAGAAAGAAGAAAAAACCCGGACCGGGCCGCCTGGCCACCCTTTGTCTGGGTGTCCGCTCCCCAGGCTCTGAACGCCTTGCCAGCCCTTGTGATCGGGTGGCACCGCCCACCAGGCGTGTGAAAGAAAGAATAAAAAACCCGGACCGGGCCGCCTGGCCACCCTTTTCGCGGGTGTCCGCTCCCCAGGCTCCGATAACCTTGCCAGCCATTGTGATCGGGTGGCACCGCCCACCAGGCGTGTGAAAGAAAGAATAAAAAAACCAGACCGGGCCGCCTGGCCACCCTTTGTGCGGGTGTCCGCTCCCCAGGCTCCGAAAGCCTTGCCAGCCCTTGTGATCGGGTGGCACCGCCCACCAGGCGTGTGAAAGAAAGAAGAAAAAACCCGGACCGGGCCGCCTGGCCACCCTTTTCGCGGGTGTCCGCTCCCCAGGCTCCGAATGCCTTGCAAGCCCTTGTGATCGGGTGGCACCGCCCACCAGGCGTGTGAAAGACAGAAGAAAAAACCCGGACCGGGCCGCCTGGCCACCCTTTATGCGGGTGTGCGCACCCCAGGCTCCTAAAGCCTTGCCAGCCCTTGTGATCAGGTGGCAACGACCACCAGGCGTGTGAAAGAAAGAAGAAAATAAGAAAAAACCCGGACCAGGCCGCCTGGCCACCCTTTGTCTGGGTGTCCGCTCCCCAGGCTCCGAAAGCCTTGTCCGCTCTTGTGATCGGGTGGCACCGCCCACCAGGCGTGTGAAAGAAAGAAGAAAAAACCTGGACTGGGCCGCCTGGCCACCCTTTGTGCGGGTGTCCGCTATCCAGGCTCCGAAAGCCTTGCCAGCCCTTGTGATCGGGTGGCACAGCCCACCAGGCGTGTGAAAGAAAGAAGAAAAAACCCGGACCGGGCTGCCTTGCGACCTTTTCGCGGGTGTCCGCTCCCCAGGCTCCGAAAACCTTGCCAGCCACTGTGATCGGGTGGCACCGCCCACCAGGCGTGTGAAAGAAAGAAGAAAAAACCCGGACCGGGCCGCCTGGCCACCCTTTGTCTGGGTGTCCGCTCCCCAGGCTCCGAAAGCCTTGCCAGCCCTTGTGATCGGGTGGCACCGCCCACCAGAGGTGTGAAAGAAAGAAGAAAAAACCCGGACCGGGCCGCCTTGCCACCCTTTTCGCGGGTGTCAGCTCCCTAGGCTCCGAAAGCCTTGCCAGCCCCTGTGATCGGGTGGCACCGCCCACCAGGCGTGTGAAAGAAAGAAGAAAAAACCCGGACCGGGCTGCCTTGCCACCCTTTTCGCGGGTGTCCGCTCCCCAGGCTCCGAAAACCTTGCCAGCCATTGTGATCGGGTGGCACCGCCCACCAGGCGTGTGAAAGAAAGAATAAAAAAACCAGACCGGGCCGCCTGGCCACCCTTTGTGCCGGTGTCCGCTATCCAGGCTCCGAAAGCCTTGCCAGCCCTTGTGATCGGGTGGCACAGCCCACCAGGCGTGTGAAAGAAAGAAGAAAAAACCCGGACCGGGCCGCCTGGCCACCCTTTGTGCGGGTGTCCGCTCCCTAGGCTCCGAAAGCCTTGCCAGCCCTTGTGATCGGGTGGCACCGCCCACCAGGCGTGTGAAAGAAAGAAGAAAAAACCCGGACTGGGCCGCTTGGCCACCGTTTTTGCGGGTGTCCGCTCCCTAGGCTCCGAAAGCCTTGCCAGCCCTTGTGATCGGGTGGCACAGCCCACCAGGCGTCTGAAAGAAAGAAGAAAAAACCCGGAATGGGCCGCCTGGCCACCCTTTGTCTGGGTGTCCGCTCCCCAGGCTCCGAAAGCCTTGCCAGCCCTTGTGATCGGGTGGCACCGCCCACCAGGCGTGTGAAAGAAAGAAGAAAAAACCCGGACCGGGCCGCCTGGCCACCCTTTTTGCCGGTGTCCGCTCCCCAGGCTCCGAAAACCTTGCCAGCCCTTGTGATCGGGTGGCACCGCCCACCAGGCGTCTGAAAGAAAGAAGAAAAAACCCAGACCGGGCCGCCTGGCCACCCTTTGAGCGGGTGTCCGCTCCCCAGGCTCCGAAAGCCTTGCCAGCCCTTGTGATCGGGTGGCACCGCCCACCAGGCGTGTGAAAGAAAGAAGAAAAGACCCGGACCGGGCCGCCTGGCCACCCTTTTCGCGGGTGTCCGCTCCCTATGCTCCGAAAGCCTTGCCAGCCCTTGTGATCGGGTGGCACCGCCCACCAGGCGTGTGAAAGAAAGAAGAAAAAACCCGGACCGGGCCACCTGGCCACCCTTTTCGCGGGTGTCCGCTCCCTAGGCTCCGAAAGCCTTGCCAGCCGTTGTGATCGGGTGGCACCGCCCACCAGGCGTGTGAAAGAAAGAAGAAAAAACCCGGACCGGGCCGCCTGGCCACCCTTTGTGCGGGTGTCCGCTATCCAAGCTCCGAAAGCCTTGCCAGCCCTTGTGATCGGGTGGCACCGCCCACCAGGCGTGTGAAAGAAAGAAGAAGAAACCCGGACTGGGCCGCTTGGCCACCGTTTTTGCGGGTGTCCGCTCCCTAGGCTCCGAAAGCCTTGCCAGCCCTTGTGATCGGGTGGCACAGCCCACCAGGCGTCTGAAAGAAAGAAGAAAAAACCCGGAATGGGCCGCCTGGCCACCCTTTGTCTGGGTGTCCGCTCCCCAGGCTCCGAAAGCCTTGCCAGCCCTTGTGATCGGGTGGCACCGCCCACCAGGCGTGTGAAAGAAAGAAGAAAAAACCCGGACCGGGCCGCCTGGCCACCCTTTTTGCCGGTGTCCGCTCCCCAGGCTCCGAAAACCTTGCCAGCCCTTGTGATCGGGTGGCACCGCCCACCAGGCGTCTGAAAGAAAGAAGAAAAAACCCAGACCGGGCCGCCTGGCCACCCTTTGAGCGGGTGTCCGCTCCCCAGGCTGCGAAAGCCTTGCCAGCCCTTGTGATCGGGTGGCACCGCCCACCAGGCGTGTGAAAGAAAGAAGAAAAGACCCGGACCGGGCCGCCTGGCCACCCTTTTCGCGGGTGTCCGCTCCCTATGCTCCGAAAGCCTTGCCAGCCCTTGTGATCGGGTGGCACCGCCCACCAGGCGTGTGAAAGAAAGAAGAAAAAACCCGGACCGGGCCACCTGGCCACCCTTTTCGCGGGTGTCCGCTCCCTAGGCTCCGAAAGCCTTGCCAGCCGTTGTGATCGGGTGGCACCGCCCACCAGGCGTGTGAAAGAAAGAAGAAAAAACCCGGACCGGGCCGCCTGGCCACCCTTTGTGCGGGTGTCCGCTATCCAAGCTCCGAAAGCCTTGCCAGCCCTTGTGATCGGGTGGCACCGCCCACCAGGCGTGTGAAAGAAAGAAGAAGAAACCCGGACCGGGCCGCCTGGCCACCCTTTGTGCGGGTGTCCGCTCCCCAGGCTCCGAAAGCCTTGCCAGCCCTTGTGATCGGGTGGCACCGCCCACCAGGCGTGTGAAAGAAAGAAGAAAAAACCCGGACCGGGCCGCCTGGCCACCCTTTGTGCGGGTGTCCGCTCCCCAGGCTCCGAAAGCCTTGCCAGCCCTCGTGACAGGGTGGCACCAACCCCAGGCGTGGAAAAGAATGGTAAAAATATGGTAAATGGCATTTCACTAGTCCGTAAGGACCCCAAAGTGCTTTACACATTCAGTCATCCACCCATTCACACACTGGTGAGGACAAGCTACATTGTAGCCACAGCCATCCTGGGGCGCACTGACAGAGGCGAGGCTGCCTAACACTGGCGCCACCGGGCCCTCTGACCACCACTAGTAGGCAACGGGTGAAGTGTCTTGCCCAAGGACACAGCAATCTTCCGATTACAAGACGAACGCCCAACTCTTGAGCCACGATCACCACAAAAGAAAGCAGAAAAAACCCGGACCAGGCCTCCTGGCCACTCTTTATATCGGTGGACCTCCCCCAGGCCTCACTACCTTCCCCTTGCTTCTCAGAGAAACCCTCTACAGAAGAGTTTAGAAAGATAAAACTTGTGAGTTCTGAATGTCCTGGTGAGTCTCCACCTGTTACAGGTGGGTGCAGCCTGCACTGTCTCGAGACAGACCAGACCAGCTGCACCACAGACACTTCAAACCTTATCTCAAGACAAACACTGAAAGAACAACATAAAAAAGAAGTAAACAAACCCCAGAAACATGCCGGGTTACAGGAGAAGGCAGCCATGTAGAGGTTGAGTCTGTGTGAGTCTTTTTTCTGTTTATGAACAACAGAAAAAAGAAAGAAAACCTTAGAAATCTGTAGGGTTGTTTTCTCTGAGACATGTTGGAATCTGTAAACAGTTACTCCGAAAAGGATCCAGATGTTTCAAAATACTGCTCTGGCAAATGTTTCAATTCTGCAAGCAGAATTGCTGCAATTAATGGACTAAAAGTCGTCACTTTTCACCCCTATTTATGGATTTAAGGATCAAAGGATCAAACTGGTGGTAAGATTCTAAATATATGTGATGTCATTATCCCGTAATGACATCACATATATAGGTTGTCACATTTATCAGTAAAGTTCCAATCTCTGCCCCTCCCCCCCTCCCCCCCCCAAAAAAATGTGCTTTTGCAATAACCAATGTTTTCTACAGTCATTTGTGCTAACAGATGGCAGCATTTAAAAGCTGGGTCTTACTCTGCCCAGGCTGCTCTACCATAGAAGAAGAAGAATGTAGACCTACAGTATCTTGAAAAACTTTCACACATTTTGTCACTTTACAACAACAAACGTAAATGGAATTTTTCTTAGATCTTCTGTGACAGACCAACACAAGTTACCACATAACTGTAAAGTGGTATGAAAATGATACATGTCAAAGGAGCTTGCAAAGAAAAGCGTCTGGACTTCTTTAAGTTACTTGAAGACGTTTCACCTCTCATCCGAGAAGCTTCTTCAGTTCTAAGGTCAAATGGTGGGGAGTCCCAGATTTAAACCTAGTGGGAGTATCCCCCCACAGAGGGACAAAAGGACCCCCTGATGATCCTCTAATCACCTGAGCCAAGTTTGGGAAATCTGGGACTCCCCACCATTTGACCTTAGAACTGAAGAAGCTTCTCGGATGAGAGGTGAAACGTCTTCAAGTAACTTAAAGAAGTCCAGACGCTTTTCTTTGCAAGCTAGTTTGACTACGATGACCTGGATGACTGAGAACCTTCACAGACAAAATGATCCATGGTTTTCAGAATATCAAGCAAATAAAATCTGAAAAGTGTCATGTTAATTAGCATTCAGTTCCCTTTACTCTGATACCCCTAAACAAAATCCAGTGATATCAATTGCCTTTAGAAGGCAACCAAATTAAGTTTACCTGTGTGTAATTTAGTCTCATTATAAATACAACTGCTCTGTGACAGCCTCAGTAGTTTGTTAAAGAACATTAATGAACAAACAGCTTCATGAAAACCAAGGAACTCACCAGGCAGGTCAGTGATAAAGTTGTAGATAAGTTTAAAGCAGGGATAGGTTATAAAAAAATATCCTGAGCTTTGAACATCTCAAGGAGCACTGTTCAATCCATCATCCAAAATTAGAAAAGGTTTCCTACAACTGCAAACCTACCAAGATATGACCGTGTATGACCATATGACCATATGACCATGTACACATATGCAGTTAAAGCATATGTGTACATGCAACTTCAAAAGTTAAAGTAGAAAAAGACTGCAAACCTTAGGAACAATATGGAATGAGTGATAATGTCAGCACCATTCCATGATTTGGAAATATTTGTTTCACTTTAAATCTGTTTTTGTTTTCTTAATTGCAAAAACTGTAAAATTTGAATTATCTTTTGTGTCACTTCAGTGTTCTGTCACTTCAGTGACTCCCTCTTGTATCTTTGTTACACATTGGATATAATTTTTCTTACCATGATGATGCATGATCTTTACTCTCAAATCATTTTAATGGCTTCTGAGGAAGTTGCCCCTCTGCTCCAAATTACTGTTTAATAGGCAATTTGTTCTTTACTCTACTTTGTTCCTTGATTGTAAAATCTGGTATTTTTGCAAATTTGGCTCAGGGGGACCTGAAAGCCAGGAGACAATTTATTGTATTGGCCACAAACAATCTAATAGAGGCCCATTTCCCATAAATATTAATAAAGATTTCTATCAGAGCAAAAATATCTCTCTCTCTCTCTTAAGTATTTGCTCCTAACCACGTCCTAACCTAGCAGTCATATAGAGCCTTTAATTAATCCTGCATTTTTTGTCAAAGATATTTGTCACCATGAAATTAATAGCTTAAAACGGCAACATATGAACAGATTCACTGAGTAATCAGAAAAGTTTAGCATGAATCTGGACATTAGATTTAAGCTTGAAGTTTTAACCTTATCAAATATCACTTGGTAGAAGCTCCTTACCGTTTGAAGAAATCTCTTCTCAATCTGCTGTCCTCTTTTGCCTTCATCTTTTTTTTCCATCGGAGACTGACGTTATTCCATGTTAATTATTTTTTCTCCGTGAAAAATACAGCAACTCATCTTATCCCGGGGTGCCAGGGCGTCGAGCTCCGGATCTCAGCAGAAAAGTGCCAATCAAAGTTGCAGGCTGATCCAGGTATCAGTTTGACATAGGTTCTCCTCTGTGACGTCACAGTTGGAACACTGTTACGCCTCTGCGTAACCATGGTTACAGGGGACGCTTTGGAGCTCTGCTGCTCAGCAGCAAAAGATTTCAGGTTAAACTCTAAAACCAAATAAAATCAATATACTGTATATTTGTATAGTGTACCGCGTAAGCGTTCGTTTTCTGGAAGAGGCTGTAAAACGGACAGTTAAAATGTGACATGTGATATGTCGAGCTGTCGATAAGCACGGCTGTTTTTGTGCTGTTATTCACTGTTAGCCTGTTTTGGCTGGCGTTACTGAAGTTGTTTTCAACTGGATGTCACATTGTTGAACTCTGATGATTAATGAATAAACTCTCGATGTGACGATGGTAGAATGTAGTTGTAACCCAGTGTTAATCTAGTCGTTTGATACCGTTTAATATCCAGTCCATCTGTTTGGAGTTTTGTTTTTAACATGCCCTGGAATAATTTAAAGTTTTACAATGCCGGTGATTTACGACTCTTTCGCGACAGTCAGCTGGGGAGTAAACTGTGGGGTTCTCAGAGGTAGCTCATGTGAGCCAGCAGTGACATCTGTACATGCAGTAGCCTTAAAATACTGATTATTTATTCTCCTGCTAGGTAAGAATTTGTGTTTTATACGTACATTGTTTCTTTCTATATGTTATCGTTTGGTTATGTTATGATGTGTGGTTAATGATGATTATTAGTGTGCTAATCGTGAATAAGCTAGTAAACTTGAAAATTAGCAGCCATGTTAAGCGGATTTCGGTGGTCAAGTTCGTGTGTCATTGTTTGGAATATAAACCCATATGGCTTGCACTACTTTCAAGATGTAAGCTAAAGGGGTGTGTTTTAAAAAAGGTGCAAGAATGCACCAAGAGTGCAACAACATAAGTTGTCATTTATGTTGTGCATTTGAACTAGCAGACTGCACTATGAGCACACATGGGCTGTGTCCCAATCCAGCGACCCCACGCTTCGGAGTAAGCGCAGTTCGCGTACTATGTACGGCGCGTACTAGGAAGTACGAGAAGTGCGGAAATGAGAGGCTTGTGAAATGGGACGGTCTGGCCGTCGTCGCGCTGCTCCGGTTGCCTAGCAACCACGATACTAACCCCGAGAAAAGTTTCATACAGCATTGTTTGACAGAAATGAAGGAGAAAAATGTTTTGTTGTTCATTCATTTTTTTTATGACATCACTTTGATTAGCTGAGTATCTGAGGCTGAGACCATGGGGCTGTAAAAACATAATTGTTGGGCTTAATTTCTGTACTGAACAGTCATTTCAAGATTAGTTAGTAAATAACAATTAGCTAATGTTGTTCATGGGACCATAGTCATCTCACTTTGGTAATGTAAATATAATATGGCCAATATTATATTTTTTGTCAGATTATTATGATATATTACAGCAGTGAGTTTGAACTCTATGTCAAAGATTCAAGTTGAAGTTATTTATATTTCCTATCACCTTAAATCTTCACTCAAAGACAAGTATCTTTGACAGTGTATATATAGATCAGCGGTCGGCAACCCTAGGCGAAGGGTTAACTGATGGCACGACCATAGCTGGACTGGCCACCGGGCATACCGGGCATTTGCGCGGTGGGCCAATGATTTTTTTTTTTTTTTGTAACGTTATAAACATTGAAAGGTGGTGGATTGGCCAGATGCTGGTCGGTGTAAAAATACTAACTTAAATGAACCAAGATAACCCAGCAGTCCATAGGAAATAATGTATGTCACTAAATTTACTGTCACTGCAAATGTAAAAGTAAACATAAATGAACCACAGAGGAAATGACATGACTTTGAGGACAGATGTGATCAGGTGGAAAGTGCAGAAAGCTGACTGATGTCGATCTGTGGCTGCATTCAATGTTGGCCTGTCCTGTATTAGGCATTCAGGATTTTCTTTTATGGTCATTTAGCTCTTATGGCATGAACTTGCTCAGTGCATTATTATTGGCTTTTCTACAGTCTGATATTTGTTTAATAATTGTGCATCAAATAAGTTGATAAATAAGATGTTTAAAAACTTCATCATCATATCAAACATGATCGATTTGGAGCAAGTTTATTTGGCACATGCTGACTTCATTCTAATTGTAACCAGAACAGGAGGCGAGAGCAGAGAACAAGAGTGCAGCAGTTTAGTGAAAGGAACAGGAAAGGTGAAGAAGAGGTGAGCATCCAAAAGACGAGCAAGAGGACAGTTTCAAAGGAGACATCACGGCACAATAAAAGCACAAGCTGTAAGAGCAGAGATTCATTCATATTTTTACTATTTTTTTCTTTAGGTTTTACTCCCACTGCTTACAATAAATCAAATATATAGTACATACAAGAAAAACTCAAATTGCATTGTTGTTCAGTATAGCTCTGTGACTTCAACCTTTAGCTAACGTATAATGTTTGACATTTTATATAAATGTGACTATAAAATATAGTCAATAATATTAAAAAGGTGCTGTTACTGAGTGAAACTTCCAAAGATTTCAGGTCTGGATTTAGCCCCAGTGTTTTAAGATCCTAGCAGCGCTCGTATTTATGGCCACATTTTTAAAAGAGACGAGCTTTCTGGGTGCTGACTCAGAGGGACCACTTTAGTTCATTGAAGCTTTAATGCCAGTTTCAGACAATAAACTCGACACGTTTCGAATCAAATTGATAATAACAGAGCTATGCTGGACAAGCAGCTGTGTTAGTGTGACGCCCTGCATATTTGAAGGATTGCAATAAACTTCTGTTCTTACTGAATCTGTAACATTGCCTTGATCTGCCTACATCATTTTTTAAATAGTTTATGTTGTTAAATGAGTTTTGTGTCACTGTGCACAGAGAAAAACTCACCTGATGTAGTGGTAATGCGTTATTCACCACTAGATGGAGACAAACTGGCACAGGTATTTTCTCTACACACTAAATTTCACACTGAAAAGCATTGGTGGGAATTTTTGTTTACATAGTAAGCAAATGAAAAAATGTCTTGAGGTCTTTCCAGTGTTTTCAAAATTGTGTTTTTCAGATACACGTCAAAATTTCATACAGACAAACACACACACAAAACAACAAAATATGTCAAATTACATGCACGTCTCATTCATTTTTTTGAGAATTTCACCACTTTTAGATTTCATGGAAAATAACTTGTGTTATTCATGACATGATATCATTTAAAATAACTTTGTCAGGCCAGTGAATAGCTACCACATAAGTATAAATCTAAATCATGCAAGTGTAATATAGAAAAAACCACAAACAGTTGTGCTGTTTGTTCATAATAAATGGGTAGAGGTGTATAGTCAGTAAAAGCCACCGAGGCTCTGCCAAGCTCCAAACCACCTCTGCCACAGACAGAAGCATCAAAAATGTGCGCTGGGAGCTTCATGGCATGATTTCTACAGCCACACAAATCTATATGTATGTGGCCAAGAACCTTAGTCCATGTAGGGCATCTTAACACAGTTTACTTGTGTCAGTTAGGTCAGCTAGTGGGATGGCAGAGAGGGCAGCCTTTACATTATTTTATTGTAGAGTGACAGGAACTGCCTATGAGCTTCTAATCAGGCAGAAATATTGACAAAAGGAAATATTTAAAAAAATATATTTATATATATTTTTTTAAATTTCAAAGGAAATACATTGATGAAAATCAAAGAAGAGAAAATGTACGTGATGTTCCATTTTCCTGAGAACTGATTGGCTGTGATGACTCCTTCAAGTACTACATGCTACTTTGTCCTGCTAGTTAAGCCTGCTGTCTGTTCTCAGGCCTCCTCCTGTTTCACTGGCATAAATCCATCACCAGAGGGCTCCACTGACCTGCCTGTTGACATCAGAGCAAACCCCTGTGTCATGTGACCTGGCTGGAGTTGCAAAGCTGGACTCAGACCTGGCCCAGGCAAGTTCAAAGACAGTTGTGGTAGAGAGAGCAGGGAGTATAGTAGAGCACTGGAAGGATGAGGTGGAAACAGGAAGCGTGTAGATTCAGTGGATTTGGCATCCTCCATCTGTCTCCATGCTCTCTTTACTGGCCTTCTAAAAATCACTTCTAAAAACTTCTCCTGTAGCTGTGCAGCTGCTTTTGTTTAAATGTTTAGGATAGCATTTAGAATTCAACTTTACTGTCATTACACATGTCTAAATACAGGGTAACAAAATACAGTTTGCATCTTATCAGTAAGTGCAATAAGAGCAAATATACAGATGTGCTACATATATACAGATGTATCGGTGTGAGGTAAACAGATCTACAGAGTGCTATGAATATATCTACAGCAGTGGAAGCGTAGCTTGAAAAGCGCTATATAAATGCAATCCATTATTATTGAGTACAGATAATGCTGATGATGATGATGCTGACAGGATTGATGCAGATGCAGAATTTCAAAGTGATTCAGAAGGAAGTAGTACAGTTTATAGAGTGCATGGTCGCTTATCTGTACCAAGCTCAAAAAAGAAAACCTACACAATAACAGAAGACGAGATCAAGCGCAGAATCCAAGCAGAGAACATGTCAGTTCATGTTTTCAGAGCTTTAATTGGGGTAAGTTTACATTTTGATTTTGATGTCACCTGAAAGATATCCGGGTTACTCGTATCACTGAAGTGACAATGTGGAATCTGGAAATTGTGCATTTGCTGCAACATATACACAGTTACACCATGTAAACAAAAGCATTTAACTTTGTGTGTGTGTGTCTCTTTTGGTGTTTGCACTTTTTCTTTTTTAGAGCCGTAAAGCTAAACTGCCTGCAATGATTCTTGACAGGCCTAAGAAGGCCAAAACTAAACCAACGGTGTTTAGTGTCCTGAGTGAAGAGGAGGCTGGGGAGCTAGCCCTCGGGTTTGCCGGAAGATTGGCTTGCGATGTCACAAGAGACATGGTCTGTAAAGGCATCGACCATTCAAGTGCTGATATGACAAAGTAAGTAAGTAGAATAATATGAAAGTTGTATCTTTTTTGGTGTTATTTGTCATTTGGGTTATTTGTGTAATATTGTTAATACACTTACTTTCTAATAACAGACAGACTCTTCGCAAAATCCAACACAACCTTAAACAGGAACTGACTGATTCCTCAACCTTCAGTTTGCTGACACACACCTTTGGTCCTGCTGCACTGGATTCTTTCATTTCTTTCCTGTGTGAAAAACTGGATCTCTTAAATAATGAAACCTTTCGTGACTTTTGTTTGCTGTCCATATCATCTGTAAATCAGAATCTTGAAAATTGTTCAGTTTTTTAGTTTGTATTAAGTTAACTATTTGGCAAAGATGTTTGGTTCCTAATCCACACAGCATAATAACTGTTCTAACACATATCTTAAAAATGCTACAAAGGAAGAAAATGATCACATATGTTTTAATACGAATGTATTTGTGTCACACTCCTCGGTTTGTAGTCAATTTCCTGTTTTATTTTGTGAGTTTTGGTATGTTTACACTGTTGTCATTTTTATTTCCCTTGTGTTCGTCTTCCCTTATTAGTTTTACTTTATTTAATCAGTCTGATGTAATAACTGATAATTAGTTACTTTCCAGTGTGTATATATGCTCCTCGTTTGGATTATTGTTTGTTTGAGTTCTGCCTGTCTTTTCTATTAAAGATTTAGACTTTTGGACTATTAGTGGGCCTCGTAGGTTTTTGATCTGTGCACTTGGTAATTGACTGGGTTTAATTTAGTGGCCTGGAAAACAGGCCCCAGGGATCTGGTCATTTTAAAGGCTGGGGTAAAGTGTAAGAACTATTTATACCCATGTAAACTTTTATACACTGGTTTTTACCTGTATTGTTTCAGAAAGGTTTAAAAGGGTAATGTCCACAGTTTATAATTTTTGAATTCAACATATTTTATTAAAGAAATTTAGCTTGAGCACAGACAAAACTGAATCACATAATCATAAAATCAAATCACTTGCACTATACAGAAGTCTAATCTACTCTGAGCTAATGCCGCTTTCCAATACTAATGATGGTGAAGGAGAGAGATGAGGGTGTGCACGGCCTGGCCACTGGGGCACTTATCCCCGTTCTGTGTGATACAATCCAACAGGAAAGCTGTCAAACCATTGGACATTGGTCAAGTTAACATTCCTGAATACATACACACAGAGAAACTCTGAGCCCCAAGGTCAGCATTAGCACAAACATGCCACTTTATACCGAATCTCAGTGCGAGGTCAGGTATTAGTCTCATTCCATTACTCTGGCTACATTTTCTTACTCATCATTACTGTTAAACTTATACTTAGTCATACTCTAAATTACAATTAAGGATGATTAACTATTAATAAAGTCACATACCAATAACTCTGTTATTACACTTTGTATTTAATCATAAAAAGGCTGGATGTTGAAACCTTTTACTTTTATTTTGTATGAGCCAGGGGACCTCAACCGCTGATACTCTATGTCCAAAAATGGACAGGTACTGTTTTATAGAGCAAAAAACTTAAGAGCGGATATTTTATAAATAATACCAACAACTACAAAAGCAGACTTTTAATAGTAATAAGTAATCCTTTATTTATAATACATAGCAATATAAAAATAGTAACATATGAAAATATTACAATGGGCACAGATGAATTTGTATCAAAAACAGCAACCAACCCAAAGTAATGAATAACACACATAAATAACACCTGCTTGAGAGAGACCAAACAACTTCTTTTCATCTGTTCCTTGGCAGAAAGTTAAGACAGCTTTTCAGCTTTAGGTTCCAATAAACAGAGGTAACGGATGCAGTCCCTTTGAAATGTCTACACAAAAGTCTACTTGTGCATATATTTAGCTTTAACTCTTCTCTTTTCTGTTTTGTATTCCAAAAGGTTTTCATTTTCTCCAGTGGTTGTCTCCCTTTCAGTAGTTATCGATTGTTCATTAATTTTCAGACTGTTGGAATGTCGATGCTGGCCGAATGTTTCCTGCTAGAATGCAATGGCCTAAAAATGGCCCGTCATCCACTCATCTTCCAGACTACACAAGACAATAGACGCCCAGGCTGAGATCTTCCTCCACCTCTCCTGTATCTCCCCCTCCTGCAGAGTGAGTTCCTGAAGAGGAGACCTCCTGCAAGATGTAACAACCTCCCCCACCAGTTGATTGTTGATTGTAAATTAGCATGAGTGTGATATAAAAACCAAGCATCATGGACATAGACTTTAATGAGCTGGATTAACTGAAAAGTGAAATTTCCGATTGAATCAAGGAATATGGAGCACATCTGTACACTGACCACATAACCTCTTATTGAAGACTGCCTTTCACACAGAGGGAGAAGAGATGCACAGGAGTGAAATGAAACAAATACTTCTAGGAAATATAGTAACAACCACTGTTGTGACTGAAGATGAGGATCCGACTCTGACTGTAGACTGAAGCCTTGAACCAAACACTCACAGGATGTACGGACTCAGGATTGTAGATGGTTCAGTGCAGAAATGGCAACTTATATCCCGAGCTCAAAGCTTCTGAACATACAAAACAAATGACTGTGATGCTATGACTTCAGGAGGACATAACAGTAATTACTTGGCATTAAGCTCCATACATCGAGGCTGACTGACTGGGGCTGCAGGAGCACGAGAGAAAGGATGACAATGGATTGTAAAAGGAAAAATGTTCTTATAAACTTTATAACAATCATAATCTCTTCTGTATTTCAGGTTGAAACATAACCTTCCTGTTGTGTCTCTTGTCCCACCTGTCAAAAGAGAAAAAGGTACAGTACAATCATCTCTGTCTCATGTAAAAGGAAAGCTGAAATAATTATTTTCCATCCTTAAAGAAACTGCATGTGTCGCCACATGTTGCAGGTGAGGATGACTCCCCAGCAGGTGTTTCACAGATTGTATCTGCAAATAAAGGTGAGCGTTTCCCCTTAAAGAAGCCGGCTGGTGCCACATTGAGGAAAGCAAGGCTTGAGGACACCGTTTACAAGGATAATTTTCTCGTGGTGAACGGTTGGGGGAAATTCTACCTTCCGAAGGTTGTAACCATGCAGGTTATTGGTGTGGTCGAGGGCATCTCATTCCCGTGTGAGCAGCTCGTTCTGATGACCTGTGAGGACCAACAGGTATATGCCTATGATGAAGAGGAGCTGCATCTGGTGGCTTCAAGCATGAAGCAGTTACGTGACGAGGGAATGGAGTATCCAGGCTCCACGGTTTATTACAGGGGAGAGGCCTTTAAAGACATGGTGAGAAGTAAAATTTGTTTACTGGACTTGTTCGTTAATAAAGATGATCATCTGTAAACACTGTCACTAAATTATGTTATTGTCTGTTGTGTGTAGCCCAGGGAGAATCGGACAGACACGAGCATGAGCGATTTGGGCAAGAGGTTGGACGAAGAGTATAAGAAGCTGGTGGCAGAAAGGAAATCCAGCATCCTGGAATATCTGAAACACAGCAGAAAGCAGAAGTTTGAAAGTTTTTAAAAGTCGTTGTGGTCAGAGTTATATTGTTGGATTGTCATTTATGCTTAGAAACATATACTCATTAATGATTAGAGTTATATAATCAATTGCATATTGATAGGATGTCTGATCCTTAGTAGTCTGCAAAGACTGTGTGCATTCCAGAGCACTCAAATTGTAAATAATGTTACAAATTTTTTATGTTGTTTTCATGGCTCGCTCGGGCCACTTCGGAGGTGGGGTGCCCTCGGCCTCTCGGCCTGGGGCTCGGTCACTCTGGCACAGCTGGCTGCCGGAGGAGCTCATGGGCATGTCACTGCAACCCCCCCCCGGCTTCTGCTCCACGGCTGCTGAGTGACGCCTCATCTGGGACTCTCCTCAGCTGTCTCTGGGATAGTGGCACAGCTGCCCCTCTGTTGGTCTTCCTTGGTCTCTTGTGTTCTGGGGGCCTCTGGATGTCTGGAGTCTTGATCTCCTCCAACCTGCTTCATGCCCTGGAGGACAAGGCTGTGCCCCCCCACACCCTCTAGCAGATCATTACATGAAGGAACCTTTTAAAAACAAGCGCGTCCATGCTCACAGGTGTACACACGGGTGCTCACACACACAAACTACTCCCTTTTTGGCTCCTACCTCAAAGCACACTGTGCGCTGTCGATATTACGTGCTGCACAATAATGTTTAACATTTAGTATTTACTGTCATATTCACATAGATCATCGCGATGATGTTGTTTATTATATTGCTCTTTTTTTGTTGTTGCTTGTTTTCTCTTTTTTCTTTCTCAACAGGTGATCCAGGTGATTGATAGATGTATTTTTTGTCGGTTTGTTTTGTTGGTTTTTGTTTTTTGCCCTTTATCACCGTTCCTCTTCCCCCGCTGTTTTTCTTTCCCTCTTTCTTTCTCCTCTTTCTTTTCCCCAGTCAAACATGTCCTATATTTAGCAAGTGAAAATAAAATAAAATAAACAATAAAAGGTGAATCAAATAGACCAATACGGCAAAGCTGGGATGGTCCATTTGGTAAAGTAAATCCGTTGGGCATCTTTCTTCGCCTTTAGACAATAATTCTGATGGCAAAAGAGCAAAATGGGACAGGCAAAAATAATAATAATAATAATAATTTACAATCAACAATAATTATTTGTTACTTTCTTTTGTTTTGTTTAAACATCATAAACTCCAGTTTACTTGTGCTGCAGATCAAGTACCATAAGTACACATCTCTAATCCTCACTACATAAATAAATCCACAAGTCAGAAAAATTGCATGACGAATAACACCGTACTCATGACAAAACACAAAAACCTCACAGCTGGAAACATGAACAGAGCTGAAGTTTAATCTGACAAATCAGGTGTGTACAGCCTAAATATCAGAAAACTGCTTCTTACCTGTGACGCTTTACAGATGGAGCCATTCTGATTTTCTGTCACCTAAAAAATTAAATTACATCATTAAAAGCAGTGGTGGATAAATATTTGAAAACTTTATTGGTTCACTAAGACCACAGTGGAATAATATAACAAGCTTTTCTGCCTATTTACAGTGGGGCAAAAAAGTATTTAGTCAGCCACCAATTGTGCAAGTTCCCCCACTTAAAATGATGACAGAGGTCAGTAATTTGCACCAGAGGTACACTTCAACTGTGAGAGACAGAATGTGAAAAAAAAATCCATGAATTCACATGGTGTGAATGAATAGTGGTATTGTAAAGCGCTTTGGGTGCCTTGAAAAGCGCTATATAAAATCCAATCCATTATTATTATTATTATTAAATTAACTGTAAATTACACTGCGGTGAGCTCCATTCATATAGTTCTATCACGTGCACGTGTACACGCACGTTGACAACCGTAACCATGGCCCGCCGAGGGTATATAAATGCTGCACAAGGTTCCAATCGTCCCTTTACACTTGCTCGTGGACTTGTTTCGACCTGCTCCAACCTCAGCCTGTGGAAAGCTAAGTTTTGCAAACATTTTACTGAAAGCGGATTTTACTTGAAAGCGACAACAAGTACTTCATCTGTGGATCGTTTGTACTTGTTTTTGTTTTTCAAGTTTGAAGATGGCTCGCCGTGGACCCGGACTCCTCGACAGTCACCTGGACTTCGCTGCAGGTACGTTTGAAAGTTTCTTTAAATTTAAATGACTGTAATAATTTAACAAGTTCCAGTGTGAATATCAAGTTTTAACGTGATCAAATATGTGTATTCCAAGATTGTTTCCCGTAAATTGTTTGTATGCTTTAAATTTTCCGGGAGAGGTGTAGAAATTATTAACGACTGGTGTATGAATATGAAAAAAAGGTATTACTTTGATTTGAAGGCTTCAAATTTGACACTTTTCTTTAAAATGAAATGGTTAAAATTAGTTTAATTGACTAAAATTTGTAAAATGCCCAAAAATCAGTTTCTGTGGTAACGGCATCTTCAAGATGTCATGGCGTCAGAACACGCAGGTGTAAACACACAGATCCAGGTCCCCTCCTAACATCCTTTTCTTCTCCGGATCAAAGGCTTTATTGACATAAACTATATTTTTTCTCTGCTGCAAAACACAAAGATAAAAAAAATAAAAGAATATCAAAAGAATATAAAAACAGTAGTAATAATGGTATTAAGACCTATCTTCTATTACAGTAATGCTTTTAACCTTATTAGATAGCAGAGAGAGAAATTGTACACAGGGATATTTACACAGGGATAGCATGTTTACCACAGATTAGATGTATCTGTCCTCATGGCAGATACAGTCCTTGTGCCCATTTCTAAAAATGTGGATTCTGAGTTAAGAGTTTCTGTTTGTTTGTTTGTTTGTTTTTCACTTGACCATCATTTTCAGACATACCTGCAGAGCTTTGTGTGTGTGCAACTTTTACTCTTGCCAAGGAGGTTGTGTTTTTATTTTAAAAAAATATATTTTTTATATTTAGGACATGAGATTGGTACATGTGGTCTAAATGTTACATTATGGTTTGCATCCACATATTTAACCTATGAGCTTTTTTCAAAATGTGTGACATCGTGAATTGTAAATAAAACAGGAGAATGAGCTGCATGGTTAGTTATAAATTTACTGTAGTATATTTATATAATAAGTTACTCATGTCCGGCTATTTACAAATCAATACCTATTATCCATTACCTATTCCAACATAGTGTTTGCATAAAGGCTTACAAAGAACAAATAAAACAAATTGAATGTACACAAAATACAGTGTCATATATAGTGTCAATATGGTGTCACCTTAAAAGTACAGAGTGAGCTGCCTTGGTGGAGGTTTGGTGGTCTTCTATTAAAAAACTTCACTTAAAGATTGAACAAGTAGAAGTGTCATTCAGTCTGACATAAAATGCTTTCCTCTCATCCTCTGCTCAAACTAACAGATGTAGGTCTGTTGCTTTAACACTGGGTGTCTATTACATTCCTAATGTTATTTTAAAAATTGTTTCTTCACAGGGCGTCTTGACTATGTGGTTGAACGCCCTGCTCAGGACACTGATAACCAGCGTATCAGCGAAGGTGAGTATGGTGAGTATTTTTTCCCTCTCTCACCCTCAGCCTCTTCTCATGAAGCACCAGATGCTGATGACGGTGAACAGGAAGGTGAGTACCCCCCCTACCTACCTGTAGACGATGAAGAGGTGAGTGAACAGGCTGACAATTTATCTGACTGGAACGACTCAGAAGAGTGGGGGGATTGGCGTAGCGATGACTCGGGGTATGACACCATGGATGAGAGTGATGATTCCCCTCTCATCCGGGAGCACCCTCCAGAGCCGTTTTGGCACGATTGGCAACATCCTATTGCTCCAGGTGCTGCCCCTATCGCCATGCCGCCTTTCGGCCAGGCCAACGCCCCACTCTTCCCTCGAGTTGTTGCCCCAGTTGGTGATCCGCCAGCTGCTCCTCCCTCAGCTGCTCCTTCTGCTGCTTCTTCCTCAGCTACTCCTTCTGCTGCTCCCTCTGCTGCTCCTTCCTCAGCTGCTCCTCCCTCAGCTACTCCTTCTGCTGCTCCCTCTGCTGCTCCTTCCTCTGCTGCTCTCTCATCTGCTCCCTCTGCTGCTCCTTCCTCAGAAAAGAGAAGCAGAGAAGACATCTGCACCGAAGAGGTAAGTGCAAAGAGGTGCAAGGTAAGTGACCAGTTTGATGCCCCTTCAACATCCTCAGGTTGTTTTGGAGTCAGATGTTTCTGGGAGAGGCTTTTTAACCTTTCCCTTGATGACAGTGACTCTGATTAGTTTATGTTAGAACGTGTTTTTAAACTTTGTAACACTTAAGTTGGCCTTTGTGTTTTGCAGTGTTTGTAAATATCTTTTACTTTTTAATTAACTTTGTAATGTTTAAGTTAAGCCTGTTTGTAACACAGATATAAGAACATCTGACTCGCACATGTGAAATGTATTGTTTTTTTCTTGATATGTGACATATTAATATTACATTGTGACTGAAAGGTAGTTTTTTAGTTGTTATTACTTCCATTTTTCTTAATATCACAGGTAACTTTTTAAATGAATAATATAAGTTTTTCCCAAGCCCTAATTCACCATGCAGGACAAAGGTAAGTCTGTACTTAATGTCAACACAAATAAGTAGAAAAGGTTTAAATGATGCAGTGAACTGACTGTAGTCTCTTGTTTTTACATAAGGTATAGCCTGTGGCTAAGAATTCAACACTTCAGACACTCAACGTCCAAGATGGAGCTAACACCCCACCCAGAAGACAGCCTTACCCCGACCAACCCGATGAGAAGGATGGATGACCAAGTGAAAAACTGGAGAGTGGTGCTGTGTTCCAACTATGTAAGTTATCACCTCACATTGACAACAAACTGTCTTGAAGACAAAATTCTTCCAATAGTTGGTATAAATCATCATCCTATGTCAGCAGCACTGTAGGTTTAGGTTTATTTATATTTTTCATGTGTATACGTTGGGTTTAAAATAGCTTTTTAACAACATACTGCAGCTATCAACAATGAAAATGCTGTTTTGTGTTAAAATGACGTCTTTCTTGTGTTATTGCTTTGCAGGGAAGCTGAGAGTGGACAGAGCTGCACAGAGGACCAAAGATCCACTCTCAGCACTTCATACCTGACTGGCCACAGCACCACCCCTCCCCACCCAGGGTGAGGAGGGTCCTGACCCCGCCTGCACAGAGGGAGTTGTGAACATGCACTTCTGTATCGGTGGGTTTAGGATCCTCCTCACACTCACACGGATGAAGACTGTCACTGGGAGATGTCTCCATTGCATCAGCAGGACGTAAGCATTTGTAAAATATTACAGTTTGTGATGTTTTATACATATTTTTATTGCATCATTTCAAAGTAGGAGATATAAAATAAACCAATTTTCATAACATTTTCTGTGTATTTAGTTGTTTTCTTAATAAGTTATTTGGAACATCATTGCAACCTGTCAGCTTTTTATTGAGGATTTAGAAAGTTGCTGGTGGCCCGAGTGGGTACAGTGGGGTGTTGTTTTTGTCACATGGTGAAAGTGACCTCATGGGGAGCAAAAAGAACAACTGAACAATTTGGGGATTCACAGACTTTGGTAATTGCTAAAAAATAATAATAAAAATTGTTCTGTGTGAACTAAAAGCTCAAATATAAACCATCCTGACACTGACACAAATGATCTGCTGTTTATAAGCAGGAGATTGTTTTCATGAGCCTGGGTGAAGGTCATTTGCATGAGTTTAACCTCCTGGTCAAAAACTTGCATGACTCTGTTATCACTCTAACTTTCTTCTGTTTATTTATTCATTTTTGCTAATTGTAGTAGATTAATATGTTCACCAACCGATTCTTGTCCTGAATGTTTGAATGTTTGCAGTTTCAGGTCCTACTGATCAGTTTTAAGTATTGTAGAAAGTCAGCAGCAATTTAATTGAGTCCTGGGATGAAATGGGACAAAAGGGTGATGTGACAGCCACATTAGTTCCCTTCCCTCGTTTAACAATGTGTAAGCAGACTGCTTTAACCTGCAATTTACTGCATGTTGTTAGGCTGCATGGTACAACCACAGTCTGCTAACCACCCGTGGTGATCGAAGGTTTTGAGGTCTTGCTTGAGCTACTGATGAAGTTGTATCAAAGCTTGTTAAGTTTCCCAACCGCATTTTATCCTGATGGTCCAAGGCTTACATCTTTATGCTCACAGACGTACTTCAGTGACTGATTTATTACTTTAAGTTACAGTGTGAGGGGCATTAATGAACATAAATCAGATTTAACTGGATTATGTGTTTAGGTCAAGAGACACAGACCTTCATCTTTAAGAGGCTCTTCTTGAATGTCTAATCACGATGTTTGTGTTTGTCTGCAGCATCACTGCAGCAGAGAGGGTATAACACAAGGCCACAGTCATGTGATATTCTTATTCTTATATATAAAAAGGGTTCACAACTGAAAGTAAAAAGTAATGCAGTTAATGCACATTCATCTTAGTTGACATAAGCATAAAGACAATGTAAATAAGGTATGAAAATAGTTCAAAAGTTATTATTTTTCATTTTGCATCAATGGTTGTCATTTTATTCAGGAGAACTGCGATCTGTACAATACTAATCGGCTAGTTTCTGGGATCGATTGGTAGTGTCTCCAATCTCCACTAGGGGGCTTTCGCACATTCTCCTCATTGCATTAAACTACTCTGTGAGATGACAACACAAAATCACTCTTGTGATTCTTTCCTTCCTGTTTTCAGGGGTGTAATAATGGCTGCATTCATTGAGGAACATAGAGTAACAGTTAATATATGACAGCCTATATTTAGCAACACAGGGTCAGTGCAAAATAACCAGGCACTTTTACATCAATAGCTCAATTATGTCCAGCAATATTCAGTAACCTTTTGATACACAGACTTTGCTCATCTCATATAAATGATCGACATTAAATGCAGTCATGGGGGATCAGTTGGGCTTCAGAGGTGCAAACATAGAATGAAATTGATACATATAATGGCTATTATCTTGTTAATAATTTTCACCTCCTCACTACGTACGACTCTGGATACTGTAACTCCAGTGAAAACTAAGGTCTCTAATCAGAAGTACCTGACTCCGTGGTATAATTCTCAAACACGTACCCTAAAGCAGATGACTCGTAATCTGGAGAGGAAATGGCGTGTCACAAATTTAGAGGATCATCATTTAGCCTGGAGAAATAGTTTGTTGCTTTATAAGAAAGCCCTCCGCAAAGCCAGAACATCTTACTATTCGTCACTGATTGAAGAAAATAAGAACAACCCCAGGTTTCTCTTCAGCTCTGTAGCCAGGCTGACAAAAAGTCAGAGCTCTTTTGAGCCAACCATCCCTTTAACGTTAACTAGTGATGACTTCATGAACTTCTTCACAAATAAAATTTTTATCATTAGAGAAAAAATTACCAATAATCATCCCACAGATGTAATATTATCTGCAGCTACTCTTAGTACCATTGATGTTAAGTTAGACTCTTTTTCTCCAATTGATCTTTCTGAGTTAACTTCAATAATTACTTCCTCCAAACCATCAACGTGTCTTTTAGACCCCATTCCTACAAAACTGCTCAAAGAAGTCCTGCTATTAATTAATTCTTCGATCTTAAATATGATCAACCTATCTCTAATAATCGGCTATGTACCACAGGCCTTCAAGCTGGCTGTAGTTAAACCTTTACTCAAAAAGCCATCTCTAGACCCAGCAGTCTTAGCTAATTATAGGCCAATCTCCAACCTTCCTTTCATATCAAAAATCCTTGAAAGAGTAGTTGTCAAACAGCTAACAGATCATCTGCAGAGGAATGGTTTATTTGAAGAGTTTCAGTCAGGTTTCAGAGTTCATCACAGCACAGAAACAGCTTTAGTGAAGGTTACAAATGATCTTCTTATGGCCTCTGACAGTGGACTCATCTCTGTGCTTGTCCTGCTAGACCTTAGTGCAGCATTCGATACTGTTGACCATAATATCCTATTAGAGCGATTAGAACATTCTGTAGGTATTACAGGTACTGCACTGCAGTGGTTTGTATCATATCTATCTAATAGACTCCAATTTGTGCATGTAAATGGAGAGTCCTCTTCACACACTGAGGTTAATTATGGAGTTCCACAGGGTTCAGTGCTAGGACCAATTCTGTTTACATTATACATGCTTCCCCTAGGCAGCATCATTAGAAGACATAGCATACATTTTCACTGCTATGCAGATGACACCCAGCTCTATCTGTCCATGAAGCCAGATAACACACACCAATTAGTTAAACTGCAGGAATGTCTTAAAGTCATAAAGACTTGGATGGCCACTAACTTTCTGCTTCTTAACTCAGATAAAACTGAGGTCATTGTACTCGGCGCTGAAAAGCTTAGAAATATGGTATCTAACCAGATTCTTACTCTGGATGGCATTACCTTGGCCTCCAGTAACACTGTGAGGAACCTTGGAGTCATTTTTGACCAGGATATGTCCTTCAACGCACATATTAAACAAATATGTAAGACTGCGTTCTTCCATTTGCGCAACATCTCTAAAATTAGAAATATCCTGTCTCAGAGTGACGCTGAAAAACTAGTTCATGCATTTATTACTTCCAGGCTGGACTACTGCAATTCATTATTATCAGGATGTCCAAAAAACTCACTGAAAAGCCTTCAGCTAATCCAAAATGCTGCAGCAAGAGTACTGACAGGGACTAGAAAGAGAGAGCATATTTCTCCTGTTTTGGCTTCCCTT
The DNA here is from genome assembly GCF_056152115.1 of Neolamprologus brichardi. Lineage (NCBI taxonomy): Eukaryota > Metazoa > Chordata > Actinopteri > Cichliformes > Cichlidae > Neolamprologus > Neolamprologus brichardi. Next base: position 31,276,288 of record NC_142124.1, read on the forward strand.
CATTGGCTTCCTGTTAAATCCAGAATTGAATTCAAAATCCTGCTCCTCACATACAAGGTCTTAAATAATCAGGCCCAATCTTATCTTAATGACCTTGTAGTACCATATCACCCTATTAGAGCACTTCACTCTCGCTCTGCAGGCCTACTTGTTGTTCCCAGAGTATTTAAAAGTAGAATGGGAGGGAGAGCCTTCAGTTTTCAGGCCCCTCTTCTGTGGAACCAGCTTCCAGTTTGGATTCAGGAGACAGACACTATCTCTACTTTTAAGATTAGGCTTAAAACTTTCCTTTTTGCTAAAGCATATAGTTAGGGCTGGACCAGGTGACCCTGAATCCTCCCTTAGTTATGCTGCAATAGACGTAGGCTGCCGGGGGATTCCCATGATGCATTGAGTTTTTCCTTTCCAGTCACCTTTCTCACTCACTGTGTGTTAACAGACCTCTCTGCATTGAATCATATCTGTTATTAACCTCTGTCTCTCTTCCACAGCATGTCTTTTATCCTGTCTTCTTTCTCTCACCCCAACCGGTCGCAGCAGATGGCCGCCCCTCCCTGAGCCTGGTTCTGCCGGAGGTTTCTTCCTGTTAAAAGGGAGTTTTTCCTTCCCACTGTCGCCAAAGTGCTTGCTCATAGGGGGTCATATGATTGTTGGGTTTTTCTCTGTATCTATGAAGCGCCTTGAGGCGACTTTTGTTGTGATTTGGCGCTATATAAATAAAATTGAATTGAATTGAATATACTGCTGTGTATTGAAATTCCTCTTATTTTGCATAGAAATACACTGAACAATATACAAAGCATAATATATAAAATAACATCTACCTGAGTTTTTTCTTTGTAAGAAGCCTCTCATGTCCATTGTTGTGTTCATCAGTACATAACTGAAACTGGTTTAGAGAGCTTTATTTAGCCGTGGAGGGTAACAACTGAAAATATGAAATAAACACACATGTAAGCTATGACTCTCTAAAGAAACAGCATTGTTGTTGTTCGGCTTTTCATTTCGCCATTTGTTGATTTACTCGAAGAGCAAGTAACTTAACATGGGTCAAGTGATCAGCTTGATATCAATCTTTCGTGATACGCCGTCATGTTTACATTATTTGTACAGTACGAATGATTTCCTTTGGTACCTGGTCAAACTTAAGCTTTCCTCTGTCTGCCTGTCTGCACTTCTCCAACAGCAAACTCGCAGGCAGCAGCTTCTCCCCCCTCGCATACATGCGTAAGTGCTGTGCTCAGTCGCCTAGTGCCTGAGCTCGGATCATACCAAAATTAGTGGGAATTTTTGTTCTTCTGCACATCGTACAGGTCAGCTGTTACATGCAGATTCCAGTTTTTACGGTGGAACATGAAAAAAAAGCAAATTCCAGACTGTAACTGGCAGTGAAAAGCACAACATGTTCTGTGGATTGGAGGTGATTGACTACTTGGACGTTCAGCCTGCAGCTGACCGGCCGTGATCGTATAGTGGTTAGTACTCTGCGTTGTGGCCGCAGCAACCCCGATTCGAATCCGGGTCACGGCATTGAGGTGAAGCTTTTAAAGCAAATACAGCAGATAAAGTGGAGCACAAGTTCAGAATTTAATGACAAAAAAACTGCTTCCATAAAGTCAAAGGGATAAAGGCTTTGACTTCTTGGTATGATTCATCAACGCTGGAACAAGGACATTTTTACATCATGTGTTCCTACACAATAGGTGGTACTTAAACAACTAAACATTTTCTTATATATTACACTACAATTTTTATTTGAATTAATACCTATTTTACTTTATTATTTTTATTTTATTTGAGAAAATGTGACATAACTTGATACAAATAGCTGTTTTTAAACATCATTTTGATTTTTTAACAATACTTTAACCCTTTTTTTTTTTGGCTGTATTACGTCTTTGTTGGAAATCTTCTGTTTAATCAAAATAATAATAATTCAGTGTCTTTTACTGTTGCATGTCATCCATACTCTGACGGATTTTTTCAACAACTTTATGAATTAAAAATGTACAGGCACAAAGTCTGATCAAAGTGTTCGTCCTAAACACGGTGCTGATCTCAGCTACCAGAAAGTCTTATCTGAAGCTGCTGTTTCATCATTACGAAATCTCAGGGTCAGCCTGTGTTTTTCACCAAGCTGGGAAGGTTTCATGTTAAATGCTTGTGATGCTCTTGCAGTATAACAACATATTTACTGGAGCACTTCATATTTCTGTAATTCTTGTGAATGTGATAACTCAAGAAAGAAGCAACTTGGATTTTTCTCAACCTCGAGGTAAAAGTCAGAGGCCAAGTTTTCTGCAAATGTTCTTATGCGATAACTCGAGAATGAGGCAAAGTATACCTTTTAAATGGAAAAAATGAAAATACACACAAACAACTATTTACCACTAAAAACATGAAGGTCCCCAACTACAAATCACAACCACTCTGCCGTGACCCAGATTTGAACCAGGATTGCTGCGGCCACAATGCAAAGTACTAAACACCATACGATCACGGCTGCAGAGCAACTGGTCATCTGCGATCTTTATTGTGCTTTTTCCCTTATATCAATCTCAAAATCTGTGTCAACGATGCGCACATTTACGCACGTGGCACAGTAACAATATCTCCATTAACACAGGGACGTCTCGTGGTCTGACGGTAAATACATTTTGGTGTTCTTCTGCACATCGTACAGGTCAGCTGTTACACGCAGATACCAGGCTTTTACAGTGGAATAAGAAAATGCAACATCCAGACTGGCAGTGAAAAGCACAACATGTTTGTAGTTCCAATGTTGATACGACCTAAACGTGTCAAACTTAAAATGTACAGTCCTGCTTAGTGGGTTTAAAATGGACTCCTGTGGATTGGAGGTGATTGACTACATGGACGTTCAGCCTGGAGCTGACCAGCCGTGATCGTATAGTGGTTAGTACTCTGCGTTGTGGCCGCAGCAACCCCGGTTCGAATCCAGGTCACGGCATTGAGACGAAGCTTTCAAAGCAAATACAGTTGAACCCTAACTTATGAAATGAATTTGTTCATGTCATGTTTGGTTTTCATGTCAGCAATAAAGCTGAGGTTTTGATTTACAATTCTGTGTTCGAGTCCTGTGCTTGGATCCTCTTCTCCGCCTGCCCGCACACAGAGCCCTGACATAATGATTGTTATTATAACTATTAAGTCTAATGACTTACAACTAAAATAGTGATCAATAAGAACTTTGATCAGTTTGTTTTCTTTTGCCAAAAAGAAAAATCAGTAAAGCTTAGGATGGCTACAACTGTACCAGTATGACCTTCCTGCTTCCTACATCATTAAAACCAAAATTCTACTTTTTGCCAATGAACATCATAAGACCAAAACAAGTTTTCTGCTGCACTGAGCAAAGGTGGACACTTTAGGATGTGTTCTAACCACTAAGCCATTAAGAAGGTGAACAACTTAGATACCTAACACTAGGTTTACTAACCTGCGCAAATTTGTGTAACTTCCCTAAACCCAACACCCCCTAGAATTACTGGCTGTTTTATTTTCTGGTGCAAGTCCCGAGGTGTTAATCACCCCTGCTGAGATTTTCACAGGTCGTCAGCTTGTTTCTCCTCCAGCTTTTGTTGTGCAAACTACCCATTATCCTTGAGGCCTGGCACATTTGCATTTGCTCACTCCAAGTCAGGCCAAACCTCTGTGTTACAACTTTCAGAAATGCCTGCCATATCTATACAAAATATCCCACACATTGACTGACCTGCAAATATAAAAGACACACATTCACACCTCATGATATTTATATAAACCCATTTAGAGTGAGGTTCATGTAAATTTACCATTCTCTATTTGTTTATCTTCTGACAACGCAAGATTACAAGTGTGCTCCAAAGCTTCCTTTGCCTGTTAGACGTGGGAATGCTGCAGACCATCAGAGAGTGCACGGTACATCAAGCCCGCAGAACAGAGCCGGACTGGAATTTGTCAGTTCATGAACTGATGGCATTCATTTCAATCCTGTTTGTAAGAGCAATCATGTGTCCTGTTGGTGCCATTGTGGATTGCTGGTCAGAAGGATTTCTGGTGCCAGTAATCAAAGAGACAGTGCCCCGAGATAGATTCATTTCAATTATGCAACACCTTCGATTTGATGACAGGGACACGCGGGCAGAACGGGTGAAAACAGACAAATTTGCGGCGATCTCCGACATCTGGACACGCTTCAACGAGAACTGTGCTAAGAGTTTCACTCCAGGAGAACACATGCCCATAGATGAACAGCTGTTCCCTACCAAGGTTTGTTGTCCATTCGCACAGTATATTGCAACCAAGCCAGACAAATTTGGGATCAAGTTTTGGATGGCCACGGATTTGGACACCAAATATGTCTGCAGTGCATCTCCTTACTTGGGAAAGGACCCCAGTCGTCAGAAGGGAGAGAGGCTGGCAGAGAACGTGGTCATAAAACTGATGGAGCCGTTTTTGGATGATGGGAGAAACGTCACAACGGACAATTTCTTTACTTCACTGTCACTGTCGCACAGACTGCTGCAGCGCAAAACAACGTTACTGGGCACTGTGAATAAAGTCCGGCGTGAACTTCTTCAACTTGCAAAAGATACTGCAAAGCGAGAGGTATTCTTCAGTGCTTAGAAGTGGTGGTGTCTCCTTGACAATTTATGCACCTAAAAAAAACAAGACTGTGTGTGTTCTAAGTTCCATGCACCAAGACGTGATGATCGGTGACGACAGAAAGAGGAAACCCAACAGGATAACAGACTATAACCACATGAAGGTATGTGAATGTGTGTACAATTTTACACCAGTGCTACAATGTTTTCTGATGTGTGCTATACAGGCCTATAGAAAAAAACATATACTCATGACTCTCTCTCTCTCTGCTTTTACAGTGTGGTGTAGACGTGTTGGACCAAATGACGCGGATGTATTCCGTAAGAGCAGGAACATGCAGGTGGCCAGTAGCGGTTTTCTACAATATGCTGGACCTGGCGGCGGTGAATGCCTACATTTTGTACAAGGCATGTACAGGGTGGAGAGGCAAAAGAAGATTGTTTCTGAGTCTTCTAGCTCAGCAACTTCGTTGCCGATTCATGCAGCTCAAGGAAATATTAGCACAGAGGCAGGCTGCTGAAGCTGCTGCAGCTGCTGTGCCAGGGACTGTAAAGACAACGCAGTGCCAGGTGCAAGAGAGCTGCAACAGGAATCGCAGCAGGTTTACCTGTGCAACATGTCAGAAATTCACCTGTGCCAAATGCAGGGATGATGGACACTGGGTCTGCAAACGCTGTAAAGTCTGAAACACTTTGAAATAAAACAGACTTGTGTACCCATATATTGTGAATGTGTGTCTTTTGTATGTAGGTTGTAACACAGAGGTTTGGCCTGCCTTGGATCTGAGTAAACAAATGCCAATGTTGCGCACACACACACACACACACACACCTGCATTTATTTGTCCCACAAGTGGAAAATCTGCATTGTCATTGCAAAAAAGTGGACAGTGCAAGAAAAAAGCAGCTAAATAAAAACTAAAGAGCACGGTATAGAAAGTGCACTATACAAACAATCTGGAAACATAAATATGGACACGTGCATTCAAAAATATTGGTGTGTGTATACACACACACATCTATATCTACACACACACACATATACATACACACATATATATATATATATGTGTGTGTGTGTATATATATGTGTATATATATATATGCAGACGGAGCAATACTGGAAGAGCATATGGGAGAAGGACGCAACCCATAACGGCAATGCTCAGTGGCTAGTGGATCTGAGGGCAGACCATAGCGACCTCCCTGAACAGGGTCCAGTAACCATCACAGTGGCAGATATCCAAGAAAGGGTCTCCAGTATGAAGAGTTGGACAGCACCAGGGCCCGACATGGTTCACGCCTACTGGCTGAAGAAGCTGACTGCACTCCACGAGCATCTGGCAGCACAAATGAACCAGCTGCTAGTTAACGAGGGACACCCGGAATGGCTAACCGAAGGTCGGACGGTCCTGATCCCCAAGGACCCCAAGAAGGGACCAGTCCCCTCCAACTACCGACCAATAACCTGCCTCAGTACTACATGGAAGCTCCTGTCAGGCATCATATCGGCTAAGATGAACAGGCACATGGGCCAATACATGAGCGGGACACAGAAAGGAATTGGCAAGAATACCAGAGGCGCAAAACACCAGCTACTGGTAGACAGAACAGTCAGCCGAGACTGCAAGACCAGACTAACCAACCTGTGCAGTGCCTGGATTGATTACAAGAAGGCCTATGACTCAATGCCCCACAGCTGGATACTGGAATGCCTAGAATTGTACAAGATCAATGGGACCCTAAAAGCCTTCATCAGGAACTCAATGGGGATGTGGCGTACAACACTAGAGGCCAACTCCAAGCCCATAGCACAAGTCACCATCAAGTGCGGGATCTACCAGGGAGATGCTCTGTCCCCACTGCTGTTCTGCATAGGCCTGAACCCCCTCAGTGAGATCATTAACAAGACTGGCTACGGATACCGACTACGGAACGGAGCAGTTGTCAGCCACCTCCTGTACATGGATGACATCAAGCTGTATGCCAAGAGTGAACGAGACATCGATTCACTGATCCACACTACCAGGCTATACAGCAATGACACTGGAATGTCGTTCGGGCTGGAGAAGTGTAGTCGGATGGTAACAAAGAGAGGGAAGGTAGTCAGAACTGAGGGGATTGAACTACCAGAAGGCAACATTGCAGACATAGAGGACAGTTACAAGTACCTGGGGATACCGCAGGCGAATGGGAACAATGAAGAGGCCGCTAGGAAAGCTGCAACCACCAAGTACCTGCAGAGGGTCAGGCAAGTCCTGAGGAGTCAGTTGAACGGTAAGAACAAGATCCGGGCCATCAACACGTACGCCCTGCCCGTGATCAGGTACCCTGCTGGGGTAATAGGCTGGCCAAAGGAGGAGATAGAAGCCACTGACATAAAGACAAGAAAGCTCCTTACCATGCATGGAGGGTTTCACCCCAAGTCCAGCACCCTGAGGCTGTACGCTAAGCGGAAGGAAGGGGGTCGGGGACTGGTGAGTGTCAGCACCACAGTCCAGGATGAGACAACAAACATCCAAGAATACATCACGAAGATGGCCCCAACTGACAGCGTGCTCAGTGAATACCTCAGGCAGCAGAAACCCAAGAAAGAGGAGGGAGACGAGGAACCATCATGGAAGGACAGGCCCCTGCACGGTATGTACCACTGGCAGATAGAGGAGGTGGCTGATATCCAGAAATCCTACCAGTGGCTGGACAAAGCTGGACTGAAAGATAGCACAGAGGCACTAATCATGGCAGCACAAGAACAAGCTCTGAGTACAAGATCCATAGAGGCTGGGATCTATCACACCAGGCAAGACCCCAGGTGCAGGCTGTGTAAAGATGCCCCAGAGACAATCCAGCACATAACAGCAGGGTGCAAGATGCTAGCAGGCAAGGCATACATGGAACGCCATAACCAAGTGGCCGGCATAGTGTACAGGAACATCTGTGCCGAGTATAACCTGGAAGTCCCGAGGTCAAAATGGGAAATGCCCCCAAGGGTGGTGGAGAATGACCGAGCTAAGATCCTGTGGGACTTCCAGATACAGACGGACAAAATGGTGGTGGCTAACCAACCGGACATAGTGGTAGTAGACAAACAGAAGAAGACGGCCGTAGTGATCGATGTAGCGGTTCCGAATGACAGCAATATCAGGAAGAAGGAACACGAGAAGCTGGAGAAATACCAAGGGCTCAGAGAAGAGCTCGAGAGGATGTGGAGGGTGAAGGTATCGGTGGTCCCCGTGGTAATCGGAGCACTAGGTGCGGTGACTCCCAAGCTAGGCGAGTGGCTCCAGCAGATCCCGGGAATAACATCGGAGATCTCTGTCCAGAAGAGCGCAGTCCTGGGAACAGCTAAGATACTGCGCAGGACCCTCAAGCTCCCAGGCCTCCGGTAGAGGACCCGAGCTTGAAGGATAAACCGCCCGCAGGGGCGTGCTGGGTGTTTATGTATATGTGTATATATGTGTATATATGTGTATATATATATGTATATATATATATATATGTATATGTGTATATATGTATATATATGTGTATATATGTATATATATATATATATATATATATGTATATGTATATATATATGTATGTGTGTGTGTATAACTAGACTTTATGCATATTATGTAAGGTGTGGCTATATAAATATATGTACAACTGTGTATATGTGTTTATGGACAGGCATGCAATATAGTGACAAGGATTGACAAGAACTACCATGGTGTATTGTACGCTGCAGGTAAGGAAGGAAAGTAGCCTTGCAGGGAAGGAAAGACCTGAATCTCTCATGGTTGGGGGTTGGGGGAGGGTGTCTTTGCACAACAAAAGCAGGAGAACAATGGAGCTGAAGACCTGTGAAAATCTCAGCGGGGTGCCAAGGGGTGTTAGGGTCGGGGGGAATTTACGCAAATTTGCACAGGCTAGTAAAACTAGTAGTAGGGACTTGCACCAGGGAAAAAAGGCTCAGTAATTCTAGTGCTAATGTACTTAACAGATTATAAAATAAACAAACCAAAAACATCCCGGGCAAAAACCTAGAACCTAACCCTTGTGCTCCCCTTCGGGGAAGCCCCAGACCCCGGGGGTTCCAGAATACCCCGTCCTCAGTAGAGACAGGTGAATGAAAATGAAAAAAAAAAAAGAACGATCATTTGGGGTCGTCGAGTTCTAATGGGTTTCGTCAGGGGATCGGGAAAGAAAACGTAGCACTTGGGGGCCACGCACAGAAGCTGCTGCGGCAGCGTGGGGGTCATTGATACCCCAGTACATGAAAATGAAGCATAATGACAATAATAATAATAATAATAATAATAATAATACAACACACAGACGCTTCTGAGTTTTATTTTATTTTATTTGAAATTACACTCACGATACAACTGAGGCAATTTGGAAGGCATAATAAAAGTCAACAACGGGGTTGAATCAGCCTTTCAAGACAAACGAATCTCAGTAGATATGTCAAGAACAGGTTTACATGAAAAAAAAGGTTTACATGAAAAAATATCAACAAACTGTCCGTGTTTCAGGCGCTGTGAATACATGATAAAAATATCACTGTAGGATGCGTACATTGAAAGAATCAGCCTTTCGTGACAAATGAATCTCAGCAATCTCCTTTGTAACACTCTGTGACCAGCCGCAGCTGGCCGATTTTCACCACATCCTCTCCCACCAGTTTGTTGTAGGCCTTGGTGATGGCGTCGAAGATTTTCCTCGCCGATTTCAGCTCATGCAACAGCATCTCCGCCACGGTACCGACCTTGACGTCGTCCGCCTCCATGTTGCGGGCGATCAGGAGACGTTGAATGGAAGGAATGAAACTAGGCGTGAGGAGTCTTTTCCTGCTGCTGTAATAATGTTCAGCGTAAAAGTCATCCTCCAAGACTCGCAGACACTCGTGTTGTCTCTGGCTGGGGTGATTGGTCTTGCACCCGTTGCACGCTTCAGTCCGGTACTCGTTGATCACTAGGTCGAGTAGGTGATACACCGCAGTTTTCACAGTAAAGAAGACGCCCAACTGTCAAGCTCGGCATCTTGCCGCTCGCACCAGGCAAAGGGTGGCCAAGCGGCCCAGTCCGGGTTTCCACCGCTCCCTAGGCTCTGAAAGCCTTCCCAGCCCTTGTGATCGGGTGGCACCGCCCACCAGGCGTGTGAAAGAAAGAAGCAAAAACCCGGACAGGGCCGCCTGGCCACCCATTGTCTGGGTGTCCGCTCCCCAGGCTCCGAAAGCCTTGCCAGCCCTTGTGATCGTGTGGCACCGCCCACCAGGCGTGTGAAAGAAAGAAGAAAAAACCCGGACCGGGCCGCCTGGCCACCCTTTGCGCGGGTGTCCGCTCCCCAGGCTCCGAAAGCCTTGCCAGCCCTTGTGATCGGGTGGCACCGCCCACCAGGCGTGTGAAAGAAAGAAGAAAAAACCCGGACCGGGCCGCCTGGCCACCGTTTTCGCGGGTGTCCGCTCCCCAGGCTCCGAAAGCCTTGCCAGCCCTTGTGATCGGGTGGCACCGCCCACCAGGCGTGTGAAAGAAAGAAGAAAAAACACGGACCGGGCCGCCTGGCCACCCTTTGTCTGGGTGTCCGCTCCCCAGGGTCCGAAAGCCTTGCCAGCCCTTGTGATCGGGTGGCACCGCCCACCAGGCGTGTGAAAGAAAGAAGAAAAAACCCGGACCGGGCCGCCTGGCCACCGCTTTTTTCGCGGGTGTCCGCTCCCCAGGCTCCGAAAGCCTTGCCAGCCCTTGTGATCGGGTGGCACCGCCCACCAGGCGTGTGAAAGAAAGAAGAAAAAACCCGGACCGGGCTGCCTGGCCACCCTTTTCGCGGGTGTCCGCTCCCCAGGCTCCGAAAACCTTTCCTGCCATTGTGATCGGGTGGCACCGCCCACCAGGTGTGTGAAAGAAAGAATAAAAAACCCAGACCGGGCCGCCTGGACACCCTTTGTGCGGGTGTCCGCTATCCAGACTCCGAAAGCATTGCCAGCCCTTGTGATCGGATGGCACAGCCCACCAGGCGTGTGAAAGAAAGAAGAAAAAACCCGGACCGGGCCGCCGGGCCACCCTTTGTCTGGGTGTCCGCTCCCCAGGCTCCGAAAGCCTTACCAGCCCTTGTGATCGGGTGGCACCGCCCACAAGGCGTGTGAAAGAAAGAAGAAAAAACCCGGACCGGGCCGCCTGGCCACCGTTTTCGCGGGTGTCCGCTCCCTAGGCTCCGAAAGCCTTGCCAGCACTTGTGATCGGGTGGCACAGCCCACCAGGCGTGTGAAAGAAAGAAGAAAAAACCCGGACCGGGCCGCCTGGCCACCCTTTGTCTGGGTGTCCGCTCCCCAGGGTCCGAAAGCCTTGCCAGCCCTTGTGATCGGGTGGCACCGCCCACCAGGCGTGTGAAAGAAAGAAGAAAAAACCCGGACCGGGCCGCCTGGCCACCGTTTTCGCGGGTGTCCGCTCCCCAGGCTCCGAAAGCCTTGCCAGCCCTTGTGATCGGGTGGCACCGACCACCAGGCGTGTGAAAGAAAGAAGAAAAAACCCGGACCGGGCTGCCTGGCCACCCTTTTCGCGGGTGTCCGCTATCCAGACTCCGAAAGCCTTGCCAGCCCTTGTGATCGGGTGGCACCGCCCACCAGGCGTGTGAAAGAAAGAATAAAAAACCCGGACCGGGCCGCCTGGCCACCCTTTGTCTGGGTGTCCGCTCCCCATGCTCCGAAAGCCTTGCCAGCCCTTGTGATCGGGTGGCACCGCCCACAAGGCGTGTGAAAGAAAGAAGAAAAAACCCGGACCGGGCCGCCTGGCCACCCTTTGTGCGGGTGTCCGCTATCCAGGCTCCGAAAGCCTTGCCAGCCCTTGTGATCGGGTGGCACAGCCCACCAGGCGTGTGAAAGAAAGAAGAAAAAACCCGGACCGGGCCGCCTGGCCACCCTTTGTCTGGGTGTCCTCTCCCCAGGCTCCGAAAGCCTTGCATGCCCTTGTGATCGGGTGGCACCGCCCACCAGGCGTGTGAAAGAAAGAAGAAAAAACCCGGACCGGGCCGCCTGGCCACCCTTTGTGCGGGTGTCCGCTATCCAGGCTCCGAAAGCCTTGCCAGCCCTTGTGATCGGGTGGCACAGCCCACCAGGCGTGTGAAAGAAAGAAGAAAAGAAGAAAAAACCCGGACCAGGCCGCCTGGCCAACCTTTATGCGGGTGTCCGCTCCCTAGGCTCCGAAAGCCTTGCCAGCTCTTGTGATCGGGTGGCACCGCCCACCAGGAGTGTGAAAGAAAGAAGAAAAAACCCGGACCGGGCCGCCTGGCCACCCTTTGTCTGGGTGTCCGCTCCCCACGCTCCGAAAGCCTTGCCAGCCCTTGTGATCGGGTGGCACCGCCCACCAGGCGTGTGAAAGAAAGAAGAAAAAACCCGGACCGGGCCGCCTGGCCACCCTTTGTGCGGGTGTCCGCTATCCAGACTCCGAAAGCCTTGCCAGCCCTTGTGATCGGGTGGCACAGCCCAGCAGGCGTGTGAAAGAAAGAAGAAAAAACCCGGACCGGGCCGCCTGGCCACCCTTTGTCTGGGTGTCCGCTCCCCAGGCTCCGAAAGCCTTGCCAGCCCTTGTGATCGGGTGACACCGCCCACCAGGAGTGTGAAAGAAAGAAGAAAAAACCCGGACTGGGCCGCCTGGCCACCGTTTTCGCGGGTGTCCGCTCCCTAGGCTCCGAAAGCCTTGCCAGCCCTTGTGATCGGGTGGCACAGCCCACCAGGCGTGTGAAAGAGAGAAGAAAAAACCCGGACCGGGACGCCTGGCCACCCTTTGTCTGGGTGTCCGCTCCCCAGGCTCCGAAAGCCTTTCCAGCCCTTGTGATCGGGTGGCACCGCCCACCAGGCGTGTGAAAGAAAGAAGAAAAAAACCGGACCGGGCTGCCTGGCCACCGTTTTCGCGGGTGTCCGCTCCCTAGGCTCCGAAAGCCTTGCCTGTCCTTGTGATCGGGTGGAACAGCCCACCAGGCGTGTGAAAGAAAGAAAGAAAAACCCGGATCGGGCCGCCTGGCCACCCTTTGTCTGGGTGTCCGCTCCCCAGGCTCCGAAAGCCTTGCCAGCCCTTGTGATCGGGTGGCACCGCCCACCAGGCGTGTGAAAGAAAGAAGAAAAAACCCGGACCGGGCGGCCTGGCCACCCTTTTCGCGGGTGTCGGCTCCCTAGGCTCCGAAAGCCTTGCCAGCCCTTGTGATCGGGTGGCACCGCCCACCAGGCGTGTGAAAGAAAGAAGAAAAAACCCGGACCGGACCGCCTGGCCACCCTTTTCGCGGGTGTCCGCTCCCCAGGCTCCGAAAACCTTGCCAGCCATTGTGATCGGGTGGCACCGCCCACCAGGCGTGTGAAAGAAAGAATAAAAAAACCAGACCGGGCCGCCTGGCCACCCTTTGTGCGGGTGTCCGCTCCCCAGGCTCCGAAAGCCTTGCCAGCCCTTGTTATCGGGTGGAACCGCCCACCAGGCGTGTGAAAGAAAGAAGAAAAAACCCGGACCGGGCCGCCTGGCCACCCTTTTCGCGGGTGTCCGCTCCCTAGGCTCCGAAAGCCTTGCCAGCCCTTGTGATCGGGTGGCACAGCCCACCAGGCGTGTGAAAGAAAGAAGAAAAAACCCGGACCGGGCCGCCTGGCCACCCTTTGTCTGGGTGTCCGCTCCCCAGGCTCCGAAAGCCTTGCCAGCCCTTGTGATCGGGTGGCACAGCCCACCAGGCGTGTGAAAGAAAGAAGAAAAGAAGAAAAAACCCGGACCAGGCCGCCTGGCCAACCTTTATGCGGGTGTCCGCTCCCTAGGCTCCGAAAGCCTTGCCAGCTCTTGTGATCGGGTGGCACCGCCCACCAGGAGTGTGAAAGAAAGAAGAAAAAACACGGACCGGGCCGCCTGGCCACCCTTTGTCTGGGTGTCCGCTCCCCACGCTCCGAAAGCCTTGCCAGCCCTTGTGATCGGGTGGCACCGCCCACCAGGCGTGTGAAAGAAAGAAGAAAAAACCCGGACCGGGCCGCCTGGCCACCCTTTGTGCGGGTGTCCGCTATCCAGACTCCGAAAGCCTTGCCAGCCCTTGTGATCGGGTGGCACAGCCCACCAGGCGTGTGAAAGAAAGAAGAAAAAACCCGGACCGGGCCGCCTGGCCACCCTTTGTGCGGGTGTCCGCTATCCAGGCTCCGAAAGCCTTGCCAGCCGTTGTGATCGGGTGGCACAGCCCACCAGGCGTGTGAAAGAAAGAAGAAAAAACCCGGACCGGGCCGCCTGGCCACCCTTTGTCTGGGTGTCCGCTCCCCAGGCTCCGAAAGCCTTGCCAGCCCTTGTGATCGGGTGGCACCGCTCACCAGGCATGTGAAAGAAAGAAGAAAAAACCCGGACCGGGCAACATGGCCACCCTTTTCACGGGTGTCCGCTCCCTAGGCTCCGAAAGCCTTGCCAGCCCTTGTGATCGGGTGGCACAGCCCACCAGGCGTGTGAAAGAAAGAAGAAAAAACCCGGATCGGGCCGCCTGGCCACCGTTTTCGCGGGTGTCCGCTCCCCAGGCTCCGAAAGCCTTGCCAGCCCTTGTGATCGGGTGGCACCGACCACCAGGCGTGTGAAAGAAAGAAGAAAAAACCCGGACCGGACTGCCTGGCCACCCTTTTCGCGGGTGTCCGCTCCCCAGGCTCCGAAAACCTTGCCTGCCATTGTGATCGGATGGCACCGCCCACCAGGCGTGTGAAAGAAAGAATAAAAAACCCAGACCGGGCCGCCTGGCCACCCTTTGTCTGGGTGTCCGGTCCCCAGGCTCCGAAAGCCTTGCCAGCCCTTGTGATCGGATGGCACAGCCCACCAGGCGTGTGAAAGAAAGAAGAAAAAACCCGGACCGGGCCGCCGGGCCACCCTTTGTCTGGGTGTCCGGTCCCCAGGCTCCGAAAGCCTTGCCAGCTCTTGTGATCGGGTGGCACCGCCCACAAGGCGTGTGAAAGAAAGAAGAAAAAACCCGGACCGGGCCGCCTGGCCACCGTTTTCGCGGGTGTCCGCTCCCTAGGCTCCGAAAGCCTTGCCAGCCCTTGTGATCGGGTGGCACAGCCAACCAGGCGTGTGAAAGAAAGAAGAAAAAACCCGGACCGGGCCGCCTGGCCACCCTTTGTCTGGGTGTCCGCTCCCCAGGCTCCGAATGCCTTGCCAGCCCTTGTGATCGGGTGGCACCGCCCACCAGGCGTGTGAAAGAAAGAAGAAAAAACCCGGACCGGGCCGCCTGGCCACCCTTTGTGCGGGTGTCCGCTTCCCAGGCTCCGAAAGCCTTGCCAGCCCTTGTGATCGGGTGGCACCGCCCACCAGGCGTGTGAAAGAAAGAAGAAAAAACCCGGACCGGGCCGCCTGGCCACCCTTTGTGCGGGTGTCCGCTTTCCAGGCTCCGAAAGCCTTGCCAGCCCTTGTGATCGGGTGGCACAGCCCACCAGGCGTATGAAAGAAAGAAGAAAAAACCCGGACCGGGCCGCCTGGCCACCGTTTTCGCGGGTGTCCGCTCCCTAGGCTCCGAAAGCCTTGCCAGCCCTTGTGATCGGGTGGCACCGCCCACCAGGCGTGTGAAAGAAAGAAGAAAAAACCCGGACCGGGCCGCCTGGCCACCCTTTGTGCGGGTGTCCGCTATCCAGACTCCGAAAGCCTTGCCAGCCCTTGTGATCGGGTGGCACAGCCCAGCAGGCGTGTGAAAGAAAGAAGAAAAAACCCGGACCGGGCCACCTGGCCACCCTTTTTCTGGGTGTCCGCTCCCCATGCTCCGAAAGCCTTGCCAGCCCTTGTGATCGGGTGGCACCGCCCACAAGGCGTGTGAAAGAAAGAAGAAAAAACCCGGACCGGGCCGCCTGGCCACCCTTTTCGCGGGTGTCCGCTCCCTAGGCTCCGAAAGCCTTGCCAGCCCTTGTGATCGGGTGGCACCGCCCACCAGGCGTGTGAAAGAAAGAAGAAAAAACCCGGACCGGGCCGCCTTGCCACCCTTTGTGCGGGTGTCCGCTATCCAGACTCCGAAAGCCTTGCCAGCCCTTGTGATCGGGTGGCACAGCCCACCAGGCGTGTGAAAGAAAGAAGAAAAAACCCGGACCGGGCCGCCTGGCCACCCTTTGTCTGGGTGTCCGCTCCCCATGCTCCGAAAGCCTTGCCAGCCCTTGTGATCGGGTGGCACCGCCCACAAGGCGTGTGAAAGAAAGAAGAAAAAACCCGGACCGGGCCGCCTGGCCACCCTTTGTGCGGGTGTCCGCTATCCAGGCTCCGAAAGCCTTGCCAGCCCTTGTGATCGGGTGGCACAGCCCACCAGGCGTGTGAAAGAAAGAAGAAAAAACCCGGACCGGGCCGCCTGGCCACCCTTTGTCTGGGTGTCCGCTCCCCAGGCTCCGAAAGCCTTGCATGCCCTTGTGATCGGGTGGCACCGCCCACCAGGCGTGTGAAAGAAAGAAGAAAAAACCCGGACCGGGCCGCCTGGCCACCCTTTGTGCGGGTGTCCGCTATCCAGGCTCCGAAAGCCTTGCCAGCCCTTGTGATCGGGTGGCACAGCCCACCAGGCGTGTGAAAGAAAGAAGAAAAGAAGAAAAAACCCGGACCAGGCCGCCTGGCCAACCTTTATGCGGGTGTCCGCTCCCTAGGCTCCGAAAGCCTTGCCAGCTCTTGTGATCGGGTGGCACCGCCCACCAGGAGTGTGAAAGAAAGAAGAAAAAACCCGGACCGGGCCGCCTGGCCACCCTTTGTCTGGGTGTCCGCTCCCCACGCTCCGAAAGCCTTGCCAGCCCTTGTGATCGGGTGGCACCGCCCACCAGGCGTGTGAAAGAAAGAAGAAAAAACCCGGACCGGGCCGCCTGGCCACCCTTTGTGTGGGTGTCCGCTATCCAGACTCCGAAAGCCTTGCCAGCCCTTGTGATCGGGTGGCACAGCCCACCAGGCGTGTGAAAGAAAGAAGAAAAAACCCGGACCGGGCCGCCTGGCCACCCTTTGTCTGGGTGTCCGCTCCCCAGGCTCCGAAAGCCTTGCCAGCCCTTGTGATCGGGTGACACCGCCCACCAGGAGTGTGAAAGAAAGAAGAAAAAACCCGGACTTGGCCGCCTGGCCACCGTTTTCGCGGGTGTCCGCTCCCTAGGCTCCGAAAGCCTTGCCAGCCCTTGTGATCGGGTGGAACAGCCCACCAGGCGTGTGAAAGAAAGAAAGAAAAACCCGGATCGGGCCGCCTGGCCACCCTTTGTCTGGGTGTCCGCTCCCCAGGCTCCGAAAGCCTTGCCAGCCCTTGTGATCGGGTGGCACCGCCCACCAGGCGTGTGAAAGAAAGAAGAAAAAACCCGGACCGGGCGGCCTGGCCACCCTTTTCGCGGGTGTCGGCTCCCTAGGCTCCGAAAGCCTTGCCAGCCCTTGTGATCGGGTGGCACCGCCCACCAGGCGTGTGAAAGAAAGAATAAAAAACCCGGACCGGACCGCCTGGCCACCCTTTTCGCGGGTGTCCGCTCCCCAGGCTCCGAAAACCTTGCCAGCCATTGTGATCGGGTGGCACCGCCCACCAGGCGTGTGAAAGAAAGAATAAAAAAACCAGACCGGGCCGCCTGGCCACCCTTTGTGCGGGTGTCCGCTCCCCAGGCTCCGAAAGCCTTGCCAGCCCTTGTTATCGGGTGGAACCGCCCACCAGGCGTGTGAAAGAAAGAAGAAAAAACCCGGACCGGGCCTCCTGGCCACCCTTTGTGCGGGTGTCCGCTATCCAGGCTCCGAAAGCCTTGCCAGCCCTTGTGATCGGGTGGCACCGCCCACCAGGCGTGTGAAAGAAAGAAGAAAAAACCCGGACCGGGCCGCCTGGCCACCCTTTGTGTGGGTGTCCGCTATCCAGACTCCGAAAGCCTTGCCAGCCCTTGTGATCGGGTGGCACAGCCCACCAGGCGTGTGAAAGAAAGAAGAAAAAACCCGGACCGGGCCGCCTGGCCACCCTTTGTCTGGGTGTCCGCTCCCCAGGCTCCGAAAGCCTTGCCAGCCCTTGTGATCGGGTGACACCGCCCACCAGGAGTGTGAAAGAAAGAAGAAAAAACCCGGACTTGGCCGCCTGGCCACCGTTTTCGCGGGTGTCCGCTCCCTAGGCTCCGAAAGCCTTGCCAGCCCTTGTGATCGGGTGGAACAGCCCACCAGGCGTGTGAAAGAAAGAAAGAAAAACCCGGATCGGGCCGCCTGGCCACCCTTTGTCTGGGTGTCCGCTCCCCAGGCTCCGAAAGCCTTGCCAGCCCTTGTGATCGGGTGGCACCGCCCACCAGGCGTGTGAAAGAAAGAAGAAAAAACCCGGACCGGGCGGCCTGGCCACCCTTTTCGCGGGTGTCGGCTCCCTAGGCTCCGAAAGCCTTGCCAGCCCTTGTGATCGGGTGGCACCGCCCACCAGGCGTGTGAAAGAAAGAATAAAAAACCCGGACCGGACCGCCTGACCACCCTTTTCGCGGGTGTCCGCTCCCCAGGCTCCGAAAACCTTGCCAGCCATTGTGATCGGGTGGCACCGCCCACCAGGCGTGTGAAAGAAAGAATAAAAAAACCAGACCGGGCCGCCTGGCCACCCTTTGTGCGGGTGTCCGCTCCCCAGGCTCCGAAAGCCTTGCCAGCCCTTGTTATCGGGTGGAACCGCCCACCAGGCGTGTGAAAGAAAGAAGAAAAAACCCGGACCGGGCCTCCTGGCCACCCTTTTCGCGGGTGTCCGCTCCCTAGGCTCCGAAAGCCTTGCCAGCTCTTGTGATCGGGTGGCACAGCCCACCAGGCGTGTGAAAGAAAGAAAAAAAAACCCGGACCGGGCCGCCTGGCCACCCTTTGTCTGGGTGTCCGCTCCCCAGGCTCCGAAAGCATTGCCAGCCCTTGTGATCGGGTGGCACAGCCCACCAGGCGTGTGAAAGAAAGTAGAAAAGAAGAAAAAACCCGGACCAGGCCGCCTGGCCAACCTTTATGCGGGTGTCCGCTCCCTAGGCTCCGAAAGCCTTGCCAGCTCTTGTGATCGGGTGGCACCGCCCACCAGGAGTGTGAAAGAAAGAAGAAAAAACACGGACCGGGCCGCCTGGCCACCCTTTGTCTGGGTGTCCGCTCCCCACGCTCCGAAAGCCTTGCCAGCCCTTGTGATCGGGTGGCACCGCCCACCAGGCGTGTGAAAGAAAGAAGAAAAAACCCGGACCGGGCCGCCTGGCCACCCTTTGTGCGGGTGTCCGCTATCCAGACTCCGAAAGCCTTGCCAGCCCTTGTGATCGGGTGGCACAGCCCACCAGGCGTGTGAAAGAAAGAAGAAAAAACCCGGACCGGGCCGCCTGGCCACCCTTTGTGCGGGTGTCCGCTATCCAGGCTCCGAAAGCCTTGCCAGCCCTTGTGATCGGGTGGCACAGCCCACCAGGCGTGTGAAAGAAAGAAGAAAAGAAGAAAAAACCCGGACCGGGCCGCCTGGCCAACCTTTATGCGGGTGTCCGCTCCCTAGGCTCCGAAAGCCTTGCCAGCTCTTGTGATCGGGTGGCACCGCCCACCAGGAGTGTGAAAGAAAGAAGAAAAAACCCGGACCGGGCCGCCTGGCCACCCTTTGTCTGGGTGTCCGCTCCCCACGCTCCGAAAGCCTTGCCAGCCCTTGTGATCGGGTGGCACCGCCCACCAGGCGTGTGAAAGAAAGAAGAAAAAACCCGGACCGGGCCGCCTGGCCACCCTTTGTGCGGGTGTCCGCTATCCAGCCTCCGAAAGCCTTGCCAGCCCTTGTGATCGGGTGGCACAGCCCACCAGGCGTGTGAAAGAAAGAAGAAAAAACCCGGACCGGGCCGCCTGGCCACCCTTTGTCTGGGTGTCCGCTCCCCAGGCTCCGAAAGCCTTGCCAGCCCTTGTGATCGGGTGACACCGCCCACCAGGAGTGTGAAAGAAAGAAGAAAAAACCCGGACTGGGCCGCCTGGCCACCGTTTTCGCGGGTGTCCGCTCCCTAGGCTCCGAAAGCCTTGCCAGCCCTTGTGATCGGGTGGCACAGCCCACCAGGCGTGTGAAAGAAAGAAGAAAAAACCCGGACCGGGACGCCTGGCCACCCTTTGTCTGGGTGTCCGCTCCCCAGGCTCCGAAAGCCTTGCCAGCCCTTGTGATCGGGTGGCACCGCCCACCAGGCGTGTGAAAGAAAGAAGAAAAAAACCGGACCGGGCTGCCTGGCCACCGTTATCGCGGGTGTCCGCTCCCTAGGCTCCGAAAGCCTTGCCAGCCCTTGTGATCGGGTGGAACAGCCCACCAGGCGTGTGAAAGAAAGAAAGAAAAACCCGGATCGGGCCGCCTGGCCACCCTTTGTCTGGGTGTCCGCTCCCCAGGCTCCGAAAGCCTTGCCAGCCCTTGTGATCGGGTGGCACCGCCCACCAGGCGTGTGAAAGAAAGAAGAAAAAACCCGGACCGGGCGGCCTGGCCACCCTTTTCGCGGGTGTCGGCTCCCTAGGCTCCGAAAGCCTTGCCAGCCCTTGTGATCGGGTGGCACCGCCCACCAGGCGTGTGAAAGAAAGAAGAAAAAACCCAGACCGGGCCGCCTGGCCACCCTTTTCGCGGGTGTCCGCTCCCTAGGCTCCGAAAGCCTTGCCAGCCCTTGTGATCGGGTGGCACCGCCCACCAGGCGTGTGAAAGAAAGAAGAAAAAACCCGGACCGGGCCGCCTGGCCACCCTTTGTGCGGGTGTCCGCTATCCAGGCTCCGAAAGCCTTGCCAGCCCTTGTGATCGGGTGGCACAGCCCACCAGGCGTGTGAAAGAAAGAAGAAAAAACCCGGACCGGGCCGCCTGGCCACCCTTTGTCTGGGTGTCCGCTCCCCATTCTCCGAAAGCCTTGCCAGCCCTTGTGATCGGGTGGCACCGCCCACCAGGCGTGTGAAAGAAAGAAGAAAAAACCCGGACCGGGCCGCCTGGCCACCCTTTGTCTGGGTGTCCGCTCCCCACGCTCCAAAAGCCTTGCCAGCCCTTGTGATCGGGTGGCACCGCCCACCAGGCGTGTGAAAGAAAGAAGAAAAATCCCGGACCGGGCCGCCTGGCCACCCTTTGTGCGGGTGTCCGCTATCCAGACTACGAAAGCCTTGCCAGCCCTTGTGATCGGGTGGCACAGCCCACCAGGCGTGTGAAAGAGAGAAGAAAAAACCCGGACCGGGACGCCTGGCCACCCTTTGTCTGGGTGTCCGCTCCCCAGGCTCCGAAAGCCTTGCCAGCCCTTGTGATCGGGTGGCACCGCCCACCAGGCGTGTGAAAGAAAGAAGAAAAAAACCGGACCGGGCTGCCTGGCCACCGTTTTCGCTGGTGTCCGCTCCCTAGGCTCCGAAAGCCTTGCCTGTCCTTGTGATCGGGTGGAACAGCCCACCAGGCGTGTGAAAGAAAGAAAGAAAAACCCGGATCGGGCCGCCTGGCCACCCTTTGTCTGGGTGTCCGCTCCCCAGGCTCCGAAAGCCTTGCCAGCCCTTGTGATCGGGTGGCACCGCCCACCAGGCGTGTGAAAGAAAGAAGAAAAAACCCGGACCAGGCGGCCTGGCCACCCTTTTCGCGGGTGTCGGCTCCCTAGGCTCCGAAAGCCTTGCCAGCCCTTGTGATCGGGTGGCACCGCCCACCAGGCGTGTGAAAGAAAGAATAAAAAACCCGGACCGGACCGCCTGGCCACCCTTTTCGCGGGTGTCCGCTCCCCAGGCTCCGAAAACCTTGCAAGCCATTGTGATCGGGTGGCACCGCCCACCAGGCGTGTGAAAGAAAGAATAAAAAAACCAGACCGGGCCGCCTGGCCACCCTTTGTGCGGGTGTCCGCTCCCCAGGCTCCGAAAGCCTTGCCAGCCCTTGTTATCGGGTGGAACCGCCCACCAGGCGTGTGAAAGAAAGAAGAAAAAACCCGGACCGGGCCGCCTGGCCACCCTTTTCGCGGGTGTCCGCTCCCTAGGCTCCGAAAGCCTTGCCAGCCCTTGTGATCGGATGGCACAGCCCACCAGGCGTGTGAAAGAAAGAAGAAAAAACCCGGACCGGGCCGCCAGGCCACCCTTTGTCTGGGTGTCCGCTCCCCAGGCTCCGAAAGCCTTGCCAGCCCTTGTGATCGGGTGGCACAGCCCACCAGGCGTGTGAAAGAAAGAAGAAAAGAAGAAAAAACCCGGACCAGGCCGCCTGGCCAACCTTTATGCGGGTGTCCGCTCCCTAGGCTCCGAAAGCCTTGCCAGCTCTTGTGATCGGGTGGCACCGCCCACCAGGAGTGTGAAAGAAAGAAGAAAAAACACGGACCGGGCCGCCTGGCCACCCTTTGTCTGGGTGTCCGCTCCCCACGCTCCGAAAGCCTTGCCAGCCCTTGTGATCGGGTGGCACCGCCCACCAGGCGTGTGAAAGAAAGAAGAAAAAACCCGGACCGGGCCGCCTGGCCACCCTTTGTGCGGGTGTCCGCTATCCAGACTCCGAAAGCCTTGCCAGCCCTTGTGATCGGGTGGCACCGCCCACCAGGCGTGTGAAAGAAAGAAGAAAAAACCCGGACCGGGCCGCCTGGCCACCCTTTGTGCGGGTGTCCGCTATCCAGGCTCCGAAAGCCTTGCCAGCCCTTGTGATCGGGTGGCACAGCCCACCAGGCGTGTGAAAGAAAGAAGAAAAAACCCGGACCGGGCCGCCTGGCCACCCTTTGTCTGGGTGTCCGCTCCCCAGGCTCCGAAAGCCTTGCCAGCCCTTGTGATCGGGTGGCACCGCTCACCAGGCATGTGAAAGAAAGAAGAAAAAACCCGGACCGGGCCGCCTAGCCACACTTTTCGCGGGTTTCCGCTCCCTAGGCTCCGAAAGCCTTGCCAGCCCTTGTGATCGGGTGGCACAGCCCACCAGGCGTGTGAAAGAAAGAAGAAAAAACCCGGACCGGGCCGCCTGGCCACCGTTTTCGCGGGTGTCCGCTCCCCAGGCTCCGAAAGCCTTGCCAGCCCTTGTGATCGGGTGGCACCGACCACCAGGCGTGTGAAAGAAAGAAGAAAAAACCCGGACCGGGCTGCCTGGCCACCCTTTTCGCGGGTGTCCGCTCCCCAGGCTCCGAAAACCTTGCCTGCCATTGTGATCGGGTGGCACCGCCCACCAGGCGTGTGAAAGAAAGAATAAAAAACCCAGACCGGGCCGCCTGGCCACCCTTTGTGCGGGTGTCCGCTATCCAGACTCCGAAAGCATTGCCAGCCCTTGTGATCGGATGGCACAGCCCACCAGGCGTGTGAAAGAAAGAAGAAAAAACCCGGACCGGGCCGCCGGGCCACCCTTTGTCTGGGTGTCCGCTCCCCAGGCTCCGAAAGCCTTGCCAGCCCTTGTGATCGGGTGGCACCGCCCACAAGGCGTGTGAAAGAAAGAAGAAAAAACCCGGACCGGGCCGCCTGGCCACCGTTTTCGTGGGTGTCCGCTCCCTAGGCTCCGAAAGCCTTGCCAGCCCTTGTGATCGGGTGGCACCGCCCACCAGGCGTGTGAAAGAAAGAAGAAAAAACCCGGACCGGGCTGCCTGGCCACCCTTTTCGCGGGTGTCCGCTCCCCAGGCTCCGAAAACCTTGCCTGCCATTGTGATCGGGTGGCACCGCCCACCAGGCGTGTGAAAGAAAGAATAAAAAACCCAGACCGGGCCGCCTGGCCACCCTTTGTGCGGGTGTCCGCTATCCAGACTCCGAAAGCATTGCCAGCCCTTGTGATCGGATGGCACAGCCCACCAGGCGTGTGAAAGAAAGAAGAAAAAACCCGGACCGGGCCGCCGGGCCACCCTTTGTCTGGGTGTCCGGTCCCCAGGCTCCGAAAGCCTTGCCAGCCCTTGTGATCGGGTGGCACCGCCCACAAGGCGTGTGAAAGAAAGAAGAAAAAACCCGGACCGGGCCGCCTGGCCACCGTTTTCGCGGGTGTCCGCTCCCTAGGCTCCGAAAGCCTTGCCAGCCCTTGTGATCGGGTGGCACAGCCCACCAGGCGTGTGAAAGAAAGAAGAAAAAACCCGGACCGGGCCGCCTGGCCACCCTTTGTCTGGGTGTCCGCTCCCCAGGCTCCGAATGCCTTGCCAGCCCTTGTGATCGGGTGGCACCGCCCACCAGGCGTGTGAAAGAAAGAAGAAAAAACCCGGACCGGGCCGCCTGGCCACCGTTTTCGCGGGTGTCCGCTCCCTAGGCTCCGAAAGCCTTGCCAGCCCTTGTGATCGGGTGGCACCGCCCACCAGGCGTGTGAAAGAAAGAAGAAAAAACCCGGACCGGGCCGCCTGGCCACCCTTTGTGCGGGTGTCCGCTATCCAGACTCCGAAAGCCTTGCCAGCCCTTGTGATCGGGTGGCACAGCCCAGCAGGCGTGTGAAAGAAAGAAGAAAAAACCCGGACCGGGCCACCTGGCCACCCTTTGTCTGGGTGTCCGCTCCCCATGCTCCGAAAGCCTTGCCAGCCCTTGTGATCGGGTGGCACCGCCCACAAGGCGTGTGAAAGAAAGAAGAAAAAACCCGGACCGGGCCGCCTGGCCACCCTTTTCGCGGGTGTCCGCTCCCTAGGCTCCGAAAGCCTTGCCAGCCCTTGTGATCGGGTGGCACCGCCCACCAGGCGTGTGAAAGAAAGAAGAAAAAACCCGGACCGGGCCGCCTGGCCACCCTTTGTCTGGGTGTCCGCTCCCCATGCTCCGAAAGCCTTGCCAGCCCTTGTGATCGGGTGGCACCGCCCACAAGGCGTGTGAAAGAAAGAAGAAAAAACCCGGACCGGGCCGCCTGGCCACCCTTTGTGCGGGTGTCCGCTATCCAGGCTCCGAAAGCCTTGCCAGCCCTTGTGATCGGGTGGCACAGCCCACCAGGCGTGTGAAAGAAAGAAGAAAAGAAGAAAAAACCCGGACTGGGCCGCCTGGCCACCGTTTTCGCGGGTGTCCGCTCCCTAGGCTCCAAAAGCCTTGCCAGCCCTTGTGATCGGGTGGCACAGCCCACCAGGCGTGTGAAAGAAAGAAGAAAAAACCCGCACCGGGACGCCTGGCCACCCTTTGTCTGGGTGTCCGCTCCCCAGGCTCCGAAAGCCTTGCCAGCCCTTGTGATCGGGTGGCACCGCCCACCAGGCGTGTGAAAGAAAGAAGAAAAAAACCGGACCGGGCTGCCTGGCCACCGTTTTCGCGGGTGTCCGCTCCCTAGGCTCCGAAAGCCTTGCCAGCCCTTGTGATCGGGTGGCACAGCCCACCAGGCGTGTGAAAGAAAGAAGAAAAGAAGAAAAAACCCGGACCAGGCCGCCTGGCCAACCTTTATGCGGGTGTCCGCTCCCTAGGCTCCGAAAGCCTTGCCAGCTCTTGTGATCGGGTGGCACCGCCCACCAGGAGTGTGAAAGAAAGAAGAAAAAACCCGGACCGGGCCGCCTGGCCACCCTTTGTCTGGGTGTCCGCTCCCCACGCTCCGAAAGCCTTGCCAGCCCTTGTGATCGGGTGGCACCGCCCACCAGGCGTGTGAAAGAAAGAAGAAAAAACCCGGACCGGGCCGCCTGGCCACCCTTTGTGCGGGTGTCCGCTATCCAGACTCCGAAAGCCTTGCCAGCCCTTGTGATCGGGTGGCACAGCCCACCAGGCGTGTGAAAGAAAGAAGAAAAAACCCGGAGCGGGCCGCCTGGCCACCCTTTGTCTGGGTGTCCGCTCCCAAGGCTCCGAAAGCCTTGCCAGCCCTTGTGATCGGGTGACACCGCCCACCAGGAGTGTGAAAGAAAGAAGAAAAAACCCGGACTGGGCCGCCTGGCCACCGTTTTCGCGGGTGTCCGCTCCCTAGGCTCCGAAAGCCTTGCCAGCCCTTGTGATCGGGTGGCACAGCCCACCAGGCGTGTGAAAGAAAGAAGAAAAAACCCGGACCGGGACGCCTGGCAACCCTTTGTCTGGGTGTCCGCTCCCCAGGCTCCGAAAGCCTTGCCAGCCCTTGTGATCGGGTGGCACCGCCCACCAGGCGTGTGAAAGAAAGAAGAAAAAAACCGGACCGGGCCGCCTGGCCACCGTTTTCGCGGGTGTCCGCTCCCTAGGCTCCGAAAGCCTTGCCAGCCCTTGTGATCGGGTGGAACAGCCCACCAGGCGTGTGAAAGAAAGAAAGAAAAACCCGGATCGGGCCGCCTGGCCACCCTTTGTCTGGGTGTCCGCTCCCCAGGCTCCGAAAGCCTTGCCAGCCCTTGTGATCGGGTGGCACCGCCCACCAGGCGTGTGAAAGAAAGAAGAAAAAACCCGGACCGGGCGGCCTGGCCACCCTTTTCGCGGGTGTCGGCTCCCTAGGCTCCGAAAGCCTTGCCAGCCCTTGTGATCGGGTGGCACCGCCCACCAGCCGTGTGAAAGAAAGAATAAAAAACCCGGACCGGACCGCCTGGCCACCCTTTTCGCGGGTGTCGGCTCCCCAGGCTCCGAAAGCCTTGCCAGCCCTTGTGATCGGGTGGCACCGCCCACAAGGCGTGTGAAAGAAAGAAGAAAAAACCCAGACCGGGCCGCCTGGCCACCCTTTTCGCGGGTGTCCGCTCCCTAGGCTCCGAAAGCCTTGCCAGCCCTTGTGATCGGGTGGCACCGCCCACCAGGCGTGTGAAAGAAAGAAGAAAAAACCCGGACCGGGCCGCCTGGCCACCCTTTGTGCGGGTGTCCGCTATCCAGGCTCCGAAAGCCTTGCCAGCCCTTGTGATCGGGTGGCACAGCCCACCAGGCGTGTGAAAGAAAGAAGAAAAAACCCGGACCGGGCCGCCTGGCCACCCTTTGTCTGGGTGTCCGCTCCCCAGGCTCCGAAAGCCTTGCCAGCCCTTGTGATCGGGTGGCACCGCCCACCAGGCGTGTGAAAGAAAGAAGAAAAAACCCGTACCGGGCCGCCTGGCCACCCTTTGTGCGGGTGTCCGCTATCCAGGCTCCGAAAGCCTTGCCAGCCCTTGTGATCGGGTGGCACAGCCCACCAGGCGTGTGAAAGAAAGAAGAAAAAACCCGGACCGGGCCGCCTGGCCACCCTTTGTCTGGGTGTCCGCTCCCCAGGCTCCGAAAGCCTTGCCAGCCCTTGTGATCGGGTGACACAGCCCACCAGGAGTGTGAAAGAAAGAATAAAAAACCCGGACCGGACCGCCTGGCCACCCTTTTCGCGGGTGTCCGCTCCCCAGGCTCCGAAAGCCTTGCCAGCCCTTGTGATCGGGTGGCACCGCCCACAAGGCGTGTGAAAGAAAGAAGAAAAAACCAGGACCGGGCCGCCTGGCCACCCTTTTCGCGGGTGTCCGCTCCCTAGGCTCCGAAAGCCTTGCCAGCCCTTGTGATCGGGTGGCACCGCCCACCAGGCGTGTGAAAGAAAGAAGAAAAAACCCGGACCGGGCCGCCTGGCCACCCTTTGTGCGGGTGTCCGCTATCCAGGCTCCGAAAGCCTTGCCAGCCCTTGTGATCGGGTGGCACAGCCCACCAGGCGTGTGAAAGAAAGAAGAAAAAACCCGGACCGGGCCGCCTGGCCACCCTTTGTCTGGGTGTCCGCTCCCCAGGCTCCGAAAGCCTTGCCAGCCCTTGTGATCGGGTGGCACCGCCCACCAGGCGTGTGAAAGAAAGAAGAAAAAACCCGGACCGGGCCGCCTGGCCACCCTTTGTGCGGGTGTCCGCTATCCAGGCTCCGAAAGCCTTGCCAGCCCTTGTGATCGGGTGGCACCGCCCACCAGGCGTGTGAAAGAAAGAAGAAAAAACCCGGACCGGGCCGCCTGGCCACCCTTTGTCTGGGTGTCCGCTCCCTAGGCTCCGAAAGCCTTGCCAGCCCTTGTGATCGGGTGGCACCGCCCACCAGGCGTGTGAAAGAAAGAAGAAAAAACCCGGACCGGGCCGCCTGGCCACCCTTTGTGCGGGTGTCCGCTATCCAGGCTCCGAAAGCCTTGCCAGCCCTTGTGATCGGGTGGCACAGCCCACCAGGAGTGTGAAAGAAAGAAGAAAAAACCCGGACCGGGCCGCCTGGCCACCCTTTGTCTGGGTGTCCGCTCCCCAGGCTCCGAAAGCCTTGCCAGCCCTTGTGATCGGGTGGCACCGCCCACCAGGCGTGTGAAAGAAAGAAGGAAAAACCCGGACCGGGCCGCCTGGCCACCCTTTGTGCGGGTGTCCGCTATCCAGGCTCCGAAAGCCTTGCCAGCCCTTGTGATTGGGTGGCACAGCCCACCAGGCGTGTGAAAGAAAGAAGAAAAAACCCAGACCGGGCCGCCTGGCCACCCTTTGTCTGGGTGTCCGCTCCCCAGGCTCCGAAAGCCTTGCCAGCCCTTGTGATCGGGTGACACCGCCCACCAGGAGTGTGAAAGAAAGAAGAAAAAACCCGGACTGGGCCGCCTGGCCACCGTTTTCGCGGGTGTCCGCTCCCTAGGCTCCGAAAGCCTTGCCAGCCCTTGTGATCGGGTGGCACAGCCCACCAGGCGTGTGAAAGAAAGAAGAAAAAACCCGGACCGGGACGCCTGGCCACCCTTTGTCTGGGTGTCCGCTCCCCAGGCTCCGAAAACCTTGCCAGCCGTTGTGATCGGGTCGCACCGCCCACCCTTTGTCTGGGTGTCCGCTCCCCAGGCTCTGAACGCCTTGCCAGCCCTTGTGATCGGGTGGCACCGCCCACCAGGTGTGTGAAAGAAAGAAGAAAAAACCCGGAACGGACCGCCTGGCCACCCTTTTCGCGGGTGTCCGCTCCCCAGGCTCCGAAAACCTTGCCAGCCATTGTGATCGGGTGGCACCGCCCACCAGGCGTGTGAAAAAAAAGAATAAAAAAACCAGACCGGGCCGCCTGGCCACCCTTTGTGCGGGTGTCCGCTATCCAGGCTCCGAAAGCCTTGCAAGCCCTTGTGATCGGGTGGCACAGCCCACCAGGCGTGTGAAAGAAAGAAGAAAAAACCCGGACCGGGCCGCCTGGCCACCCTTTGTCTGGGTGTCCGCTCCCCAGGCTCCGAAAGCCTTGCCAGCCCTTGTGATCGGGTGGCACCGCCCACCAGGCGTGTGAAAGAAAGAAGAAAAAACCCGGACCGGGCCGCCTGGCCACCCTTTGTCTGGGTGTCCGCTCCCCAGGCTCCGAAAGCCTTGCCAGCCCTTGTGATCGGGTGGCACCGCCCACCAGGCGTGTGAAAGAAAGAAGAAAAAACCCGGACCGGGCCGCCTGGCCACCCTTTGTCTGGGTGTCCGCTCCCCAGGCTCCGAAAGCCTTGCCAGCCCTTGTGATCGGGTGGCACCGCCCACCAGGCGTGTGAAAGAAAGAAGAAAAAACCCGGACCGGGCCGCCTGGCCACCCTTTGTGCGGGTGTCCGCTATCCAGGCTCCGAAAGCCTTCCCAGCCCTTGTGATTGGGTGGCACAGCCCACCAGGCGTGTGAAAGAAAGAAGAAAAAACCCGGACCGGGCCGCCTGGCCACCTTTTGTCTGGGTGTCCGCTCCCCAGGCTCTGAAAGCCTTGCCAACCCTTGTGATCGGGTGGCACCGCCCACCAGGCGTGTGAAAGAAAGAAGAAAAAACCCGGACCGGGCCGCCTGGCCACCCTTTGTCTGGGTGTCCGCTCCCCAGGCTATGAAAGCCTTGCCAGCCCTTGTGATCGGGTGGCACCGCCCACCAGGCGTGTGAAAGAAAGAAGAAAAAACCCGGACAGGGCCGCCTGGCCACCGTTTTCGCGGGTGTCCGCTCCCTAGGCTCCGAAAGCCTTGCCAGCCCTTGTGATCGGGTGGCACAGCCCACCAGGCATGTGAAAGAAAGAAGAAAAAACCCGGACAGGGCCGCCTGGCCACCGTTTTCGCGGGTGTCCGCTCCCTAGGCTCCGAAAGCCTTGCCAGCCCTTGTGATCGGGTGGAACAGCCCACCAGGCGTGTGAAAGAAAGAAGGAAAAACCCGGATCGGGCCGCCTGGCCACCCTTTGTCTGGGTGTCCGCTCCCCAGGCTCCGAAAGCCTTGCCAGCCCTTGTGATCGGGTGGCACCGCCCACCAGGCGTGTGAAAGAAAGAAGAAAAAACCCGGACCGGGCCGCCTGGCCACCCTTTTCGCGGGTGTCCGCTCCCCAGGCTCCGAAAGCCTTGCCAGCCCTTGTGATCGGGTGGCACAGCCCACCAGGCGTGTGAAAGAAAGAAGAAAAAACCCAGATCGGGCCGCCTGGCCACCCTTTGTCTGGGTGTCCGCTCCCCAGGCTCCGAAAGCCATGCCAGCCCTTGTGATCGGGTGGCACCGCCCACCAGGCGTGTGAAAGAAAGAAGAAAAAACCCGGACCGGGCGGCCTGGCCACCCTTTTCGCGGGTGTCCGCTCCCTAGGCTCCGAAAGCCTTGCCAGCCCTTGTGATCGGGTGGCACAGCCCACCAGGCGTGTGAAAGAAA
The DNA here is from genome assembly GCF_056152115.1 of Neolamprologus brichardi. Taxonomy (NCBI): domain Eukaryota; kingdom Metazoa; phylum Chordata; class Actinopteri; order Cichliformes; family Cichlidae; genus Neolamprologus; species Neolamprologus brichardi. Next base: position 31,306,075 of record NC_142124.1, read on the forward strand.
GAAGAAAAAACCCGGACCGGGACGCCTGGCCACCCTTTGTCTGGGTGTCCGCTCCCCAGGCTCCGAAAGCCTTGCCAGCCGTTGTGATCGGGTCGCACCGCCCACCCTTTGTCTGGGTGTCCGCTCCCCAGGCTCTGAACGCCTTGCCAGCCCTTGTGATCGGGTGGCACCGCCCACCAGGTGTGTGAAAGAAAGAAGAAAAAACCCGGAACGGACCGCCTGGCCACCCTTTTCGCGGGTGTCCGCTCCCCAGGCTCCGAAAACCTTGCCAGCCATTGTGATCGGGTGGCACCGCCCACCAGGCGTGTGAAAAAAAAGAATAAAAAAACCAGACCGGGCCGCCTGGCCACCCTTTGTGCGGGTGTCCGCTATCCAGGCTCCGAAAGCCTTGCAAGCCCTTGTGATCGGGTGGCACAGCCCACCAGGCGTGTGAAAGAAAGAAGAAAAAACCCGGACCGGGCCGCCTGGCCACCCTTTGTCTGGGTGTCCGCTCCCCAGGCTCCGAAAGCCTTGCCAGCCCTTGTGATCGGGTGGCACCGCCCACCAGGCGTGTGAAAGAAAGAAGAAAAAACCCGGACCGGGCCGCCTGGCCACCCTTTGTCTGGGTGTCCGCTCCCCAGGCTCTGAAAGCCTTGCCAGCCCTTGTGATCGGGTGGCACAGCCCACCAGGCGTGTGAAAGAAAGAAGAAAAAACCCGGACCGGGCCGCCTGGCCACCCTTTGTCTGGGTGTCCGCTCCCCAGGCTCCGAAAGCCTTGCCAGCCCTTGTGATCGGGTGGCACCGCCCACCAGGCGTGTGAAAGAAAGAAGAAAAAACCCGGACTGGGCCGCCTGGCCACCCTTTGTCTGGGTGTCCGCTCCCCAGGCTCCGAAAGCCTTGCCAGCCCTTGTGATCGGGTGGCACCGCCCACCAGGCGTGTGAAAGAAAGAAGAAAAAACCCGGACCGGGCCGCCTGGCCACCCTTTGTGCGGGTGTCCGCTATCCAGGCTCCGAAAGCCTTCCCAGCCCTTGTGATTGGGTGGCACAGCCCACCAGGCGTGTGAAAGAAAGAAGAAAAAACCCGGACCGGGCCGCCTGGCCACCTTTTGTCTGGGTGTCCGCTCCCCAGGCTCTGAAAGCCTTGCCAACCCTTGTGATCGGGTGGCACCGCCCACCAGGCGTGTGAAAGAAAGAAGAAAAAACCCGGACCGGGCCGCCTGGCCACCCTTTGTCTGGGTGTCCGCTCCCCAGGCTATGAAAGCCTTGCCAGCCCTTGTGATCGGGTGGCACCGCCCACCAGGCGTGTGAAAGAAAGAAGAAAAAACCCGGACCGGGCCGCCTGGCCACCGTTTTCGCGGGTGTCCGCTCCCTAGGCTCCGAAAGCCTTGCCAGCCCTTGTGATCGGGTGGCACAGCCCACCAGGCGTGTGAAAGAAAGAAGAAAAAACCCGGACAGGGCCGCCTGGCCACCGTTTTCGCGGGTGTCCGCTCCCTAGGCTCCGAAAGCCTTGCCAGCCCTTGTGATCGGGTGGAACAGCCCACCAGGCGTGTGAAAGAAAGAAGGAAAAACCCGGATCGGGCCGCCTGGCCACCCTTTGTCTGGGTGTCCGCTCCCCAGGCTCCGAAAGCCTTGCCAGCCCTTGTGATCGGGTGGCACCGCCCACCAGGCGTGTGAAAGAAAGAAGAAAAAACCCGGACCGGGCCGCCTGGCCACCCTTTTCGCGGGTGTCCGCTCCCCAGGCTCCGAAAGCCTTGCCAGCCCTTGTGATCGGGTGGCACAGCCCACCAGGCGTGTGAAAGAAAGAAGAAAAAACCCAGATCGGGCCGCCTGGCCACCCTTTGTCTGGGTGTCCGCTCCCCAGGCTCCGAAAGCCATGCCAGCCCTTGTGATCGGGTGGCACCGCCCACCAGGCGTGTGAAAGAAAGAAGAAAAAACCCGGACCGGGCGGCCTGGCCACCCTTTTCGCGGGTGTCCGCTCCCTAGGCTCCGAAAGCCTTGCCAGCCCTTGTGATCGGGTGGCACCGCCCACCAGGCGTGTGAAAGAAAGAAGAAAAAACCCGGACCGGGCCGCCTGGCCACCCTTTGTGCGGGTGTCCGCTATCCAGGCTCCGAAAGCCTTGCCAGCCCTTGTGATCGGGTGGCACAACCCACCAGGCGTGTGAAAGAAAGAAGAAAAAACCCGGACCGGGCCGCCTGACCACCCTTTGTCTGGGTGTCCGCTCCCCAGGCTCTGAACGCCTTGCCAGCCCTTGTGATCGGGTGGCACCGCCCACCAGGCGTGTGAAAGAAAGAAGAAAAAACCCGGACCGGGCCGCCTGGCCACCCTTTTCGCGGGTGTCCGCTCCCTAGGCTCCGAAAGCCTTGCCAGCCCTTGTGATCGGGTGGAACAGCCCACCAGGCGTGTGAAAGAAAGAAGGAAAAACCCGGATCGGGCCGCCTGGCCACCCTTTGTCTGGGTGTCCGCTCCCCAGGCTCCGAAATCCTTGCCAGCCCTTGTGATCGGGTGGCAACGCCCACCAGGCGTGTGAAAGAAAGAAGAAAAAACCCGGACCGGGCGGCCTGGCCACCCTTTTCGCGGGTGTCCGCTCCCTAGGCTCTGAAAGCCTTGCCAGCCCTTGTGATCGGGTGGCACCGCCCACCAGGCGTGTGAAAGAAAGAAGGAAAAACCCGGATCGGGCCGCCTGGCCACCCTTTTCGCGGGTGTCCGCTCCCCAGGCTCCGAAAGCCTTGCCAGCCCTTGTGATCGGGTGGCACCGCCCACCAGGCGTGTGAAAGAAAGAAGAAAAAACCCGGACCGGGCGGCCTGGCCACCCTTTTCGCGGGTGTCTGCTCCCTAGGCTCCGAAAGCCTTGCCAGCCCTTGTGATCGGGTGGCACCGCCCACCAGGAGTGTGAAAGAAAGAAGAATAAACCCGGACCGGGCCGCCTGGCCACCCTTTGTGCGGGTGTCCGCTATCCAGGCTCCGAAAGCCTTGCCAGCCCTTGTGATCGGGTGGCACAGCCCACCAGGCGTGTGAAAGAAAGAAGAAAAAACCCGGACCGGGCCGCCTGGCCACCCTTTGTCTGGGTGTCCGCTCCCCAGGCTCCGAAAGCCTTGCCAGCCCTTGTGATCGGGTGGCACCGCCCACCAGGCGTGTGAAAGAAAGAAGAAAAAACCCGGACCGGGCCGCCTGGCCACCCTTTGTGCGGGTGTCCGCTATCCAGGCTCCGAAAGCCTTGCCAGCCCTTGTGATCGGGTGGCACCGCCCACGAGGCGTGTGAAAGAAAGAAGAAAAAACCCGGACCGGGCCGCCTGGCCACCCTTTGCGCGGGTGTCCGCTCCCCAGGCTCCGAAAGCCTTGCCAGCCCTTGTGATCGGGTGGCACCGCCCACCAGGAGTGTGAAAGAAAGAAGAAAAAACCCGGACCGGGCGGCCTGGCCACCGTTTTCGCGGGTGTCCGCTCCCTAGGCTCCGAAAGCCTTGCCAGCCCTTGTGATCGGGTGGCACAGCCCACCAGGCGTGTGAAAGAAAGAAGAAAAAACCCGGACCGGGACGCCTGGCCACCCTTTGTCTGGGTGTCCGCTCCCCAGGCTCCGAAAGCCTTGCCAGCCCTTGTCATCGGGTGGCACCGCCCACCAGGCGTGTGAAAGAAAGAAGAAAAAACCCGGACCGGGCGGCCTGGCCACCCTTTTCGCGGGTGTCCGCTCCCTAGGCTCCGAAAGCCTTGCCAGCCCTTGTGATCGGGTGGAACAGCCCACCAGGCGTGTGAAAGAAAGAAGGAAAAACCCGGATCGGGCCGCCTGGCCACCCTTTGTGCGGGTGTCCGCTCCCCAGGCTCCGAAAGCCTTGCCAGCCCTTGTGATCGGGTGGCACCGCCCACCAGGCGTGTGAAAGAAAGAAGAAAAAACCCGGACCGGGCGGCCTGGCCACCCTTTGTCTGGGTGTCCGCTCCCCAGGCTCCGAAAGCCTTACCAGCCCTTGTGATCGGGTGGCACCGCCCACCAGGCGTGTGAAAGAAAGAAGAAAAAACCCGGACCGGGCCGCCTGGCCACCCTTTGTCTGGGTGTCCGCTCCCCAGGTTCTGAACGCCTTGCCAGCCCTTGTGATCGGGTGGCACCGCCCACCAGGCGTGTGAAAGAAAGAAGAAAAAACCCGGACCGGGCTGCCTGGCCACCCTTTTCGCGGGTGTCCGCTCCCCAGGCTCCGAAAACCTTGCCAGCCATTGTGATCGGGTGGCACCGCCCACCAGGTGTGTGAAAGAAAGAATAAAAAAACCAGACCGGGCCGCCTGGCCACCCTTTGCGCGGGTGTCCGCTCCCCAGGTTCCGAAAGCCTTGCCAGCCCTTGTGATCGGGTGGCACCGCCCACCAGGCGTGTGAAAGAAAGAAGAAAAAACCCGGACCGGGCCGCCTGGCCACCCTTTATGCGGGTGTGCGCACCCCAGGCTCCTAAAGCCTTGCCAGCCGTTGTGATCGGGTGGCAACCACCACCAGGCGTGTCAAAGAAAGAAGAAAATAAGAAAAAACCCGGACCAGGCCGCCTAGCCACCCTTTGTCTGGGTGTCCGCTCCCCAGGCTCCGAAAGCCTTTCCAGCCCTTGTGATCGGGTGGCACCGCCCACCAGGAGTGTGAAAGAAAGAAGAAAAAACCCGGACTGGGCCGCCTGGCCACCGTTTTCGCGGGTGTCCGCTCCCTAGGCTCCGAAAGCCTTTCCAGCCCTTGTGATCGGGTGGCACAGCCCACCAGGCGTGTGAAAGAAAGAAGAAAAAACCCGGACCGGGCCGCCTGGCCACCCTTTGTCTGGGTGTCCGCTCCCCAGGCTCTGAACGCCTTGCCAGCCCTTGTGATCGGGTGGCACCGCCCACCAGGCGTGTGAAAGAAAGAAGAAAAAACCCGGACCGGGCTGCCTGGCCACCCTTTTCGCGGGTGTCCGCTCCCCAGGCTCCGAAAACCTTTCCAGCCATTGTGATCGGGTGGCACCGCCCACCAGGCGTGTGAAAGAAAGAATAAAAAAAACAGACCGGGCTGCCTGGCCACCCTTTGCGCGGGTGTCCGCTCCCCAGGTTCCGAAAGCCTTCCCAGCCCTTGTGATCGGGTGGCACCGCCCACCAGGCGTGTGAAAGAAAGAAGAAAAAACCCGGACCGGGCCGCCTGGCCACCCTTTATGCGGGTGTGCGCACCCCAGGCTACTAAAGCCTTGCCAGCCGTTGTGATCGGGTGGCAACCACCACCAGGCGTGTCAAAGAAAGAAGAAAATAAGAAAAAACCCGGACCAGGCCGCCTAGCCACCCTTTGTCTGGGTGTCCGCTCCCCAGGCTCCGAAAGCCTTGCCAGCCCTTGTGATCGGGTGGCACCGCCCACCAGGCGTGTGAAAGAAAGAAGAAAAAACCCGGACCGGGCCGCCTGGCCACCCTTTATGCGGGTGTGCGCACCCCAGGCTCCTAAAGCCTTGCCAGCCGTTGTGATCGGGTGGCAACCACCACCAGGCGTGTCAAAGAAAGAAGAAAATAAGAAAAAACCCGGACCAGGCCGCCTAGCCACCCTTTGTCTGGGTGTCCGCTCCCCAGGCTCCGAAAGCCTTTCCAGCCCTTGTGATCGGGTGGCACCGCCCACCAGGAGTGTGAAAGAAAGAAGAAAAAACCCGGACTGGGCCGCCTGGCCACCGTTTTCGCGGGTGTCCGCTCCCTAGGCTCCGAAAGCCTTTCCAGCCCTTGTGATCGGGTGGCACAGCCCACCAGGCGTGTGAAAGAAAGAAGAAAAAAACCCGGACCGGGCCGCCTGGCCACCCTTTGTCTGGGTGTCCGCTTCCCAGGCTCTGAAAGCCTTGCCAGCCCTTGTGATCGGTTGGCACCGCCCACCAGGCCTGTGAAAGAAAGAAGAAAAAACCACCCTTTGTCTGGGTGTCCGCTCCCCAGGCTCCGAAAGCCTTGCCAGCCCTTGTGATCGGGTGGCACAGCCCACCAGGCGTGTGAAAGAAAGAAGAAAAAACCCGGACTGGGCCGCCTGGCCACCCTTTGTCTGAATGTCCGCTCCCCAGGCTCCAAAAGCCTTGCCAGCCCTTGTGATCGGGTGGTACCGCCCACCAGGCGTGTGAAAGAAAGAAGAAAAAACCCGGACCGGGCCGCCTGGCCACCGTTTTCGCGGGTGTCCGCTCCCTAGGCTCCGAAAGCCTTGCCAGCCCTTGTGATCGGGTGGCACAGCCCACCAGGCGTGTGAAAGAAAGAAGAAAAAACCCGGACCGGGCCGCCTGGCCACCCTTTGTCTGGGTGTCCGCTCCCCAGGCTCCGAAAGCCTTGCCAGCCCTTGTGATCGCGTGGCACCGCCCACCAGGCGTGTGAAAGAAAGAAGGAAAAACCCGGACCGGGCCGCCTGGCCACCCTTTGTGCGGGTGTCCGCTATCCAGACTCCGAAAGCCTTGCCAGCCCTTGTGATCGGTGGCACAGCCCACCAGGCGTGTGAAAGAAAGACGAAAAAACCCGGACCGGGCCGCCTGGCCACCCTTTGTCTGGTTGTCCGCTCCCCAGGCTCCGAAAGCCTTGCCAGCCCTTGTGATCGGGTGGCACAGCCCACCAGGCGTGTGAAAGAAAGAAGAAAAAACCCGGACCGGGACGCCTGGCCACCCTTTGTCTGGGTGTCCGCTCCCCAGGCTCCGAAAGCCTTGCCAGCCCTTGTGATCGGGTGGAACAGCCCACCAGGCGTGTGAAAGAAAGAAGGAAAAACCCGGATCGGGCCGCCTGGCCACCCTTTGTCTGGGTGTCCGCTTCCCAGGCTCCGAAAGCCTTGCCAGCCCTTGTGATCGGGTGGCACCGCCCACCAGGCGTGTGAAAGAAAGAAGAAAAAACCCGGACCGGGCGGCCTGGCCACCCTTTTCGCGGGTGTCCGCTCCCTAGGCTCCGAAAGCCTCGCCAGCCCTTGTGATCGGGTGGCACCGCCCACCAGGCGTGTGAAAGGAAGAAGAAAAAACCCGGACCGGGCCGCCTGGCCACCCTTTGCGAGGGTGTCCGCTATCCAGGCTCCGAAAGCCTTGCCAGCCCTTGTGATCGGGTGGCACTGCCCACCAGGCGTGTGAAAGAAAGAGGAAAAAACCCGGACCGGGCGGCCTGACCACCCTTTGTGCGCGTGTCCGCAATCCAGGCTCCGAAAGTCTTGCCAGCCCTTGTGATCGGGTGTCACAGCCCACCAGGCGTGTGAAAGAAAGAAGAAAAAACCCGGACCGGGCCGCTGGCCACCTTTTGTGCAGGTGTCCGCTCCCCAGGCTCCGAAAGCCTTGCCAGCCCTTGTGATCGGGTGGAACAGCCCACCAGGCGTGTGAAAGAAAGAAGGAAAAACCCGGATCGGGCCGCCTGGCCACCCTTTGTCTGGGTGTCCGCTTCCCAGGCTCCGAAAGCCTTGCCAGCCCTTGTGATCGGGTGGCACCGCCCACCAGGCGTGTGAAAGAAAGAAGAAAAAACCCGGACCGGGCGGCCTGGCCACCCTTTTCGCGGGTGTCCGCTCCCTAGGCTCCGAAAGCCTCGCCAGCCCTTGTGATCGGGTGGCACCGCCCACCAGGCGTGTGAAAGGAAGAAGAAAAAACCCGGACCGGGCCGCCTGGCCACCCTTTGCGAGGGTGTCCGCTATCCAGGCTCCGAAAGCCTTGCCAGCCCTTGTGATCGGGTGGCACTGCCCACCAGGCGTGTGAAAGAAAGAGGAAAAAACCCGGACCGGGCGGCCTGACCACCCTTTGTGCGCGTGTCCGCAATCCAGGCTCCGAAAGTCTTGCCAGCCCTTGTGATCGGGTGTCACAGCCCACCAGGCGTGTGAAAGAAAGAAGAAAAAACCCGGACCGGGCCGCTGGCCACCTTTTGTGCAGGTGTCCGCTCCCCAGGCTCCGAAAGCCTTGCCAGCCCTTGTGATCGGGTGGCACCGCCCACCAGGCGTGTGAAAGAAAGAAGAGAAAACCCGGACTGGGCCGCCTTGCCACCGTTTTCGTGGGTGTCCGCTCCCTAGACTCCGAAAGCCTTGCCAGCCCTTGTGATCGGGTGGCACCGCCCACCAGGCGTGTGAAAGAAAGAAGAAAAAACCCGGACCGGGCTGCCTGGCCACCCTTTTCGCGGGTGTCCGGTCCCCAGGCTCCGAAAACCTTGCCAGTCATTGTGATCGGGTTGCACCGCCCACCAGGCGTGTGAAAGAAAGAATAAAAAAACCAGACCGGGCCGCCTGGCCACCCTTTGTGCGGGTGTCCGCTCCCCAGGCTCCGAAAGCCTTGCCAGCACTTGTGATCGGGTGGAACCGCCCACCAGGCGTGTGAAAGAAAGAAGAAAAAACCCGGACCGGGCCACCTGGCCACCTTTTCGCGGGTATCCGCTCCCTAGGCTCCGAAAGCCTTGCCAGCCCTTGTGATCGGGTGGCACAGCCCACCAGGCGTGTGAAAGAAAGAAGAAAAAACCCGGACCGGGCCGCCTGGCCACCCTTTGTCTGAGTGTCCGCTCCCCAGGCTCCAAAAGCCTTGCCAGCCCTTGTGATCGGGTGGCACCGCCCACCAGGCGTGTGAAAGAAAGAAGAAAAAACCCGGACCGGGCCGCCTGGCCACCGTTTTCGCGGGTGTCCGCTCCCTAGGCTCCGAAAGCCTTGCCAGCCCTTGTGATCGGGTGGCACCGCCCACCAGGCGTGTGATAGAAAGAAGAAAAAACCCGGACCGGGCCGCCTGGCCACCCTTTGTGCGGGTGTCCGCTATCCAGGCTCCGAAAGCCTTGCCAGCCCTTGTGATCGGGTGGAACAGCCCACCAGGCGTGTGAAAGAAAGAAGGAAAAACCCGGATCGGGCCGCCTGGCCACCCTTTGTCTGGGTGTCCGCTCCCCAGGCTCCGAAAGCATTGCCAGCCCTTGTGATCGGGTGGCACCGCCCACCAGGCGTGTGAAAGAAAGAAAAAAAAACCCGGACCGGGCGGCTTGGCCACCCTTTTCGCGGGTGTCCGCTCCCTAGGCTCCGAAAGCCTTGCCAGCCCTTGTGATTGGGTGGCACCGCCCACCAGGCGTGTGAAAGAAAGAAGAAAAAACCCGGACCGGGCCGCCTGGCCACCCTTTGTGCGGGTGTCCGCTATCCAGGCTCCGAAAGCCTTGCCAGCCCTTGTGATCGGGTGGCACAGCCCACCAGGCGTGTGAAAGAAAGAAGAAAAAACCCGGACCGGGCCGCCTGGCCACCCTTTGTCTGGGTGTCCGCTCCCCAGGCTCCGAAAGCCTTGCCAGCCCTTGTGATCGGGTGGCACCGCCCACAAGGCGTGTGAAAGAAAGAAGAAAAAATCCGGACCGGGCCGCCTGGCCACCCTTTGTCTGGGTGTCCGCTCCCCAGGCTCCGAAAGCCTTGCCAGCCCTTGTGATCGGGTGGCACCGCCCACCAGGCGTGTGAAAGAAAGAAGAAAAAACCCGGACCGGGCCGCCTGGCCACCCTTTGTGCGGGTGTCCGCTATCCAGGGTCCGAAAGCCTTGACAGCCCTTGTGATCGGGTGGCACAGCCCACCAGGCGTGTGAAAGAAAGAAGAAAAAACCCGGACCGGGCCGCCTGGCCACCCTTTGTCTGGGTGTCCACTCCCCAGCCTCCGAAAGCCTTGCCAGCCCTTGTGATCGGGTGGCACCGCCCACCAGGAGTGTGAAAGAAAGAAGAAAAAACCCGGACTGGGCCGCCTGGCCACCGTTTTCGCGGGTGTCCGCTCCCTAGGCTCCGAAAGCCTTGCCAGCCCTTGTGATCGGGTGGCACAGCCCACCAGGCGTGTGAAAGAAAGAAGAAAAAACCCGGACCGGGACGCCTGGCCACCCTTTGTCTGGGTGTCCGCTATCCAGGCTCCGAAAGCCTTGCCAGCCCTTGTGATCGGGTGGCACCGCCCACCAGGCGTGTGAAAGAAAGAAAAAAAAACCCGGACCGGGCGGCCTGGCCACCCTTTTCGCGGGTGTCCGCTCCCTAGGCTCCGAAAGCCTTGCCAGCCCTTGTGATCGGGTGGCACCGCCCACCAGGCGTGTGAAAGAAAGAAGAAAAAACCCGGACCGGGCCGCCTGGCCACCCTTTGTGCGGGTGTCTGCTATCCAGGCTCCGAAAGCCTTGCCAGCCCTTGTGATCGGGTGGCACCGCCCACCAGGCGTGTGAAAGAAAGAAGAAAAAACCCGGACCGGGCCGCCTGGCCACCCTTTGTGCGGGTGTCCGCTCCCCAGGCTCCGAAAGCCTTGCCAGCCCTTGTGATCGGGTGGCACCGCCCACCAGGCGTGTGAAAGAAAGAAGAAAAAACCCGGACCGGGCCGCCTGGCCACCCTTTTCGCGGGTGTCCGCTCCCCAGGCTCCGAAAACCTTGCCAGCCATTGTGATCGGATGGCACCGCCCACCAGGCGTGTGAAAGAAAGAATAAAAAAACCCGGACCGGGCCGCCTGGCCACCCTTTGAGCGGGTGTCCGCTCCCCAGGCTCCGAAAGCCTTGCCAGCCCTTGTGATCGGGTGGCACCGCCCACCAGGCGTGTGAAAGAAAGAAGAAAAAACCCGGACCGGGCCGCCTGGCCACCCTTTTCGCGGGTGTCCGCTCCCTAGGCTCTGAAAGCCTTGCCAGCCCTTGTGATCGGGTGGCACAGCCCACCAGGCGTGTGAAAGAAAGAAGAAAAAACCCGGACCGGGCCGCCTGGCCACCCTTTTCGCGGGTGTCCGCTCCCCAGGCTCCGAAAGCCTTGCCAGCCCTTGTGATCGGGTGGCACCGCCCACCAGGCGTGTGAAAGACAGAAGAAAAAACCCGGACCGGGCCGCCTGGCCACCCTTTATGCGGGTGTGCGCACCCCAGGCTCCTAAAGCCTTGCCAGCCCTTGTGATCGGGTGGCAACGACCACCAGGCGTGTGAAAGAAAGAAGAAAATAAGAAAAAACCCGGACCAGGCCGCCTGGCCACCCTTTGTCTGGGTGTCCGCTCCCCAGGCTCCGAAAGCCTTACCAGCTCTTGTGATCGGGTGGCACCGCCCACCAGGCGTGTGAAAGAAAGAAGAAAAAACCCGGACTGGGCCGCCTGGCCACCCTTTGTGCGGGTGTCCGCTATCCAGGCTCCGAAAGCCTTGCCAGCCCTTGTGATCGGGTGGCACAGCCCACCAGGCGTGTGAAAGAAAGAAGAAAAAACCCGGACCGGGCCGCCTGGCCACCCTTTTCGCGGGTGTCCGCTCCCCAGGCTCCGAAAGCCTTGCCAGCCCTTGTGATCTGGTGGCACCGCCCACCAGTCGTGTGAAAGAAAGAAGAAAAAACCCGGACCGGGCGGCCTGGCCACCCTTTCCGCGGGTGTCCGCTCCCCAGGCTCCGAATGCCTTGCCAGCCCTTGTGATCGGGTGGCACCGCCCACCAGGCGTGTGAAAGACAGAAGAAAAAACCCGGACCGGGCCGCCTGGCCACCCTTTATGCGGGTGTGCGCACCCCAGGCTCCTAAAGCCTTGCCAGCCCTTGTGATCGGTTGGCAACGACCACCAGGCGTGTGAAAGAAAGAAGAAAATAAGAAAAAAATCCGGACCAGGCCGCCTGGCCACCCTTTGTCTGGGTGTCCGCTCCCCAGGCTCCGAAAGCCTTGCCAGCTCTTGTGATCGGGTGGCACCGCCCACCAGGCGTGTGAAAGAAAGAAGAAAAAACCCGGACAGGGCCGCCTGGCCACCCTTTGTGCGGGTGAACGCTATCCAGGCTCCGAAAGCCTTGCCAGCCCTTGTGATCGGGTGGCACAGCCCACCAGGCGTGTGAAAGAAAGAAGAAAAAACCCGGACCGGGCCGCCTGGCCACCCTTTGTCTGGGTGTCCGCTCCCCAGGCTCCGAAAGCCTTTCCTGCCCTTGTGATCGGGTGGCACCGCCCACCAGGAGTGTGAAAGAAAGAAGAAAAAAGCCGGACTGGGCCGCCTGGCCACCGTTTTCGCGGGTGTCCGCTCCCTAGACTCCGAAAGCCTTGCCAGCCCTTGTGATCGGGTGGAACAGCCCACCAGGCGTGTGAAAGAAAGAAGAAAAAACCCTGACCGGGCCGCCTGGCCACCCTTTGTCTGGGTGTCCGCTCCCCAGGCTCTGAAAGCCTTGCCAGCCCTTGTGATCGGGTGGCACCGCCCACCAGGAGTGTGAAAGAAAGAAGAAAAAACCCGGACCGGGCCGCCTGGCCACCCTTTTCGCGGGTGTCCGCTATCCAGGCTCCGAAAACCTTGCCAGCCCTTGTGATCGGGTGGCACCGCCCACCAGGAGTGTGAAAGAAAGAAGAAAAAACCCGGACTGGGCCGCCTGGCCACCGTTTTCGCGGGTGTCCGCTCCCTAGGCTCCGAAAGCCTTGTCAGCCCTTGTGATCGGGTGGCACAGCCCACCAGGCGTGTGAAAGAAAGAAGAAAAAACCCGGACCGAGCCGCCTGGCCACCCTTTGTGCGGGTGTCCGCTATCCAGGCTCCGAAAGCCTTGCCAGCCCTTGTGATCGGGTGGCACAGCCCACCAGGCGTGTGAAAGAAAGAAGAAAAAACCCGGACCGGGCCGCCTGGCCACCCTTTGTGCGGGTGTCCGCTCCCCAGGCTCCGAAATCCTTGCCAGCCCTTGTGATCGGGTGGAACAGCCCACCAGGCGTGTGAAAGAAAGAAGGAAAAACCCGGACCGGGCCGCCTGGCCACCCTTTGTGCGGGTGTCCGCTATCCAGGCTCCGAAAGCCTTGCCAGCCCTTGTGATCGGGTGTAACAGCCCACCAGGCGTGTGAAAGAAAGAAGAAAAAACCCGGACTGGGCCGCCTGGCCACCGTTTTCGCGGGTGTCCGCTCCCTAGGCTCCGAAAGTCTTGCCAGCCCTTGTGATCGGGTGGCACAGCCCACCAGGCGTGTGAAAGAAAGAAGAAAAAACCCGGACCTGGACGCCTGGCCACCCTTTGTCTGGGTGTCCGCTCCCCAGGCTCCGAAAGCCTTGCCAGCCCTTGTGATCGGGTGGAACAGCCCACCAGGCGTGTGAAAGAACGAAGGAAAAACCCGGATTGGGCCGCCTGGCCACCCTTTATCTGGGTGTCCGCTCCCAAGGCTCTGAAAGCCTTGCCAGCCCTTGTGATCGGGTGGCACCGCCCACCAGGCGTGTGAAAGAAAGAAGAAAAAACCCAGACCGGGCCGCCTGGCCACCCTTTGTGCGGGTGTCCGCTATCCAGGCTCCGAAAGCCTTGCCAGCCCTTGTGATCGGGTGGCACAGCCCACCAGGCGTGTGAAAGAAAGAAGAAAAAACCCAGACCGGGCCGCCTGGCCACCCTTTGTCTGGGTGTCCGCTCCCCAGGCTCCGAAAGCCTTGCCAGCCCTTGTGATCGGGTGGCACCGCCCACCAGGAGTGTGAAAGAAAGAAGAAAAAACCCGGACCGGGCCGCCTGGCCACCGTTTTCGCGGGTGTCCGCTCCCTAGGCTCCGAAAGCCTTGCCAGCCCTTGTGATCGGGTGGCACAGCCCACCAGGCGTGTGAAAGAAAAAAGAAAAAACCCGGACCGGGACGCCTGGCCACCCTTTCCGCGGGTGTCCGCTCCCCAGGCTCCGAAAGCCTTGCCAGCCCTTGTGATCGGGTGGCACCGCCCACCAGGCGTGTGAAAGAAAGAAGTAAAAACCCGGACCGGGCCGCCTGGCCACCATTTTCGCAGGTGTCCGCTCCCTAGGCTCCGAAAGCCTTGCCAGCCCTTGTGTTCGGGTGGAACAGCCCACCAGGCGTGTGAAAGAAAGAAGGAAAAACCCGGATCGGGCTGCCTGGCCACCCTTTGTCTGGGTGTCCGCTCCCCAGGCTCCGAAAGCCTTGCCAGCCCTTGTGATCGGGTGGCACCGCCCACCAGGCGTGTGAAAGAAAGAAGAAAAAACCCGGACCGGGCCGCCTGGCCACCCTTTGTCTGGGTGTCCGCTCCCCAGGCTCCGAAAGCCTTGCCAGCCATTGTGATCGGGTGGCACCGCCCACCAGGCGTGTGAAAGAAAGAATAAAAAAACCAGACCGGGCCGCCTGGCCACCCTTTGCGCGGGTGTCCGCTCCCCAGGCTCCAAAAGCCTTGCCAGCCCTTGTGATCGGGTGGCACCGCCCACCAGGCGTGTGAAAGAAAGAAGAAAAAACCTAGACCGGGCCGCCTGGCCACCCTTTTCGCGGGTGTCCGCTCCCTAGGCTCCGAAAGCCTTGCCAGCCCTTGTGATCGGGTGGCACAGCCCACCAGGCGTGTGAAAGAAAGAAGAAAAAACCCGGACCGGGCCGCTGGCAAACTTTTGCGCGGGTGTCCACTCCCCAGGCTCCGAAAGCCTTGCCAGCCCTTGTGATCGGGTGGCACCGCCCACCAGGCGTGTGAAAGAAAGAAGAAAAAACCCGGACTGGGCCGCCTTGCCACCGTTTTCGTGGGTGTCCGCTGCCTAGACTCCGAAAGCCTTGCCAGCCCTTGTGATCGGGTGGAACAGCCCACCAGGCGTGTGAAAGAAAGAAGAAAAAACCCTGACCGGGCCGCCTGGCCACCCTTTGTCTGGGTGTCCGCTCCCCAGGCTCTGAAAGCCTTGCCAGCCCTTGTGATCGGGTGGCACCGCCCACCAGGCGTGTGAAAGAAAGAAGAAAAAACCCGGACCGGGCCGCCTGGCCACCCTTTTCGCGGGTGTCCGCTCCCCAGGCTCCAAAAACCTTGCCAGCCATTGTGATCGGGTGGCACCGCCCACCAGGCGTGTGAAAGAAAGAAGAAAAAACCCGGACCGGGCCGCCTGGCCACCCTTTTCGCGGGTGTCCGCTCCCTAGGCTCGGAAAGCCTTGCCAGCCCTTGTGATCGGGTGGCACAGCCCACCAGGCGTGTGAAAGAAAGAAGAAAAAACCCGGACCGGGCCGCCTGGCCACCCTTTTCGCGGGTGTCCGCTCCCCAGGCTCCGAAAGCCTTGCCAGCCCTTGTGATCGGGTGGCACCGCCCACCAGGCGTGTGAAAGACAGAAGAAAAAACCCGGACCGGGCCGCCTGGCCACCCTTTATGCGGGTGTGCGCACCCCAGGCTCCTAAAGCCTTGCCAGCCCTTGTGATCGGGTGGCAACGACCACCAGGCGTGTGAAAGAAAGAAGAAAATAAGAAAAAACCCGGACCAGGCCGCCTGGCCACCCTTTGTCTGGGTGTCCGCTCCCCAGGCTCCGAAAGCCTTACCAGCTCTTGTGATCGGGTGGCACCGCCCACCAGGCGTGTGAAAGAAAGAAGAAAAAACCCGGACTGGGCCGCCTGGCCACCCTTTGCGCGGGTGTCCGCTATCCAGGCTCCGAAAGCCTTGCCAGCCCTTGTGATCGGGTGGCACAGCCCACCAGGCGTGTGAAAGAAAGAAGAAAAAACCCGGACCGGGCCGCCTGGCCACCCTTTTCGCGGGTGTCCGCTCCCCAGGCTCCGAAAGCCTTGCCAGCCCTTGTGATCTGGTGGCACCGCCCACCAGTCGTGTGAAAGAAAGAAGAAAAAACCCGGACCGGGCGGCCTGGCCACCCTTTCCGCGGGTGTCCGCTCCCCAGGCTCCGAATGCCTTGCCAGCCCTTGTGATCGGGTGGCACCGCCCACCAGGCGTGTGAAAGACAGAAGAAAAAACCCGGACCGGGCCGCCTGGCCACCCTTTATGCGGGTGTGCGCACCCCAGGCTCCTAAAGCCTTGCCAGCCCTTGTGATCGGTTGGCAACGACCACCAGGCGTGTGAAAGAAAGAAGAAAATAAGAAAAAAACCCGGACCAGGCCGCCTGGCCACCCTTTGTCTGGGTGTCCGCTCCCCAGGCTCCGAAAGCCTTGCCAGCTCTTGTGATCGGGTGGCACCGCCCACCAGGCGTGTGAAAGAAAGAAGAAAAAACCCGGACAGGGCCGCCTGGCCACCCTTTGTGCGGGTGAACGCTATCCAGGCTCCGAAAGCCTTGCCAGCCCTTGTGATCGGGTGGCACAGCCCACCAGGCGTGTGAAAGAAAGAAGAAAAAACCCGGACCGGGCCGCCTGGCCACCCTTTGTCTGGGTGTCCGCTCCCCAGGCTCCGAAAGCCTTTCCTGCCCTTGTGATCGGGTGGCACCGCCCACCAGGAGTGTGAAAGAAAGAAGAAAAAAGCCGGACTGCGCCGCCTGGCCACCGTTTTCGCGGGTGTCCGCTCCCTAGGCTCCGAAAGCCTTTCCAGCCCTTGTGATCGGGTGGCACAGCCCACCAGGCGTGTGAAAGAAAGAAGAAAAAACCCGGACCGGGCCGCCTAGCCACCCTTTTCGCGGGTGTCCGCTCCCCAGGCTCCGAAAGCCTTGCCAGCCCTTGTGATCGGGTGGCACCGCCAACCAGGCGTGTGAAAGAAAGAAGAAAAAACCCGGACCGGGCGGCCTGGCCACCCTTGTCGCGGGTGTCCGCTCCCTAGGCTCCGAAAGCCTTGCCAGCCCTTGTGATCGGGTGGCACAGCCCACCAAGCGTGTGAAAGAAAGAAGATAAAACCCGGACCGGGCCGCCTGGCCACCCTTTGTCTGGGTGTCCGCTCCCCAGGCTCCGAAAGCCTTTCCAGCCCTTGTGATCGGGTGGCACCGCCCACCAGGAGTGTGAAAGAAAGAAGAAAAAACCCGGACTGGGCCGCCTGGCCACCGTTTTCGCGGGTGTCCGCTCCCTAGGCTCCGAAAGCCTTTCCAGCCCTTGTGATCGGGTGGCACCGCCCACCAGGCGTGTGAAAGAAAGAAGAAAAAACCCGGACCGGGCCGCCTGGCCACCCTTTTCGCGGGTGTCCGATCCCCAGGCTCCGAAAACCTTGCCAGCCATTGTGATCGGGTGGCACCGCCCACCAGGCGTGTGAAAGAAAGAATAAAAAAACCAGACCGGGCCGCCTGGCCACCCTTTGCGCGGGTGTCCGCTCCCCAGGCTCCGAAAGCCTTGCCAGCCCTTGTGATCGGGTGGCACAGCCCACCAGGCGTGTGAAAGAAAGAAGAAAAAACCCGGACCGGGCCGCTGGCCACCTTTTGTGCGGGTGTCCACTCCCCAGGCTCCGAAAGCCTTGCCAGCCCTTGTGATCGGGTGGCACCGCCCACCAGGCGTGTGAAAGAAAGAAGAAAAAACCCGGACTGGGCCGCCTTGCCACCGTTTTCGTGGGTGTCCGCTCCCTAGACTCCGAAAGCCTTGCCAGCCCTTGTGATCGGGTGGCACCGCCCACCAGGCGTGTGAAAGAAAGAAGAAAAAACCCTGACCCTGCCGCCTGGCCACCCTTTGTCTGGGTGTCCGCTCCCCAGGCTCTGAAAGCCTTGACAGCCCTTGTGATCGGGTGGCTTCGCCCACCAGGCGTGTGAAAGAAAGAAGAAAAAACCCGGACCGGGCGGCCTGGCCACCCTTTTCGCGGGTGTCCGCTCCCCAGGCTCCGAATGCCTTGCCAGCCCTTGTGATCGGGTGGCACCGCCCACCAGGCGTGTGAAAGACAGAAGAAAAAACCCGGACCGGGCCGCCTGGCCACCCTTTATGCGGGTGTGCGCACCCCAGACTCCTAAAGCCTTGCCAGCCCTTGTGATCGGGTGGCAACGACCACCAGGCGTGTGAAAGAAAGAAGAAAATAAGAAAAAACCCGGACCAGGCCGCCTGGCCACCCTTTGTCTGGGTGTCCGCTCCCCAGGCTCCGAAAGCCTTGCCAGCTCTTGTGATCGGGTGGCACCGCCCACCAGGCGTGTGAAAGAAAGAAGAAAAAACCCGGAGTGGGCCGCCTGGCCACCGTTTGTGCGGGTGTCCGCTATCCAGGCTCCGAAAGCCTTACCAGCCCTTGTGATCGGGTGGCACAGCCCACCAGGCGTGTGAAAGAAAGAAGAAAAAACCCGGACCGGGCCGCCTGGCCACCCTTTGTGCGGGTGTCCGCTCCCCAGGCTCCGAAAGCCTTGCCAGCCCTTGTGATCGGGTGGCACCGCCCACCAGGCGTGTGAAAGAAAGAAGAAAAAACCCGGACCGGGCCGCCTGGCCACCCTTTTCGCGGGTGTCCGCTCCCTAGGCTCCGAAAGTCTTGCCAGCCCTTGTGATCGGGTGGCACAGCCCACCAGGCGTGTGAAAGAAAGAAGAAAAAACCCGGACCGGGCCGCCTGGCCACCCTTTTCGCCGGTGTCCGCTCCCCAGGCTCCGAAAGCCTTGCCAGCCCTTGTGATCGGGTGGCACCGCCCACCAGGCGTGTGAAAGAAAGAAGAAAAAACCCGGAACGGGCGGCCTGGCCACCCTTTCCGCGGGTGTCCGCTCCCCAGGCTCCGAATGCCTTGCCAGCCTTTGTGATCGGGTGGCACCGCCCACCAGGCGTGTGAAAGACAGAAGAAAAAACCCGGACCGGGCCGCCTGGCCACCCTTTATGCGGGTGTGCGCACCCCAGGCTCCTAAAGCCTTGCCAGCCCTTGTGATCGGGTGGCAACGACCACCAGGCGTGTGAAAGAAAGAAGAAAATAAGAAAAAAACCCGGACCAGGCCGCCTGGCCACCCTTTGTCTGGGTGTCCGCTCCCCAGGCTCCGAAAGCCTTGCCACCTCTTGTGATCGGGTGGCACCGCCCACCAGGCGTGTGAAAGAAAGAAGAAAAAACCCGGACCGGGCCGCCTGGCCACCCTTTGTGCGGGTGTCCGCTATCCAGGCTCCGAAAGCCTTGCCAGCCCTTGTGATCGGGTGGCACAGCCCACCAGGCGTGTGAAAGAAAGAAGAAAAAACCCGGACCGGGCCGCCTGGCCACCCTTTGTCTGGGTGTCCGCTCCCCAGGCTCCGAAAGCCTTTCCAGCCCTTGTGATCGGGTGGCACCGCCCACCAGGAGTGTGAAAGAAAGAAGAAAAAACCCGGACTGGGCCGCCTGGCCACCGTTTTCGCGGGTGTCCGCTCCCTAGGCTCCGAAAGCCTTTCCAGCCCTTGTGATCGGGTGGCACAGCCCACCAGGCGTGTGAAAGAAAGACGAAAAAAACCCGGACCGGGCCTCCTGGCCACCCTTTGTCTGGGTGTCCGCTCCCCAGGCTCTGAAAGCCTTGCCAGCTCTTGTGATCGGGTGGCACCGCCCACCAGGCGTGTGAAAGAAAGAAGAAAAAACCCGGACCGGGCCGCCTATCCACCCTTTTCGCGGGTGTCCGCTCCCTAGGCTCCGAAAGCCTTGCCAGCCCTTGTGATCGGGTGGCACCGCCCACCAGGCGTGTGAAAGAAAGAAGAAAAAACCCAGACCGGGCCGCCTGGCCACCCTTTGTGCGGTTTTCCGCTATCCAGGCTCCGAAAGCCTTGCCAGCTTTTGTGATCGGGTGGCACCGCCCACCAGGCGTGTGAAAGAAAGAAGAAAAAACACGGACCGGGCCGCCTGGCCACCCTTTGTGCGGGTGTCCGCTCCCCAGGCTCCGAAAGCCTTGCCAGCCCTTGTGATCGGGTGGCACCGCCCACCAGGCGTGTGAAAGAAAGAAGAAAAAACCCAGACCGGGCCGCCTGGCCACCCTTTGTGCGGTTGTCCGCTATCCAGGCTCCGAAAGCCTTGCCAGCTTTTGTGATCGGGTGGCACCGCCCACCAGGAGTGTGAAAGAAAGAAGAAAAAACCCGGACTGGGCCGCCTGGCCACCGTTTTCGCGGGTGTCCGCTCCCTAGGCTCCGAAAGCCTTTCCAGCCCTTGTGATCGGGTGGCACAGCCCACCAGGCGTGTGAAAGAAAGACGAAAAAAACCCGGACCGGGCCTCCTGGCCACCCTTTGTCTGGGTGTCGGCTCCCCAGGCTCTGAAAGCCTTACCAGCTCTTGTGATCGGGTGGCACCGCCCACCAGGCGTGTGAAAGAAAGAAGAAAAAACCCGGACCGGGCCGCCTGTCCACCCTTTTCGCGGGTGTCCGCTCCCTAGGCTCCGAAAGCCTTGCCAGCCCTTGTGATCGGGTGGCACCGCCCACCAGGCGTGTGAAAGAAAGAAGAGAAAACCCAGACCGGGCCGCCTGGCCACCCTTTGTGCGGTTGTCCGCTATCCAGGCTCCGAAAGCCTTGCCAGCTTTTGTGATCGGGTGGCACCGCCCACCAGGCGTGTGAAAGAAAGAAGAAAAAACACGGACCGGGCCGCCTGGCCACCCTTTGTGCGGGTGTCCGCTCCCCAGGCTCCGAAAGCCTTGCCAGCCCTTGTGATCGGGTGGCACCGCCCACCAGGCGTGTGAAAGAAAGAAGAAAAAACCCAGACCGGGCCGCCTGGCCACCCTTTGTGCGGTGTTCCGCTATCCAGGCTCCGAAAGCCTTGCCAGCTTTTGTGATCGGGTGGCACCGCCCACCAGGAGTGTGAAAGAAAGAAGAAAAAACCCGGACTGGGCCGCCTGGCCACCGTTTTCGCGGGTGTCCGCTCCCTAGGCTCCGAAAGCCTTTCCAGCCCTTGTGATCGGGTGGCACAGCCCACCAGGCGTGTGAAAGAAAGACGAAAAAAACCCGGACCGGGCCTCCTGGCCACCCTTTGTCTGGGTGTCCGCTCCCCAGGCTCTGAAAGCCTTGCCAGCTCTTGTGATCGGGTGGCACCGCCCACCAGGCGTGTGAAAGAAAGAAGAAAAAACCCGGACCGGGCCGCCTGTCCACCCTTTTCGCGGGTGTCCGCTCCCTAGGCTCCGAAAGCCTTGCCAGCCCTTGTGATCGGGTGGCACCGCCCACCAGGCGTGTGAAAGAAAGAAGAAAAAACCCAGACCGGGCCGCCTGGCCACCCTTTGTGCGGTTGTCCGCTATCCAGGCTCCGAAAGCCTTGCCAGCTTTTGTGATCGGGTGGCACCGCCCACCAGGCGTGTGAAAGAAAGAAGAAAAAACACGGACCGGGCCGCCTGGCCACCCTTTGTGCGGGTGTCCGCTCCCCAGGCTCCGAAAGCCTTGCCAGCCCTTGTGATCGGGTGGCACCGCCCACCAGGCGTGTGAAAGAAAGAAGAAAAAACCCAGACCGGGCTGCCTGGCCACCCTTTTCGCGGGTGTCCGCTCCCCAGGCTCCGAAAACCTTGCCAGCCATTGTGATCGGGTGGCACCGCCCACCAGGCGTGTGAAAGAAAGAATAAAAAAACCAGACCGGGCCGCCTGGCTACCCTTTGTGCGGGTGTCCGCTCCCCAGGCTCCGAAAGCCTTGCCAGCCCTTGTGATCGGGTGGAACCGCCCACCAGGCGTGTGAAAGAAAGAAGAAAAAACCCGGACCGGGCCGCCTGGCCACCCTTTTCGCGGGTGTCCGCTCCCTAGGCTCCGAAAGCCTTGCCAGCCCTTGTGATCGGGTGGCACAGCCCACCAGGCGTGTGAATGAAAGAAGAAAAAACCCGGACCGGGCCGCCTGGCCACCCTTTGTCTGGGTGTCCGCTCCCCAGGCTCTGAAAGCCTTGCCAGCCCTTGTGATCGGGTGGAACCGCCCACCAGGCGTGTGAAAGAAAGAATAAAAAACCCGGACCGGGCCGCCTGGCCACCCTTTGTGCGGGTGTCCGCTATCCAGGCTCCGAAAGCCTTGCCAGCCCTTGTGATCGGGTGGCACAGCCCACCAGGCGTGTGAAAGAAAGAAGAAAAAACCCGGACCGGGCCGCCTGGCCACCCTTTGTGCGGGTGTCCGCTCCCAAGGCTCCGAAAGCCTTGCCAGCCCTTGTGATCGGGTGGCACCGCCCACCAGGCGTGTGAAAGAAAGAAGAAAAAACCCGGACTGGGCCGCCTGGCCACCGTTTTTGCGGGTGTCCGCTCCCTAGGCTCCGAAAGCCTTGCCAGCCCTCGTGACAGGGTGGCACCAACCCCAGGCGTGGAAAAGAATGGTAAAAATATGGTAAATGGCATTTCACTAGTCCGTAAGGACCCCAAAGTGCTTTACACATTCAGTCATCCACCCATTCACACACTGGTGAGGACAAGCTACATTGTAGCCACAGCCATCCTGGGGCGCACTGACAGAGGCGAGGCTGCCTAACACTGGCGCCACCGGGCCCTCTGACCACCACCAGTAGGCAACGGGTGAAGTGTCTTGCCCAAGGACACAGCAATCTTCCGATTACAAGACGAACGCCCAACTCTTGAGCCACGATCACCACAAAAGAAAGCAGAAAAAACCCGGACCAGGCCTCCTGGCCACTCTTTATATCGGTGGACCTCCCCCAGGCCTCACTACCTTCCCCTTGCTTCTCAGAGAAACCCTCTACAGAAGAGTTTAGAAAGATAAAACTTGTGAGTTCTGAATGTCCTGGTGAGTCTCCACCTGTTACAGGTGGGTGCAGCCTGCACTGTCTCGAGACAGACCAGACCAGCTGCACCACAGACACTTCAAACCTTATCTCAAGACAAACACTGAAAGAACAACATAAAAAAGAAGTAAACAAACCCCAGAAACATGCCGGGTTACAGGAGAAGGCAGCCATGTAGAGGTTGAGTCTGTGTGAGTCTTTTTTCTGTTTATGAACAACAGAAAAAAGAAAGAAAACCTTAGAAATCTGTAGGGTTGTTTTCTCTGAGACATGTTGGAATCTGTAAACAGTTACTCCGAAAAGGATCCAGATGTTTCAAAATACTGCTCTGGCAAATGTTTCAATTCTGCAAGCAGAATTGCTGCAATTAATGGACTAAAAGTCGTCACTTTTCACCCCTATTTATGGATTTAAGGATCAAAGGATCAAACTGGTGGTGAGATTCTAAATATATGTGATGTCATTATCCCGTAATGACATCACATATATAGGTTGTCACATTTATCAGTAAAGTTCCAATCTCTGCCCCTCCCCCCCTCCCCCCCCCAAAAAAATGTGCTTTTGCAATAACCAATGTTTTCTACAGTCATTTGTGCTAACAGATGGCAGCATTTAAAAGCTGGGTCTTACTCTGCCCAGGCTGCTCTACCATAGAAGAAGAAGAATGTAGACCTACAGTATCTTGAAAAACTTTCACACATTTTGTCACTTTACAACAACAAACGTAAATGGAATTTTTCTTAGATCTTCTGTGACAGACCAACACAAGTTACCACATAACTGTAAAGTGGTATGAAAATGATACATGTCAAAGGAGCTTGCAAAGAAAAGCGTCTGGACTTCTTTAAGTTACTTGAAGACGTTTCACCTCTCATCCGAGAAGCTTCTTCAGTTCTAAGGTCAAATGGTGGGGAGTCCCAGATTTAAACCTAGTGGGAGTATCCCCCCACAGAGGGACAAAAGGACCCCCTGATGATCCTCTAATCACCTGAGCCAAGTTTGGGAAATCTGGGACTCCCCACCATTTGACCTTAGAACTGAAGAAGCTTCTCGGATGAGAGGTGAAACGTCTTCAAGTAACTTAAAGAAGTCCAGACGCTTTTCTTTGCAAGCTAGTTTGACTACGATGATCTGGATGACTGAGAACCTTCACAGACAAAATGATCCATGGTTTTCAGAATATCAAGCAAATAAAATCTGAAAAGTGTCATGTTAATTAGCATTCAGTTCCCTTTACTCTGATACCCCTAAACAAAATCCAGTGATATCAATTGCCTTTAGAAGGCAACCAAATTAAGTTTACCTGTGTGTAATTTAGTCTCATTATAAATACAACTGCTCTGTGACAGCCTCAGTAGTTTGTTAAAGAACATTAATGAACAAACAGCTTCATGAAAACCAAGGAACTCACCAGGCAGGTCAGTGATAAAGTTGTAGATAAGTTTAAAGCAGGGATAGGTTATAAAAAAATATCCTGAGCTTTGAACATCTCAAGGAGCACTGTTCAATCCATCATCCAAAATTAGAAAAGGTTTCCTACAACTGCAAACCTACCAAGATATGACCGTGTATGACCATATGACCATATGACCATGTACACATATGCAGTTAAAGCATATGTGTACATGCAACTTCAAAAGTTAAAGTAGAAAAAGACTGCAAACCTTAGGAACAATATGGAATGAGTGATAATGTCAGCACCATTCCATGATTTGGAAATATTTGTTTCACTTTAAATCTGTTTTTGTTTTCTTAATTGCAAAAACTGTAAAATTTGAATTATCTTTTGTGTCACTTCAGTGTTCTGTCACTTCAGTGACTCCCTCTTGTATCTTTGTTACACATTGGATATAATTTTTCTTACCATGATGATGCATGATCTTTACTCTCAAATCATTTTAATGGCTTCTGAGGAAGTTGCCCCTCTGCTCCAAATTACTGTTTAATAGGCAATTTGTTCTTTACTCTACTTTGTTCCTTGATTGTAAAATCTGGTATTTTTGCAAATTTGGCTCAGGGGGACCTGAAAGCCAGGAGACAATTTATTGTATTGGCCACAAACAATCTAATAGAGGCCCATTTCCCATAAATATTAATAAAGATTTCTATCAGAGCAAAAATATCTCTCTCTCTCTCTTAAGTATTTGCTCCTAACCACGTCCTAACCTAGCAGTCATATAGAGCCTTTAATTAATCCTGCATTTTTTGTCAAAGATATTTGTCACCATGAAATTAATAGCTTAAAACGGCAACATATGAACAGATTCACTGAGTAATCAGAAAAGTTTAGCATGAATCTGGACATTAGATTTAAGCTTGAAGTTTTAACCTTATCAAATATCACTTGGTAGAAGCTCCTTACCGTTTGAAGAAATCTCTTCTCAATCTGCTGTCCTCTTTTGCCTTCATCTTTTTTTTCCATCGGAGACTGACGTTATTCCATGTTAATTATTTTTTCTCCGTGAAAAATACAGCAACTCATCTTATCCCGGGGTGCCAGGGCGTCGAGCTCCGGATCTCAGCAGAAAAGTGCCAATCAAAGTTGCAGGCTGATCCAGGTATCAGTTTGACATAGGTTCTCCTCTGTGACGTCACAGTTGGAACACTGTTACGCCTCTGCGTAACCATGGTTACAGGGGACGCTTTGGAGCTCTGCTGCTCAGCAGCAAAAGATTTCAGGTTAAACTCTAAAACCAAATAAAATCAATATACTGTATATTTGTATAGTGTACCGCGTAAGCGTTCGTTTTCTGGAAGAGGCTGTAAAACGGACAGTTAAAATGTAACATGTGATATGTCGAGCTGTCGATAAGCACGGCTGTTTTTGTGCTGTTATTCACTGTTAGCCTGTTTTGGCTGGCGTTACTGAAGTTGTTTTCAACTGGATGTCACATTGTTGAACTCTGATGATTAATGAATAAACTCTCGATGTGACGATGGTAGAATGTAGTTGTAACCCAGTGTTAATCTAGTCGTTTGATACCGTTTAATATCCAGTCCATCTGTTTGGAGTTTTGTTTTTAACATGCCCTGGAATAATTTAAAGTTTTACAATGCCGGTGATTTACGACTCTTTCGCGACAGTCAGCTGGGGAGTAAACTGTGGGGTTCTCAGAGGTAGCTCATGTGAGCCAGCAGTGACATCTGTACATGCAGTAGCCTTAAAATACTGATTATTTATTCTCCTGCTAGGTAAGAATTTGTGTTTTATACGTACATTGTTTCTTTCTATATGTTATCGTTTGGTTATGTTATGATGTGTGGTTAATGATGATTATTAGTGTGCTAATCGTGAATAAGCTAGTAAACTTGAAAATTAGCAGCCATGTTAAGCGGATTTCGGTGGTCAAGTTCGTGTGTCATTGTTTGGAATATAAACCCATATGGCTTGCACTACTTTCAAGATGTAAGCTAAAGGGGTGTGTTTTAAAAAAGGTGCAAGAATGCACCAAGAGTGCAACAACATAAGTTGTCATTTATGTTGTGCATTTGAACTAGCAGACTGCACTATGAGCACACATGGGCTGTGTCCCAATCCAGCGACCCCACGCTTCGGAGTAAGCGCAGTTCGCGTACTATGTACGGCGCGTACTAGGAAGTACGAGAAGTGCGGAAATGAGAGGCTTGTGAAATGGGACGGTCTGGCCGTCGTCGCGCTGCTTCGGTTGCCTAGCAACCATGATACTAACCCCGAGAAAAGTTTCATACAGCATTGTTTGACAGAAATGAAGGAGAAAAATGTTTTGTTGTTCATTCATTTTTTTTATGACATCACTTTGATTAGCTGAGTATCTGAGGCTGAGACCATGGGGCTGTAAAAACATAATTGTTGGGCTTAATTTCTGTACTGAACAGTCATTTCAAGATTAGTTAGTAAATAACAATTAGCTAATGTTGTTCATGGGACCATAGTCATCTCACTTTGGTAATGTAAATATAATATGGCCAATATTATATTTTTTGTCAGATTATTATGATATATTACAGCAGTGAGCTTGAACTCTATGTCAAAGATTCAAGTTGAAGTTATTTATATTTCCTATCACCTTAAATCTTCACTCAAAGACAAGTATCTTTGACAGTGTATATATAGATCAGCGGTCGGCAACCCTAGGCGAAGGGTTAACTGATGGCACGACCATAGCTGGACTGGCCACCGGGCATACCGGGCATTTGCGCGGTGGGCCAATGATTTTTTATTTTTTTTGTAACGTTATAAACATTGAAAGGTGGTGGATTGGCCAGATGCTGGTCGGTGTAAAAATACTAACTTAAATGAACCAAGATAACCCAGCAGTCCATAGGAAATAATGTATGTCACTAAATTTACTGTCACTGCAAATGTAAAAGTAAACATAAATGAACCACAGAGGAAATGACATGACTTTGAGGACAGATGTGATCAGGTGGAAAGTGCAGAAAGCTGACTGATGTCGATCTGTGGCTGCATTCAATGTTGGCCTGTCCTGTATTAGGCATTCAGGATTTTCTTTTATGGTCATTTAGCTCTTATGGCATGAACTTGCTCAGTGCATTATTATTGGCTTTTCTACAGTCTGATATTTGTTTAATAATTGTGCATCAAATAAGTTGATAAATAAGATGTTTAAAAACTTCATCATCATATCAAACATGATCGATTTGGAGCAAGTTTATTTGGCACATGCTGACTTCATTCTAATTGTAACCAGAACAGGAGGCGAGAGCAGAGAACAAGAGTGCAGCAGTTTAGTGAAAGGAACAGGAAAGGTGAAGAAGAGGTGAGCATCCAAAAGACGAGCAAGAGGACAGTTTCAAAGGAGACATCACGGCACAATAAAAGCACAAGCTGTAAGAGCAGAGATTCATTCATATTTTTACTATTTTTTTCTTTAGGTTTTACTCCCACTGCTTACAATAAATCAAATATATAGTACAAACAAGAAAAACTCAAATTGCATTGTTGTTCAGTATAGCTCTGTGACTTCAACCTTTAGCTAACGTATAATGTTTGACATTTTATATAAATGTGACTATAAAATATAGTCAATAATATTAAAAAGGTGCTGTTACTGAGTGAAACTTCCAAAGATTTCAGGTCTGGATTTAGCCCCAGTGTTTTAAGATCCTAGCAGCGCTCGTATTTATGGCCACATTTTTAAAAGAGACGAGCTTTCTGGGTGCTGACTCAGAGGGACCACTTTAGTTCATTGAAGCTTTAATGCCAGTTTCAGACAATAAACTGGACACGTTTGAATCAAATTGATAATAACAGAGGTATGCTGGACAAGCAGCTGTGTTAGTGTGACGCCCTGCATATTTGAAGGATTGCAATAAACTTCTGTTCTTGCTGAATCTGTAACATTGCCTTGATCTGCCTACATCATTTTTTAAATAGTTTATGTTGTTAAATGAGTTTTGTGTCACTGTGCACAGAGAAAAACTCACCTGATGTAGTGGTAATGCGTTATTCACCACTAGATGAAGACAAACTGGCACAGGTATTTTCTCTACACACTAAATTTCACACTGAAAAGCATTGGTGGGAATTTTTGTTTACATAGTAAGCAAAAGAAAAAATGTCTTGAGGTCTTTCCAGTGTTTTCAAAATTGTGTTTTTCAGATACACGTCAAAATTTCATACAGACAAGCACACACACACAAAACAACAAAATATGTCAAATTACATGCACGTCTCATTCATTTTTTGAGAATTTCACCACTTTTAGATTTCATGGAAAATAACTTGTGTTATTCATGACATGATATCATTTAAAATAACTTTGTCAGGCCAGTGAATAGCTGCCACATAAGTATAAATCTAAATCATGCAAGTGTAATATAGAAAAAAGCACAAACAGTTGTGCTGTTTGTTCATAATAAATGGGTAGAGGTGTATAGTCAGTAAAAGCCACCGAGGCTCTGCCGAGCTCCAAACCACCTCTGCCACAGACAGAAGCATCAAAAATGTGCGCTGGGAGCTTCATGGCATGATTTCTACAGCCACACAAATCTATATGTATGTGGCCAAGAACCTTAGTCCATGTAGGGCATCTTAACACAGTTTACTTGTGTCAGTTAGGTCAGCTAGTGGGATGGCAGAGAGGGCAGCCTTTACATTATTTTATTGTAGAGTGACAGGAACTGCCTATGAGCTTCTAATCAGGCAGAAATATTGACAGAATGAAATATTTAAAAAAATAATAATTTTTTAAATTTCAAAGGAAATACATTGATGAAAATCAAAGAAGAGAAAATGTACGTGATGTTCCATTTTCCTGAGAACTGATTGGCTGTGATGACTCCTTCAAGTACTACATGCTACTTTGTCCTGCTAGTTAAGCCTGCTGTCTGTTCTCAGGCCTCCTCCTGTTTCACTGTCATAAATCCATCACCAGAGGGCTCCACTGACCTGCCTGTTGACATCACAGCAAACCCCTGTGTCATGTGACCTGGCTGGAGTTGCAAAGCTGGACTCAGACCTGGCCCAGGCAAGTTCAAAGACAGTTGTGGTAGAGAGAGCAGGGAGTAAAGTAGAGCACTGGAAGGATGGGGTGGAAACAGGAAGTGTGTAGATTCAGTGGATTTGGCATCCTCCATCTGTCTCCATGCTCTCTTTACTGGCCTTCTAAAAATCACTTCTAAAAACTTCTGTAGCTGTGCAGCTGCTTTTGTTTAAATGTTTAGGATAGCATTTAGAATTCAACTTTACTGTCATTACACATGTCTAAATACAGGGTAACAAAATACAGTTTGCATCTTATCAGTAAGTGCAATAAGAGCAAATATACAGATGTACTACATATATACAGATGTATCGGTGTGAGGTAAACAGATCTACAGAGTGCTATGAATATATCTACAGCAGTGGAAGCGTAGCTTGAAAAGCGCTATATAAATGCAATCCATTATTATTGAGTACAGATAATGCTGATGATGATGATGCTGACAGGATTGATGCAGATGCAGAATTTCAAAGTGATTCAGAAGGAAGTAGTACAGTTTATAGAGTGCATGGTCGCTTATCTGTACCAAGCTCAAAAAAGAAAACCTACACAACCTTAAACAGGAACTGACTGATTCCTCAACCTTCAGTTTGCTGACACACACCTTTGGTCCTGCTGCACTGGATTCTTTCATTTCTTTCCTGTGTGAAAAACTGGATCTCTTAAATAATGAAACCTTTCGTGACTTTTGTTTGCTGTCCATATCATCTGTAAATCAGAATCTTGAAAATTGTTCACTGTATTAAGTTTGTATTAAGTTAACTATTTGGCAAAGATGTTTGGTTCCTAATCCACACAGCATAATAACTGTTCTAACACATATCTTAAAAATGCTACAAAGGAAGAAAATGATCACATATGTTTTAATACGAATGTATTTGTGTCACACTCCTCGGTTTGTAGTCAATTTCCTGTTTTATTTTGTGAGTTTTGGTATGTTTACACTGTTGTCATTTTTATTTCCCTTGTGTTCGTCTTCCCTTATTAGTTTTACTTTATTTAATCAGTCTGATGTAATAACTGATAATTAGTTACTTTCCAGTGTGTATATATGCTCCTCGTTTGGATTATTGTTTGTTTGAGTTCTGCCTGTCTTTTCTATTAAAGATTTAGACTTTTGGACTATTAGTGGGCCTCGTAGGTTTTTGATCTGTGCACTTGGTAATTGACTGGGTTTAATTTAGTGGCCTGGAAAACAGGCCCCAGGGATCTGGTCATTTTAAAGGCTGGGGTAAAGTGTAAGAACTATTTATACCCATGTAAACTTTTATACACTGGTTTTTACCTGTATTGTTTCAGAAAGGTTTAAAAGGGTAACGTCCACAGTTTATAATTTTTGAATTCAACATATTTTATTAAAGTAATTTAGCTTGAGCACAGACAAAACTGAATCACATAATCATAAAATCAAATCACTTGCACTATACAGAAGTCTAATCTACTCTGAGCTAATGCCGCTTTCCAATACTAATGATGGTGAAGGAGAGAGATGAGGGTGTGCACGACCTGGCAACTGGGGCACTTATCCCCGTTCTGTGTGATACAATCCAACAGGAAAGCTGTCAAACCCTCGGACATTGGTCAAGTTAACATTCCCGAATACATACACACAGAGAAACTCTGAGCCCCAAGGTCAGCATTAGCACAAACATGCCACTTTATACCGAATCTCAGTGCGAGGTCAGGTATTAGCCTCATTCCATTACTCTGATTATATTTTCTTACTCATCATTACTGTTAAACTTATACTTAGTCATACTCTAAATTACAATTAAGGATGATTAACTATTAACAAAATCACATACCGATAACTCTGTTATTACACTTTGTATTTAATCATAAAAAGGCTGGATGTTGAAACCTTTTACTTTTATTTTGTATGAGCCAGGGGACCTCAACCGCTGATGTCCAAAAATGGACAGGTACTGTTTTATAGAGCAAAAAACTTAAGAGCGAATATTTTATAAATAATACCAACAACTACAAAAGCAGACTTTTAATAGTAATAAGTAATCCTTTATTTATAATACATAGCAATATAAAAATAGTAACATATGAAAATATTACAATTGGCACAGATGAATTTGTATCAAAAACAGCAACCAACCCAAAGTAATGAACAACACACATAAATAACATCTGCTTGAGAGAGACCAAACAACTTCTTTTCATCTGTTCCTTGGCAGAAAGTTAAGACAGCTTTTCAGCTTTAGGTTCCAATAAACAGAGGTAACGGATGCAGTCCCTTTGAAATGTCTACACAAAAGTCTACTTGTGCATATATTTAGCTTTAACTCTTCTCTTTTCTGTTTTGTATTCCAAAAGGTTTTCATTTTCTCCAGTGGTTGTCTCCCTTTCAGTAGTTATCGATTGTTCATTAATATTCAGACTGTTGGAATGTCGATGCTGGCCGAATGTTTCCTGCTAGAATGCAATGGCCTAAAAATGGCCCGTCATCCACTCATCTTCCAGACTACACAAGACAATAGACGCCCAGGCTGAGATCTTCCTCCACCTCTCCTGTATCTCCCCCTCCTGCAGAGTGAGTTCCTGAAGAGGAGACCTCCTGCAAGATGTAACAACCTCCCCCACCAGTTGATTGTTGATTGTAAATTAGCATGAGTGTGATATGAAAACCAAGCATCATGGACATAAACTTTAATGAGCTGGATTAACTGAAAAGTGAAATTTCCGATTGAATCAAGGAATATGGAGCACATCTGTACACT
Source organism: Neolamprologus brichardi (assembly GCF_056152115.1). NCBI lineage: Eukaryota > Metazoa > Chordata > Actinopteri > Cichliformes > Cichlidae > Neolamprologus > Neolamprologus brichardi. Next base: position 31,337,312 of record NC_142124.1, read on the forward strand.
GACCACATAACCTCTTATTGAAGACTGCCTTTCACACAGAGGGAGATGAGATGCACAGGAGTGAAATGAAACAAATACTTCTAGGAAATATACTTAAATAATTCAGGAACATTGACAGACAGTAACAACCACTGTTGTGACTGAAGATGAGGACCCGACTCTGACTGTAGACTGAAGCCTTGAACCAAACACTCACAGGATGTACGGACTCAGGATTGTAGATGGTTCAGTGCAGAAATGGCAACTTATATCCCGAGCTCAAAGCTTCTGAACATACAAAACAAATGACTGTGATGCTATGACTTCAGGAGGATAGACATAACAGTAATTACTTGGCATTAAGCTCCATACAGTGAGGCTGACTGACTGGGGCTGCAGGAGCACGAGAGAAAGGATGACAATGGATTGTAAAAGGAAAAATGTTCTTATAAACTTTATAACAATCATAATCTCTTCTGTATTTCAGGTTGAAACATAACCTTCCTGTTGTGTCTCATGTCCCACCTGTCAAAAGAGAAAAAGGTACAGTACAATCATCTCTGTCTCATGTAAAAGGAAAGCTGAAATAATTATTTTTCATCCTTAAAGAAACTGCATGTGTCGCCACATGTTGCAGGTGAGGATGACTCCCCAGCAGGTGTTTCACAGATTGTATCTGCAAATAAAGGTGAGCGTTTCCCCTTAAAGAAGCTGGCTGGTGCCACATTGAGGAAAGCAAGGCTTGAGGACACCGTTTACAAAGATAATTTTCTCGTGGTGAACGGTTGGGGGAAATTCTACCTTCCGAAGGTTGTAACCATGCAGGTTATTGGTGTGGTCGAGGGCATCTCATTCCCGTGTGAACAGCTCGTTCTGATGACCTGTGAGGACCAACAGGTATATGCCTATGATGAAGAGGAGCTGCATCTGGTGGCTTCAAGCATGAAGCAGTTACGTGACGAGGGACGATCCAGGCTCCACGGTTTATTACAGGGGAGAGGCCTTTAAAGACATGGTGAGAAGTTAAATTTGTTTACTGGACTTGTTCGTTAATAAAGATGATCATCTGTAAACACTGTCACTAAATTATGTTATTGTCTGTTGTGTGTAGCCCAGGGAGAATCGGGCAGACACGAGCATGAGCGATTTGGGCAAGAGGTTGGACGAAGAGTATAAGAAGCTGGTGGCAGAAAGGAAATCCAGCATCCTGGAAAATCTGAAACACAGCAGAAAGCAGAAGTTTGAAAGTTTTTAAAAGTCGTTGTGGTCAGAGTTATATTGTTGGATTGTCATTTATGCTTAGAAACATATACTCATTAATGATTAGAGTTATATAATCAATTGCATATTGATAGGATGTCTGATCCTTAGTAGTCTGCAAAGACTGTGTGCATTCCAGAGCACTCAAATTGTAAGGTGATTCATTGTAAATAATGTTACAAATTTTTTATGTTGTTTTCAAAGATAATGTGCCGTATTACTGTAAATTAGCGTATTTTCAGCAGATTAGCAGTGTAAAAATAAAGGCAATTTATCATTTGTCAATTTGCAGAAATTTAGCATACACATTACAATTATTTACTCTTTTTGATGGTCATTTAAAGTTGAAATTTCACAGTTATTTACAGTAATTTTTACATACATTTTTAAGGTGTAAGTCCTTTTCCATTTGTTTTACTTCATGCATACCACTAGGTTCTGTTTTGGTGACTTCTGCTCTTTGTGCTAAGCTGACCTAGGTGAATGGAGGACTCCATAGTATAATTCTGTTTTTGCATAAAAAATTAATGCTCAACTGTAAAAGTTATGTTTGTTGTTTTAACCTTTGTGAGGGTTTAATTTGCATTTTCTAAGGCAAATAACAGAAATCAGACAACAAGCAGCAGCAACTGGAAAGGTTCTGTATAAATAAAAAATAAAATCGGGTGGATGCACTTAATGGTGGTTTAGCTAAACTGAAAATTTGTTCATTTCAAGCATGGTTCTTTAATCATATTCAACCATTTACCTGAAAAATAAATCTTTGATTTGAAACATATCTATTTCTTTATCAGTGTCCCTGACTGTCATGTGATTTTGAGTATTGACACTGATTTTAGTGTAGGAAACTAAAGATTTATTTATTTTCAGTCAGTTTGTGTCATACTAAAATTGGGAGCCTATTTATCATAGCGTGAAGTATTAAAGCTGACAACCACAATTTAAATTTGCTTCTGTTTGCCTCTCTCTCTCTCACACATACTAATGGACACCAGACAACAGCTGATTAACAGCAGGGACTGTTCATGTGTCAGATTTTCAAATTTAAGGCTCTCATTATTATAATGGACGACCAATATACATCACATGTTGTAAATTGTACAATATAAGCTATCAATGTGTTATAGGAGTTTATCAGCATACTGTAGTGGGTCAGGGTTGTTTGGGGTTGGACAGCTATGTTCTGTTGTTCCAGGCGGCAGGTTATGTTGCCATGGTTACAGGTGACGCTGTCTCTCTGCCTCCCCTGCACCAGGGGGGAGGCTTCCCCCCCTCTGTCCCCTTCTGGCTGCCTGTGCCTCAATTTTATCTCACAACTTAGACATTCACATTACTCACACTCTCATAACACATACATATAGGATCTTGGGGGTGAGCACGCTACACGACATCCAGAAGACCATCAGGGTGTACAACCTCACCCCTGGCGTTGTTGCCCACCTCTCAATTTTAAATACACGTAGACATTGAGGGCTATCAGGAGGGGCTATGCGCTTACCTGCTGCTCTCTGGCAGATAGTTCCATGCCCTCCTGGGTTTTAAATGCACCTTAGAACACACATGCATCAACACTACATATGAGCGGGCAGAGGGAGGTTTGGAGTCTTCTCACACCCCCGTTCTCTGCAGCCTGTTGGGGCGGGGGGCCAGGAGGAGGAGTTGGCCGTCCGATTGGGGTCTGGAATGTGGGGCCTCCCTGCTGCTGTGGAGTCGGGGCGGTCTGCTTCTCTCCACCCCAGGGAAAAGACTAACACTACCTGGGTCTGGGTGCAGTTTCCCCCTCCAGGGGCAAGGGTACCTAGACCTGGGGCTTAGAGTATCTGTGTGTGCCTGTTTGTTTTTTTCTATATGTCAGGTTGGGTATCAGACGCCACCTCTCTGGGGACATCTCAGGCCCTCCAAGGTTTGGAGGCTTATCTCCCCCCACCACTTCCCCTGCCAGTGGCAGACGCCCTCAGACATCGTTGCGTTGGTGGTTCTTTGTGTCCGGGGATGGGCGTCCAGGTACACACCGGCTCACTCCTTGGTGGCTGCTTGTCGGGGCCTGGAGCCTGGGGCTCGCTCGGGCCACTTCGGGGGTGGGGTGCCCTGCCGGAGGAGCTCACTGGCACGTCACCTCAACACACACACACACACACACACACACACACACACACACACACACACACACACACACACACCCCCCCCCCCCCCCCGGCTTCTGCTCCGCGGCTGCTGAGTGACGCCTCATCTGGGACACTCCTCAGCTCTTTCTGGGATAGTGGCGCAGCTGCCCCTCTGTTGGTCTTCCTTGGTCTCTTGTGTTCTGGGGGCCTCTGGATGTCTGGAGTTTTGATCTCCTCCATACCTGCTTCATGCCCTGGAGGACGGGGCTGTGCCTGTATTTAGCAAGTGAAAATAAAATAAAATAAACAATAAAAGGTGAATCAAATAGACCAATACGGCAAGGCTGGGATGGTCCATTTGGTAAAGTAAATCCGTTGGGCATCTTTCTTCGCCTTTAGACAATAATTCTGATGGCAAAAGAACCAAATGGGACAGGCAAAAAAATAATAATAATAATTTACAATCAACAATAATTATTTGTTACTTTCTTTTGTTTTGTTTAAACATCATAAACTCCAGTTTACTTGTGCTGCAGATCAAGTACCATAAGTACACATCTCTAATCCTCACTACATAAATAAATCCACAGGTCAGAAAAATCACATGACGAATAACACCGTACTCATGACAAAACACAAAAACCTCACAGCTGGAAACATAAACAGAGCTGAAGTTTAATCTGACAAATCAGGTGTGTACAGCCTAAATATCAGAAAACTGCTTCTTACCTGTGACGCTTTACAGATGGAGCCATTCTGATTTTCTGTCACCTAAAAAATTAAATTACATCATTAAAAGCAGTGGTGGATAAATATTTGAAAACTTTATTGGTTCACTAAGACCACAGTGGAATAATATAACAAGCTTTTCTGCCTATTTATATCACTGACAAACTTTCAGCCAATCAAATAGAGTTACTTTTCTGTTGTTTGCATCTATGTGGCTTTGCGTCTCCAATAGAAACACAATCACAATCACAACAAAGTAAAATAAATCCCAAATCAAGTCCCAAAATAATAGTTACATAGGCTGCAACAACGGAACCCATATTCCCATAAAACGTCCCTCCACCCCAGATGTTGAGGAACAGGAAATAGCAAGAACTGGTTTTCCAGTGATTTCCAAGATCTATACATGGTCCCGGATTTTTTTAAACTCATCACTGTCTGCTCAGTTTGAGAGAGGAAATCATAATAGATTATTGCTTGGTGACAGTGGGTATCCTGTAAGGATTTTTTTGTTTACACCATACTTCCACCTAATTATACCTGTGTGCACTTTGGGTCTGGTGGAGCGCATGTTTGCGGCAGAGATAAAACTGGACGCACCTGCAAGTGCCAGCAGCCGGTGCGGAAACCTGTGGCGAGGGGAAATCGCAGGCTGACTGATGATGTGGACGCTTCTTATTATGAAGACAGAAATAACAGAGGGTGCACTAAACTAAACGCTCATGTTTTACTAGCTTTACATGGGTTTGCTTTCATATTAGAGTCAGTTTTTATTAAATCTTTTCTGCACAGTATTTTAAAAATATGCATGTATATATCATAAGTAAGTCTATATAAAATATATTTTAAAACATTTTAGTAAAATCTAAATTTAATAAATCTGAATCTTTTTCAGATGATTCAGATTTATGCGGAATCATCCTACTGGTGGTGGCCAGAGGAGCCGATGGCGCCATATGGCAGCCTCGCTTCTGTCAGTCTGCCCCAGGGCAGCTGTGGCTACAACTGTAGCTGCCTCCACCAGTGTGTGAATGTGAGAGTGAATGAATAGTGGTATTGTAAAGCGCTTTGGGTGCCTTGAAAAGCGCTATATAAAATCCAATCCATTATTATTATTATTATTAAATTAACTGTAAATTACACTGCGGTGAGCTCCATTCATATAGTGCTATCACGTGCACGTGTACACGCACGTTGACAACCGTAACCATGGCCGCCGAGGGTATATAAATGCTCCACAAGGTTCCAATCGTCCCTTTACACTTGCTCGTGGACTTGTTTCGACCTGCTCCAACCTCAGCCTGTGGAAAGCTAAGTTTTGCAAACATTTTACTGAAAGCGGATTTTACTTGAAAGCGACAACAAGTACTTCATCTGTGGATCGTTTGTACTTGTTTTTGTTTTTCAAGTTTGAAGATGGCTCGCCGTGGACCCGGACTCCTCGACAGTCACCTGGACTTCGCTGCAGGTACGTTTGAAAGTTTCTTTAAATTTAAATGACTGTAATAATTTAACAAGTTCCAGTGTGAATATCAAGTTTTAACGCGATCAAATATGTGTATTCCAAGATTGTTTCCCGTAAATTGTTTGTATGCTTTAAATTTTCCGGGAGAGGCGTAGAAATTATTAACGACTGGTGTATGAATATGAAAAAAAGGTATTACTTTGATTTGAAGGCTTCAAATTTGACACTTTTCTTTAAAATGAAATGGTTAAAAATAGTTTAATTGACTAAAATTTGTAAAATGCCCAAAAATCAGTTTCTGCGGTAACGGCATCTTCAAGATGTCATGGCGTCAGAACACGCAGGTGTAAACACACAGATCCAGGTCCCCTCCTAACATCCTTTTCTTCTCCGGATCAAAGGCTTTATTGACATAAACTATATTTTTTTCTCTGCTGCAAAACACAAAGATAAAAAAATAAAATAAAATAATATCAAAAGAATATGAAAACAGTAGTAATAATGGTATTAAGACCTATCTTCTATTACAGTAATACTTTTGACCTTATTAGAGAGCAGAGAGAGAAATTGTACACAGGGATATTTACACAGGGATAGCATGTTTACCACAGATTAGATGTATCTGTCCTTATGGCAGATACAGTCCTTGTGCACATTTCTAAAAATGTGGATTCTGAGTTAAGAGTTTCTGTTTGTTTGTTTGTTTGTTTTTCACTTGACCATCATTTTCAGACATACCTGCAGAGCTTTGTGTGTGTGCAATTTTTACTCTTGCCAAGGAGGTTGTGTTTTTATTTTAAAAAAATATATTTTTTATATTTAGGACATGAGATTGGTACATGTGGTCTAAATGTTACATTATGGTTTGCATCCACATATTTAATCTATGACCTTTTTTCAAAATGTGTGACATCGTGAATTGTAAATAAAACAGGAGAATGAGCTGCATGGTTAGTTATAAATTTACTGTAATATATTTATATAATAAGTTACTCATGTCCGGCTATTTACAAATCAATACCTATTATCCATTACCTATTCCAACATAGTGTTTGCATAAAGGCTTACAAAGAACAAATAAAACAAATTGAATGTACACAAAATACAGTGTCATATATAGTGTCAATATGGTGTCACCTTAAAAGTACACAGAGTGAGCTGCCTTGGTGGAGGTTTGGTGGTCTTCTATTAAAAAACTTCACTTAAAGATTGAACAAGTAGAAGTGTCATTCAGTCTGACATAAAATGCTTTTCTCTCATCCTCTGCTCAAACTAACAGATGTAGGTCTGTTGCTTTAACACTGGGTGTCTATTACATTCCTAATGTTATTTTAAAAATTGTTTCTTCACAGGGCGTCTTGACTATGTGGTTGAACGCCCTGCTCAGGACACTGATACCCAGCGTATCAGCGAAGGTGAGTATGGTGAGTATTTTTTCCCTCTCTCACCCTCACCCTCTTCTCATGAAGCACCAGATGCTGATGACGGTGAACAGGAAGGTGAGTACCCCCCCTGCCTACCTGTAGACGATGAAGAGGTGAGTGAACAGGCTGACAATTCATCTGACTGGAACGACTCAGAAGAGTGGGGGGATTGGCTTAGCGATGACTCGGGGTATGACACCATGGATGAGAGTGATGATTCCCCTCTCATCCGGGAGCACCCTCCAGAGCCGTTTTGGCACGATTGGCAACATCCTATTGCTCCAGGTGCTGCCCCTATCGCCATGCCGCCTTTCGGCCAGGCCAACGCCCCACTCTTCCCTCGAGTTGTTGCCCCAGTTGGTGATCCGCCAGCTGCTCCTCCCTCAGCTGCTTCTTCTGCTGCTTCTTCCTCTGCTGCTTCTTCCTCAGCTACTCTCTCAGCTGCTCCATCCTCAGCTGCTCCCTCTGCTGCTCCTTCCTCATCTGCTCTCTCAGCTGCTCTCTCAGCTGCTCCCTCAGCTGCTCCCTCTGCTGCTCCTCCCTCAGCTGCTCTCTCATCTGCTCCCCCTGCTGCTTCCTCTGCTGCTCCCTCTGCTGCTGCTTCCTCTGCTGCTCCCTCTGCTGCTCCTTCCTCAGCTGCTCTCTCAGCTGCTCTCTCAGCTGCTCCCTCTGCTGCTCCTTCCTCAGAAAAGAGAAGCAGAGAAGACATCTGCACCGAAGAGGTAAGTGCAAAGAGGTGCAAGGTAAGTGACCAGTTTGATGCCCCTTCAACATCCTCAGGTTGTTTTGGAGTCAGATGTTTCTGGGAGAGGCTTTTTAACCTTTCCCTTGATGACAGTGACTCTGATTAGTTTATGTTAGAACGTGTTTTTAAACTTTGTAACACTTAAGTTGGCCTTTGTGTTTTGCAGTGTTTGTAAATATCTTTTACTTTTTAATTAACTTTGTAATGTTTAAGTTAAGCCTGTTTGTAACACAGATATAAGAACATCTGACTCGCACATGTGAAATGTATTGTTTTTTTCTTGATATGTGACATTAATATTAATATTACATTGTGACTGAAAGGTAGTTTTTTAGTTGTTATTACTTCCATTTTTCTTAATATCACAGGTAACTTTTTAAATGGATAATATAAGCTTTTCCCAAGCCCTAATTCACCATGCAGGACAAAGGTAAGTCTGTACTTAATGTCAACACAAATAAGTAGAAAAGGTTTAAAAATGATGCAGTGAACTGACTGTAGTCTCTTGTTTTTACATAAGGTATAGCCTGTGGCTAAGAATTCAACACTTCAGACACTCAACGTCCAAGATGGAGCTAACACCCCACCCAGAAGACAGCCTTACCCCGACCAACCCGATGAGAAGGATGGATGACCAAGTGAAAAACTGGAGAGTGGTGCTGTGTTCCAACTATGTAAGTTATCACCTCACATTGACAACAAACTGTCTTGAAGACGAAATTCTTCCAATAGTTGGTATAAATCATCATCCTATGTCAGCAGCACTGTAGGTTTAGGTTTATTTATATTTTTCATGTGTATACGTTGGGTTTAAAATTGCTTTTTAACAACATACTGCAGCTACCAACAATGAAAATGCTGTTTTGTGTTAAAATGACGTCTTTCTTGTGTTATTGCTTTGCAGGGAAGCTGAGAGTGGACAGAGCTGCACAGAGGACCAAAGATCCACTCTCAGCACTTCATACCTGACTGGCCACAGCACCACCCCTCCCCACCCAGGGTGAGGAGGGTCCTGACCCCGCCTGCACAGAGGGAGTTGTGAACATGCACTTCTGTATCGGTGGGTTTAGGATCCTCCTCACACTCACACGGATGAAGACTGTCACTGGAAGATGTCTCCATTGCATCAGCAGGACGTAAGCATTTGTAAAATATTACAGTTTGTGATGTTTTATACATGTTTTTATTGCATCATTTCAAAGTAGGAGATATAAAATAAACCAATTTTCATAACATTTTCTGTGTATTTAGTTGTTTTCTTAATAAGTTATTTGGAACATCATTGCAACCTGTCAGCTTTTTATTGAGGATTTAGAAAGTTGCTGGTGGCCCGAGTGGGTACAGTGGGGTGTTGTTTTTGTCACATGGTGAAAGTGACCTCATGGGGAGCAAAAAGAACAACTGAACAATTTGGGGATTTACAGACTTTGGTAATCGCTAAAAAAAATTAATAAAAATTGTTCTGTGTGAACTAAAAGCTCAAATATAAACCATCCTGACACTGACACAAATGATCTGCTGTTTATAAGCAGGAGATTGTTTTCATGAGCCTGGGTGAAGGTCATTTGCATGAGTTTAACCTCCTGGTCAAAAACTTGCATTACTCTGTTATCACTCTAACTTTCTTCTGTTTATTTATTCATTTTTGCTAATTGTAGTAGATTAATATGTTCACCAACTGATTCTTGGCCTGAATGTTTGAATGTTTGCAGTTTCAGGTCCTACTGATCAGTTTTAAGTATTGTAGAAAGTGAGCAGCAATTTAATCGAGTCCTGGGATGAAATGGGACAAAAGGGTAATGTGACAGCCACATTAGTTCCCTTCCCTCGTTTAACAATGTGTAAGCAGACTGCTTTAACCTGCAATTTACTGCATGTTGTTAGGCTGCATGGTACAACCACAGGCTGCTAACCACCCGTGGAGATCGAAGGTTTTGAGGTTTTGCTTGAGCTACTGATGAAGTTTTATCAAAGCTTGTTAAGTTTCCCAACCACATTTTATCCTGATGGTCCAAGGCGTACATCTTTATGCTCACAGACGTACTTCTGTAATTAATGAGTGACCGATTTATTACTTTAAGTTACAGTGTGAGGGGCATTAATGAACATAAATCAGATTTAACTGGATTATGTGTTTAGGTCAAGAGACACAGACCTTCATCTTTAAGAGGCTCTTCTTGAATGTCTAATCACGATGTTTGTGTTTGTCTGCAGCATCACTGCAGCAGAGAGGGTATAACACAAGGCCACAGTCATGTGATATTCTTATATATAAAAAGGGTTCACAACTGAAAGTAAAAAGTAATGCAGTTAATGCACATTCATCTTAGTTGACATAAGCATAAAGACAATGTAAATAAGATATGAAAATAGTTTAAAAGTTATTATTTTTCATGTTGCATCAATGGTTGTCATTTTATTCACGAGAACTGTGATCTGTACAATACTAATCGGCTAGTTTCTGGGATCGATTGGTAGTGTCTCCAATCTCCACTAGGGGGCTTTCGCACATTCTCCTCATTGCATTAAACTACTCTGTGAGATAACAACACAAAATCACTCTTCTGATTCTTTCCTTCCTGTTTTCAGGGGTGTAATAATGGCTACATTCATTGAGGAGCGTAGAGGAACAGTTAATATATGACAGCCTATATTTAGTAACATTGGGATGAGTTCCTGCCCCAAGTGGAGGAGTTCAAGTATCTCGGGGTCTTGTTCGCGAGTGATGGGAGAAGGGAGCCGGAGATCGACAGACGGATTGGGGCTGCGGCTGCAGTGATGCAGACGCTGCACCGGTCCGTCGTGGGGAAGAGGGAGCTGGGTGTAAAAGCGAAGCTCTCAATTTACCGGTCGATCTACGTCCCTACCCTCACCTATGGCCACGAGCTGTGGGTAGTGACCGAAAGAACGAGATCGCGGATACAAGCGGCAGAAATGAGCTTCCTCCGAAGGGTGGCTGGCCTCTCCCTTAGAGATAGGGTGAGAAGTTCGGCCATCCGGGAGGGGCTCAGAGTAGAGCCGCTGCTGCTCCACATCGAAAGGAGCCAGCTGAGGTGGTTCGGGCATCTGACAAGGATGCCTCCTGGGTGAGGTGTTCCAGGCATGTCCCACCGGGAGGAGGCCCCGGGGCAGACCCAGGACACGCTGGAGAGATTATATCTCTCGGCTGGCCTGGGAACGCCTTGGTGTTCCCCCGGATAAGCTGGAGGAGGTGGCTGGGGAGAGGGAGGTCTGGGCCTCTTTGCTTAGGCTGCTGCCCCCGCGACCCGGCCTCGGATAAAGCGGATGAAGATGGATGGATGGAAGGGTCAGTGCAACACAACCAGGCACTTTTACATCAATAGCTCAATTATGTCCAGCAATATTGTCAGAAACCTTTTGATGCACAGACTTTGCTCATCTCATATAAATGATCGATATTAAATGCAGTCATGGGGGATCAGTTGGGCTTCAGAGGTGCAAACATATGAAATTGATACATATAATGTCTAAATGTGTATCTTGGAATTTCAATTCAGTTTTCTCAATAAAGGCTTTGAAAGTTAATAATGTCTTATTAAACACTAACTTTGAAATATGGTCATAATGCAAGGACTGGTGGTCTCTTTATGGGTACAAACAAATGAGTTCAAAGTATTTTAGCATATCCCTGTAAAATCAACAAATCCATTCTTTTCACATTTTTATTGGTTCATTCTTTCACATACTAAAGCCATGCAAGTACACTGGGCGGTTGTATTTAACAGAATCATTTGATGATTCTAATGAAATGAAGTATTGTTTCAATGAGCTGTGGCACCATTCTTGCTTTAGCAGTGAGAGGAGTCAGGTAGGGCTTCATCAGGAAGACGGCCCCAGAGGTCCTATCCTCCCGCCCACTTCCCTGGGGCTTGAACATCAGTGGATTTCCACTTAAGCAAAGCCTCATCAAGTTCCTGCAAACAGCACCACACACACACTATCATGTACGGAGCAGAGTGTGGATGCTGTGTCGAAGACCACGATCATTGTGTTTCTACCATCTGGTGCAAGCTTCTTCTGTCTCACTGTGTTCTCCTAAAGGCCAAGACAGCAGGACAGTGTCAGGTTAGGGCTGTGTGCAGGCAGGAGTGGTGGTAAGGAGGACCCAAAGTGCAGACGCTCAGAGGCAAAAGTGTATTTCAAAACTCAGCTTTTATTGCTGGCAAACGTAACAAAAATCCAAATAAACTTACATGAGCAGGCAGACAAAACACACAGCATAAATGAGGGTAGACCACGACATAGAGAAACACAGGGCTTAAATACACAGGGGAGCAATCAGGGAATGGGTAACAGGAGGGAAACACAGCTGCGGCAAATCAGGCCTAACGAGACAAAGGAAGCAAAACCAGACGCATATACATGAGACACGGACTTTCAAAGTAAAACAGGAAACATAACACAGACTGAACTAAAGACACAGACTCACATGCAGGCACTGCAACAGAGGGAACAGAGACGTGGGACCAGGGCAGACACTGACTGGACATGGGGATATAGCAACTAAGGATACACAGAGACGCGAACTTGACAAGGGGATACAGCTGACAGGGGAGACAGAGCAACTAGAGAAGACAGAGACATAAACCATAAGACAGAACTCAAAGAAACCAAAGACTAGAAATGATAAATAATATAATAAACTCAAAAACCCCGGGTCAACGACCCAGGCATCCTAACAGACAGTGAAATCAATCTCACTTATAGGTGCCAGAAATCAGTGGATATGAGATTAATGGTGGTAATCAGGTTATACAGTAGTTGTCTTCTCAGCAGGTGGGAAACATCTCTCTTTATTTGTTTATGTACATGTGTATCAGAAATCTATTTCCCTGTACAGCTCAGGTTTAAGGCACATTGTTGATCTAATCTAATGAAGATCAGTGCCTTTTTAGAGTCAGTGAAAATACTGACATAGGTGACGTTAACCCTTGACTAAGAGTTTCTTAGTCAATTGTTAATGGGAAACACATTTCCACACCACCATCGTCTAAGCTGTGATGCTACATGTGCAGCAGCAAACGTCCAATTAGTACCGATCAGAAGGTTGGAGGTTCGATCGCTGCCTGATCTGGTCTGTATCTCAAAGTATCCTTGGATACTATCCAAACTGCTCTTTCATGTGTCCATCAGAGTATGAGTGTTAGATAGAAAGAACTTAGATACAGAAAAGTGTTTGTATGAATGGGTGAATGAGGTGTATAAAGTGCTTTGAGTGATTGAGTAGAAAAGTGCTATTTAAGAAAAAAGATGTGCAAGAATTTGCTAGACACGCTTTTCTTTTTCCAAAACTAAAAATGTTATTTCAAATTTGGCAGCCTGTGTGTCAAAGAGACTGAAGAGTAACTAAAGGGCAAAGTCCAGGAATAAACTCAGGAGATCAGTTAGGAGCACAACTGAGCAAAGGTGATTCAAAAAAATGGAGAGAAACTCTGCCATGCAGTGACATGCTGAGCAGACTGGTTTACAGCCACAAGAGAGACTCAGCGTTCACAGATCATAAAATCTTCAGGGAGCAAAGCTCTCAGAGAAACTATAATGCAATCCACAGATAGAATACAGTCAATAAACTCAGTAGGAGTGCATGGATAGCTTTTTGTTCAGCTTTTTCTTCGTATCCTTTTTCCCCCTTTCTAAAGTCTCTTCAGAGGCTTTGCAATTTGTCAAACAGCAGCTGGTAAAAAGGCTTTTGCAGTGAGGCAGGGAGCCTGTTCAAACCAGATTATGCTTGATTTGATGACTGCAGAGAACTTGGGGCTGACAGCTCAGATTAGGATCGGTTCTCCCTTGAAAAGGCATTAGTGTGTTCTGTCATGGCAGGATTTCTGTTCAATGTGCAGTTAGATTGAAATCAAAGGGCACCAAAGACACCTTAACCTGAGGGATCATTACGTGACACCCAAAGCATCTGAGCAGTCTTATTCCTTCAAATGTACCAAATTACTCAGATTCACAGACGTCGTGCACAGCAGACCTGCAATACAACAATGAATAACAGGAGTTACGCCTGCGTTTGACAGGTCAAAATGTCACAGGGAGCAGTTCAGTTAAGTTTCATTCCCCTCCAGAAATCACTTCATGCATCATTAACAGGAACCTTTGAGTAATGAAAGCACTTAATTGAGCGTTTCCTTACCATATTCCACTTTGTCACCAAGTTTTATGATGAGAAGAGTTTTTTCTACTTCTATTGTTTTTTTTTTATATCGTTATTATTATTTCTGTTGTAATTTGTGTTTGTTTTTTGTTTGATTGTTGTTCAGTTTTTCAGCCTTGTTGCATTTTTTTCTATTTCTGTTGTGTTTTATTCAACTTCTGTTACGTTTTGCAGGATTTTGCAGCTTTTTCTATTGACGGGTGTTTTCTTCAGGGACACCATATCATCATTATCTTTAAAACTGCATTTGAAACTTAATGCTGAGTTTTTACTTTCTGCAGTTGAAGTTATCTAAAGAAACTGTGTGTGGGTGCAGCTGAAAAAACTTCTTTTGGTAAATAACACAGAAATTCTGAAATCCTCTACTGCTTATATCAAACAGAATAAAAGAAACCAAAGCTAAACTCTAAAAGATTATTTATTTCAGCTTGTTTACAGTTACACCTCACAGCTTTTTATGAGTTGATAGTTTTCCTGATCCAATCTGCATACTCAGGATCCCAGAGGTCCATGAAGGCAGCCAAAGTCCGGATCTCCCACAAAAGAAGAGACCCCATAAATCCTGCCATTATGAACCACTCCTCCACCAGAGTCTCCCTGCAAGACAGAAATACAGTTTCCCAGTTTTATAAAATCTTTCTGTATTTTGAATGTTTAATAAATGCAGCTGTGAGCTGAGGGATCATGCAAACTCACTCGACATATATCTTTCCCAGGACTTTGTCCACAGAACCAGTGTTGATAGCTCTTGACTCGGTGGACCTCGGGGAATTTTTTCTGTAAAATATCATTGAGCTCTGTACAGTCTCTGCACAGTGAAGAGAGGGTGATTTACCAGGTTCTAGAAAAAAGGGACAATTAGTTCAGCTTAAAGCACTTTTTTTAAAAAAATGATGCAGATTTGTATTTTATGCAGAAATGCAGCAGAAAGAAATAAAATGGTCTGAGCTCACAGGAAAAGCTTGTTTTTACTTTGAACACATTAGAAATGAAGCAAAATACAATTTCAGTACAAATATCTGCAACATCTCTTTACTAATAAAGTAACAGTTTGGATGGTTTGTTTTCTTTTTTCTTAATACAACAAATTTGTTAAAAATCATCTTACTTCTTTTGTCATTAGCTAGTCCAGTGGTGGCACCATAACCTGCGATCTCAACTCTGGACTGACACAAGAAGTGTTTGGACGCTTTTCTCTCCCTTTTTTTTTTTTTTGTCAGTTACATAAAAATACATATATTGTTTGTTTTGCACGTTAACTTTGAAATGTTGCCCTGAGGCCTGTACTATGAAGCAGGATTTCATCTCTCCAGGTAACTTCAGAGTTCTATATGAAGGATTTTGACTTCTTACCAGAGAAAATTGTAAGAGTAACCCTGACCTGCTGTTATATTAGTTATGTCCTTTATAGAGTTTTAGTCACAACTTTATCTGGCTAGCATGCTTGCACTATGCTAGCTCAGCGCATTGGGAAACCATTCAAGCTCACTGCAGCACATGCTACTTCCTGTTTTAAAGGGCCTTGTAGCAGCCCTTGTTACATGTGTGGGCACGGTGCATGAAGCAGAAAGCACAGCTTAAAAAAGAAGTTGATATACTCGGCGGCGTGACACTGACAGGTGTTTTACACCCTTTTTGGCTCCTACCTTAAAGCACACTGTGCGCTGTCGATCTTACGTGCTGCACAATAATGTTTAATATTTAGTATTTACAGTTATATTCCCATATATCATCGTGATGTTGTTTATTCTATTGCTCTCGTTTTCTTCTGCTTGTTTTCTTTTTTCATTCTCAGCAGGTGAAATTAAAAAGGATCTATTGTTAGCTAGTTTATTGTTTATTGTTTATTTATTGTGTCATTCTTTCTCCCTGTCCTATCCCCCAGTCATGTCTGTCCCGTCTTTAAAAAATGAAAATAAAATAAATACATAATTATAATAAAGGTCAATCAAATGGACCAATATGGCAAGGCCATGATGATCCACTTGGTAAAGTAAATCCACTTGGCATCTTTCTTGGCTTTCAGACAACAATTCTGATTGCTAAAGATCCAAACGGGACAGGCAAAAAAACAAACAAAAACATTTCTACAAAATAAAACAAAACATTTGCACTCAATGCTTGAACTTAACACTGGTACTGTATTTGTTTTTGTCCCTGTTAGCCTTTATGAGCAGTGGCTCAGGAGGCACAGACCATCTCCATCCCAGTATCCAGAGTCAAACGCTCCTATAGGCCATAGCAGTGAATACCACATGGCACCATTCCTACCTCTGCATATGTGGCAGGATGAATGTTATTCTTTGGTTCAACCCATTTTCAGCCTGGTGCATTAGGGGGGCGCTAGTATAAATAGTGGCCATTTGAGCATTCCTGGATCGCTTACCTGTGATCTCCTCTTTGGTCACCTGACTTCCCCTTGGTGTTGCAGAGATCATTCTGAAGCCTCCATCGCGGCTGGTAGGTGTTTACTCATCGTAGTGTGTGCATTACCTTACTTGGTGGTAAACAGATATTGTTTTTAGGGCATAGCTGTGGAAGCCTCCTATGAGCCCCTGCTCATGTTTCATGACGCGGGGTTACTCGGTACGTAATTCAATTTCGTCTCGATCCTTGCCTTTTATTGTTTGTTTTATAGTAATTATTTATTATGCTTTGCAGGAAGTGTGGGCCTTAGTTTTACGCAATGCCACGCTAACTGAGGTGCTGCTGCTTTGCTTTGCTTGGCTTTTACCGTCTGTTCCCGTTGCGAAGTTTCTTTTCCTGCTGCTGTCAGCTTTTTAAAGTGGACGTCGGTGTGGACAGCGGCCATATGCACGCCGGTGTTGTGCCAAATTAGGTATCCCCGACAGAATTTGTTTCCCCTGCGTCGGGAGTACACGCTGGACTGTCCAAATCACAGACAAATGGTATCCCACATTGTTGATTTTTAGTTTACAAACACTTCTTATAATGACTAACTACTCCTGACATTTTTGAGATGTTAGCTCTTTATACAACGAAGTTATAGTGGGATACAAATAATATCAGGCTGATCCTGCCACAATTTGTTCCCCCTGTGTAAATCACGGACAAACAGTATCCCACATTGCTGATTTTTCGTTCACAAACACTTCTTATTATGACGCATTACTCCTGAAACTTTGGAGGATTTAGCTCTTTATATAGTAAAGTTATAGGAAAATAAAAATAGTTATCAGCCAAAACGTTAATGGTTTGTTAAAAATAATTCCATCTGATACCCGTGAGCAATAAATATATAATTTTCTGTTGTAACCCTCAAACTGAATGGTAATGTAACGATACTAATTTTTCACAAAATGAAAACATCAGTACTTCTTGGTGCTCCCAGCACAGGGGAAACAAATTCTGTCGGGGATACCTACTTTGGCACAACACCGGTTATGGGAGTCAGCTGGCGTACATATTGACTGAGCGTATGATTAATTTATAGTCGGGCAGACGGCAAGTTGGAGCAATACGGCGATTCCGTTTGCTCCAGATTTTAAAGTTTTATCCAGATTGTATGGTGTTTTTTTTTGTTTTGTTTTTTTTCTGTTTTGATTTGTAGTTTGGGTTTTTGTTACACCACTGGTGGGAGGCCCTTTTTATAGCTGCAGATCACCAGTGTGGTCCTGCAGTTGGGTTATCCCCCAGCGCTACATTAGTTTTGTTGTAATATATTAAAATTTTCTTTGTTTCTTTTATTCAGATGCGGAGTGCCGACGTGGAGGAGACTAGGGTGCCTTGGTGGTGGGATCCTTTGAGTGTACACACCTGCCTTGTTTAGTTTATTAGTGTGAGTGTGTGATTTTGTGTTGCACTTGTGTCTTGGTGTGTTTTCTTTTTTTGAGTTTGTGCGTGGCATCCCTGCCCCTCCACTGGTAAGCCTCAGCTCTGAATATATTTTTAAGCATATTTGTACATGGATTTTTATGACTGTGTTTTTATACGGTGTTTTAAATAATTGTTAATAAATTGTCAATTTGTCTTATCATTGAACCTCGTCTCTGTACTGAGTATAACAAACCTAACTGCCTTCGTGGTGATTAGTGTTACTTATTATTCTCTGGGTGAAATTCCCAGAGTGGCGTTGTCTTTTAAAACTGTGAAGAGTATTTACTTTATTCTCACCTCGTGCTGCCACACATAGGAGCAGAGACTTCTTCATTTCCAGCAAAGACCTGGGATATGAATACACCCACCTGCTAGATGCTAGTCAAAAGCTAGCAGAATCATTGCACCCTTCCCTCGACGAGTTGCGGGACGTGTGGCCGTGGCTGCTTCTTGCAGGGCTTTGACGATGGTACAAAGGATCATCCTGGTTGCGTGCTAGAAGCTGTAAACATGCATTTGCTCTCCCTGAAAGACAACCACTTATCCGGAGCAATGAAATGGAGGAAACCAACCAACATAACTACCAAACAACTATGTGAAGGCAAAGCCTGTCTAGCTTAGCCTTATCGATCTATGAATTTTAATATAGAAGCACAGTGAATTTTTACTTTGAACTATGTGCTAACTAGGGTTGCCAACCGTCCCTTAAAAAACGGAATCGTCCCGTATTTAGAAACAAAAGTACACGTCCCGTATTGAGCTGAAAAGGGACGCACTTTGTCCCGTAATACAGTGAGAATCAAAAGTAGTCTATAAGTTTTAATGTAATTAACGCTTTGTTTGAAAACATCATTCCCAGCCCCGCTCCTGCTTTGTGACCAATGAGCTGACAGCACACTTATGACAATTCGAGTATGACAATTCAGATTACCGCTCATCTCATTGGTTGAGGAAAGGTCGCTTGCAGAGGAAATACCGGAAGACAACAGATGACCACAACAAAAAGCATGGCCAACAGGGAAACAAACGCCGACACTGCGGTGCAAGTCTCAGACGACAGTACACCTGAAGCTGGGCAAACACTGTGCGATTTTCAAACTGCACAATTGACTCGCAGGGGTTATAAGTTCGTAGGTCACGATGCAGGTCTCACACTATACCGCCCGATGCTCTGATGCGACCTGAGTGCTCACACTGTGCCTCCATAAAATGAAGGTTATAACAGAAAATCTGTCGCTCGCTCTCCCTCTCTGTCTTTCACTCACACAGACACACGCCACCATCAACTTTGCTAAATTGCTAATGAAAAACACTGATCGGGCAGCTGTGATTGAGCAGCAATGTCTATCCAACTATTTTCACGATTGTTGTGGTCGTGATAATTTGGTGATGCCACTTCGAAAAGGCTCGGATGAGCTTTCCAAAGTTCTACAAGTTGGGCCTCCATCGCTTGTGTCCAGATCACACGCTGCACAGCCGTGCTGCTCCGTCTTTTTCACCGACGTTTACGTGTTTGCGCGTGAGCAGTGTGAGCGGCTGCGGTGACACCCTCACGAGCGATTGATGATCGGGAGCTGGTCGTGAGGTGTTAATCGCTTCTCGTTACCCCACCTATACTACACGATGCACGATGAAGGCCAAAATCGGGCCGATCACCAAATTGGTCGCACGACTCAAAAATCGGCTCAAAATGGGCCAAAAATCGCACAGTGTAAGCCCAGCATTAGACCAGCAATGTTTGTTCCTCTCAGAGAAAGAAAAAAGGCTACAAAAGTACAGGGAAGAATGGGAAAAGGAAAACACCTGGCTGGAAAAGTGCACGATAACACCTATAAAGCGCACTGCACTGTGTGCCAGCACACTTTTTCCATAGGCGTGCTTCTAATGGTGGGCACATGAAGAACATGAGGGGCGGGAAAGCTCGGGGAACCCTTAACCAATTTTTGTCCACCAGGCCACGGCAGAAGCAGATATTGTATGTAAACACTGGTTTGTTTGTTTTTAAACCCTCTGGTTAAGGTTAAAATGGGCATGTGCAGTGAATATCAGCGCTATGTGGCCAGAAGTGTGATAATATAATTTATTTTGTGTAATAAACAACTGCAAGGATATATTGCAACAAATAGATGAGTAATACATAAAAGTAATACATAGATGAATAATGATGATGAGTTATGATGCGTAATCATGGGAACAAGTGGGTTTACAAACGGGAGCAAAAGCTGAAATAATGCCTCTACTGAAGCCAATTGCACTAAATGCACTAAATGTGCACTGTTACAAGAATATTTTTCTTTCTATTGTTTTCTGTTAATTTATATAATTTTAAGTTAATCAGGACAGAGTTCTTTTAAAGAAAGATTTACTTTTATTCTCAAAAGTTAAGCATGACAGGCTTCTGTTTAAGAAAGAGACCTGTTTTATTGTGTTAATGTTGTCATTTTGAGCTAAAAATAAATGCCTAAATGATTTTTGTTTCCCATGTGTTGATATCACAAAGAATATGCATCTACTTAAATCAAATTCAAGTCAAATGGTTAAAAAAATAATTTCACACACAAAAAAAGAGCTAAAAAATTCACCACACTGGGAAGGGTGAAGACAACTGGGTCGCCCGGCCCTGGCCACGAGGTGTCCCATATTTATTTCTCAAGGAGTTGGCAACCCTAGTGCTGACTAAAAACAACTTCTATGATATCTGATATTTCCAATATATTTAACTGTATTACAAGCAGTGTTGGTCAAGTTACTTGAAAAAAGTAATCAGTAACTAATTACTGATTACTTCCCCCAAAAAGTAATCCAGTTTCTTTACTGATTACTTATTTTCAAAAGTAATTAATTACTTAGTTACTTAGTTACTTTTTAAAAACACGATTTACAACCTGAATAGGTGATAAAGCGATAGATCTTTCAGCCCAATTCTACTTTTTCTACAATCCATCATACAAAATGTAATCAAATTGAAAAGTCTCTTTTTAAAACTTGTTTTGTTAGTTTTAATCTTTTAACTTTATGCATCAAGCAAAAATGTAATTATCTGCAACATTCTCTGACTGGAAGAAATTTGTTTAATATTTAAACCTATTTTCTGCACATTCCAGCACATAAAATAAAAACTTTTTTTGTGTTTACACTCACTCTTTCAAATAGATGCAAGTAAACCACAGCAGAAAATAAATAAAGTCAAAGACTAGCGGTCCTGTTGCTCTATTTTCACCTGTAAAGCAGGAGTGGGGTAGGCGGAGGTTTACCCTGGTGCAGGTGTGCCGCAGCGGTCAGTGGAAGAATCCGCGAGTTTCTTTGTGAGTTTCCCATTACGTCGTAGCTACTCGGTGCTTGTTCGGAAGTTTAGGGGTTTTTTTCGCTGTAAAAAGAAGTTTTCTTCCCACGCACAACGGACACTTATGTTTTTGTCACTTTTTATGGAATCAAACTCAAAGTAAGGTCAGTACTTCCACGCTTTAAACGCTGCACGCTCATACTCTCTCTGCACTCGATATATGATCCATTGTTGATCTGCACACAGCTGTTGTCACGAACGTGGCACTCGCTTACGTCACTGTCATGAGACATTCTCGCAAAAAATCACGGTTTTAGTAACGCAGTAACGCAGCGTTCTTACGGGAAAGTAACGGTAATCTAATTACCGTTTTTGCAATAGTAATCCCTTACTTTACTCGTTACTAAAAAAAAGTAATCGGATTACAGTAACACGTTACTGCCCATCTCGGATTACAAGTGGGAAAAAAAACCTGTGCATGCAGTAACTTTCAAAAATGGAAAAAAAAAATGTTCCATAGATTATCAGCCAACAGCCTTGAAGACACACTTAGTCTCTTTTAGTTTTCAGCCTAGAATGAGGAACCACCAGCAGGTTTCTGTCAGAAGACCTCAGTGACCTGCACCTTATAGATGGAAGCAAATGAAGTTTGATCTCAGCTTCATGCTCTTGTTCTGCTCGTGCACTCACTGATTTGAATTACATGTTCTACACGCTTCACTGTATCTCACGGTCAGTTTGTCAATTTGTGACATTAATTCAGAGGAATATGGTGTAAACCAATGATTTATAAACCTAAAACAGGCCATGATCACTAACCAATGCTAACTTTGAGAAGCAATGCAGAACATATTGTGCCCTCTGTGTGGCTAATGGAGCTCTTAAGAGTTGAAGAGCAAAACAAAAGAAAAAAAAACTTCACTCATGAGTCTGCGACTGCGTGCTGACAGAGGGCGAGTGGGTTACCTCTGTGTGACTTCAATCTGCAGAGGGTAAGGCTCTGACTGTGGTCGGCGTATATGTGCCGAGCAGCAATTCAGAATAGCCACCGTCACAGTTTCTGTGAGGTTTGGCATAACTCGATGCATTGAATAATTTTTATATTATACAGACAGAATTATGCAGTAAAAACCAGCAGTTAAATATAGAAACTAGGGATGCACCGATACCACTTTTTTGGAAACGAGCACGAGTACGAGTACGAGTACGAGTACTTGCATTTCAGTACTCGCTGATACCGAGTACTTAATAAAAACATGATTTAAATTTGCAGGTAACAGCTTTAGTCCTATAATTTAACAAAACAACAACAACAAGGGACTAGTTTGGAATTAAGAACATTTATTTAAAATGAAAAGCATGTTGTATGCAACATATTACAGAATAAATAATTATAAAAAAAAAATAATTAATTTTAAATTTGTTCGTCTGTTTCTCTGTTTAGAAGTCTCACTAGTACAGTCACAGCTGGGATGACATCAGAGGCTAGTGCGTCGTAGCTGCTCACTTTTTTAGTTAGTTCCTCAAAGGGGGCGTGGCAACAGTCGTCTCCATAAGAGCCCATTGGTGAGCGGTGAGATAGTCAGGGAGGTCGTGCTCGGACACGCCCAGCACTCGCTTTTGCTCAATGAGGGACTGGAGCATGTAATACGTGCTGTTCCAGCGCGTCTGTACGTCCTGCTGCAGTCTCTTTATTGGCTGGTCGAGCTGTCCCTGAACGTCCTCGAGGCGGGAGTAGGCTAAGGCGGAATGTTTAAAATGCCCAACTATTTTCTGTCCCACTGCTATAGCATCAGCTATGCTCCTCTGTGCTAACAAGCGTGGGTAAATAAGTGTGGGTAAACTCTTTGTACTCGTTGTCGTGTTGGGATTTTAGGTGCTTGATTAAATTACTTGTGTTAAATGCGCTACCTTTTGAGCCTCCTCTGGACAATTTTGCTGAGCACAATTTGCAGTGCGCCTTTGTTTTCGCGTCTTCGTTCACTTTGAAATAGTTCCACACGGCTGACTTGTCTCCCCTCGCCTTCTCTCAGCTCTGAGCTGCAGCCGGGGCCTGGGGGCGGGCACTCGGCGCCTGTGATTAACCCCTTACATGCCGCTCAAACATAGACAGGTCTCAGACCGTGGTATCGGTCCCCGGTATCGGGGGACTTTTAACGAGTACGAGTACTTTAGAAAATGTGGTATCGAGGCCGATACCCGATACCAGTATCGGTATCCCTAATAGAAACTGTTGTTGAATACTCACTGATACACAGAGGCAAGAGAAGAGGCAGCAGACACAGTGTTCCTGCCATTCACCCTCTAACAACTGCCTTTCTGTCTGAATGGTGACCATTGTATAGTCACCAGTGTCATTATGAAGCCTTATCATGCTGCATGAAAAGCTGCAATACTCCACACATTTATGCAAAGTTACTCATCAGCAGTTTTTGCTTTTGCCTTTCATAAAGTGCTGGGAGGGAAATGAAGCTGAGAAATGAAACTTTGAGTATTATGTAAACCGTCGATTTATTATAGAAGATATACAGTATGAACTGACCATAAATGTACTTTGGTCAAGACCTGAATTAAGTTTCATCCAAAGGCTTGTGGCTCAAATTTGAGCAGAGCCTGACAGCTTCAGTAGAAAGACGCTGAGGGTCCTGTCACTGTTGTTGATGTCTCTGTCCTGAAAGATCACACACTGCCCTGTGATTTGTGGTGTTTCTTGTGGACTCATAAAAGGATTTATTTATATGATACAGTCTTTACAGATGTCAGATCTCAGACCAGCGTGAAAGAATTGTGTTTCATCATATAATTACAGTTCCTGATAGTTGGACCAATCACAGCCAAATGAACTGAAGCTGTTCTGGTGATGGCCCAACACCATCCTCTGTACTTCAGCAAACTGTCTCTGTTCTCTGCACATAAACTAAAAATATGACTAAATTGTCATGAAAATGTACTAAAGGAATTAATAGTGCCCTATATCTCCATGTGACTATTATGTTATTATACTATATTATTATATTATTTCAATTTCATTTTTATTTATACAGAAAACAAATCACAACAACAGTCGTCTCAAGGCGCTTTGTATTGTAAGGTCGACCATGCAATAATACATACAGAGAAAAACCCAACAATCATATGACCCCCTATGAGCAAGCACTTTGGCGACAGTGGGAAGGAAAAACTCCCTTTTAACAGGAAGAAACCTCCGGCAGAACCAGGCTCAGGGAGGGGCGGGGCCATCTGCTGTGATTGGTTGGGGGATAAGATGGGGCCTGATTGTTCAAGACCTTGTATGTGAGGAGCAGGATTTTGAATTCAATTCTGGATTTAACAGGAAGCCAATGAAGGGAAGCCAAAACAGGAGAAATCTGCTCTCTCTTTCTAGTCCCTGTCAGTACTCTTGCTGCAGCATTTTGGATTAGCTGAAGGCTTTTCAGTGAGTTTTTTGGACATCCTGATAATAATGAATTGCAGTAGTCCAGCCTGGAAGTAATAAATGCATGAACTAGTTTTTCAGCGTCACTCTGAGACAGGATATTTCTAATTTTAGAGATGTTGCGCAAATGGAAGAACGCAGTCTTACATATTTGTTTAATATGTGCGTTGAAGGACATATCCTGGTCAAAAATGACTCCAAGGTTCCTCACAGTGTTACTGGAGGCCAAGGTAATGCCATCCAGAGTAAGAATCTGGTTAGATACCATATTTCTAAGCTTTTCAGGGCCGAGTACAATAACCTCAGTTTTATCTGAGTTAAGAAGCAGAAATTAGAGGTCATCCAGTTCTTTATGTCTTTAAGAGATTCCTGCAGTTTAACTAATTGGTGTGTGTTATTTGGCTTAGCTAAGCTAAGGTAGCGAATTTCTAAAAATACAGTGAGTGAATACAAAGAGAGTGTGCTTCGGATGAAGCAAGTGAAGATTAAACTATGAAATAAGAAGTTATCTATAAGTTTTTAATTATTTTGGCGATCCAGATAAGCTACACAAACACACAACCATGTGTTGGAACAGGAAGTGATTGGAGGTGAGAAAAAAGACCTTAGGACAGGTAAGATTGGTCAATGGTAGAGCTATTTTTCTGAAATTACGCACGTTACGGTTGCCAACGTGCGCGTGCGTGCACGTGATAGATCTATATGAATGGAGGCCAGTGCAGCTTAATTTACAGTTAATTTATGGTCATTTATAGTTACTGCCTTTGTCACCCTTTATGTGGGATGTATAATAACCATGTAGGCATGCAGGTATGTCCAGAAAGAATCAATATTAGAAAGCGGCAAGTCAGGAACTGAGATGTTTGCTTGAGTGAATAACATTAGCATTTAGCTCATACTAATATTACATCTTCACATTTTTCTTTTCAAAGGTAACAATAACTTTGCATTCTCGCTCCTCACCATGCTGTAATACAGGTATATGTTAGCAATGACAGCTTTTAGCAAATGTTTTTTAAAGGCTATCTGTGCTAATTAACCTTAGGATTGGTTGAGGTCTTGTTTCCAGCTCTAGTGGTCATAAGTGAGCTTAGGTCTGTGCAAGCCACAAAAATCAGTTTGTAAAGTTCACTATTTTCCAGGTGAGCCTATAACACATTTGTTAACTGTCAGTCCTGACTGTACAGCTTCTAATCAGAAATAATTAAATGTTGTTTGTTTTTTTGCTTGTTAATCTTTTTCTGTAACCAGGATACCTGGAAAGGTTTTAAATCCTGTTAAAATGTTGTAGGGCTGTAGAGTGGGGTCATGTTAACAATCCATTGAAACTTGTGGTCTTCAAGGTCAACTTTATGATTTATTGGTTGAAAATTGACAAAAAGCTTTAGAACCTAGAAATTATCATTCCCACAACTGCTGTGTATATGTCATAACATATAGCAGGAACCTATAAAGGTAATTGAACTTTGACCTCTCCTTAAAGAAGGTACATGTAATGTCCACAGTGATTAGACATACTTAATAAAACAGTGTGGGGCACAAAGTATTGTTGTGCATCAGTGTGGAACATGTCAGTAACACTGAGGGTTACACACACTTTGCCAGGTACACCTGTTCACCTGCTCGTTAAACACAAATATCTAGTGAGCCAATCAATTCAATTCAATTCAATTCAATTTTATTTATATAGCGCCAAATCACAACAAAAGTCGCCTCAAGGCGCTTCATAGATACAGAGAAAAACCCAACAATCATATGACCCCCTATGAGCAAGCACTTTGGCAACAGTGGGAAGGAAAAACTCCCTTTTAACAGGAAGAAACCTCCGGCAGAACCAGGCTCAGGGAGGGGCGGGGCCATCTGCTGCGACCGGTTGGGTGAGAGAAGGAAGACAGGATAAAGACATGCTGTGGAAGAGAGACAGAGGTTAATAACAGATATGATTCAATACAGAGAGGTCTATTAACACATAGTGAGTGAGAAAGGTGACTGGAAAGGAAAAACTCAATGCATCATGGGAATCCCCCGGCAGCCTACATCTATTGCAGCATTACTAAGGGAGGATTCAGGGTCACCTGGTCCAGCCCTAACTATATGCTTTAGCAAAAAGGAAAGTTTTAAGCCTAATCTTAAAAGTAGAGATAGTGTCTGTCTCCCGAATCCAAACTGGAAGCTGGTTCCACAGAAGAGGGGCCTGAAAACTGAAGGCTCTCCCTCCCATTCTACTTTCAGACCTCAGGTGATCCAGGTGATTGATAGATGTATTTTTTGTCGGTTTGTTTTGCTGGTTTTTGTTTTTTGCCCTTTATCACCGTTCCTCTTCCCCCGCTGTTTTTCCTTTCCCTCTTTCTTTCTCCTCTTTCTTTTCCCCTGTCAAGTCTGTCCTGTATTTAGCAAGTGAAAATAAAATAAAATAAACAATAAAAGGTGAATCAAATAGACCAATACGGCAAGGCTGGGATGGTCCATTTGGTAAAGTAAATCCATTGGGCATCTTTCTTCGCCTTTAGACAATAATTCTGATGGCAAAAGAGCAAAATGGGACAGGCAAAATAATAATAATAATAATTTACAATCAACAATAATTATTTGTTACTTTCTTTTGTTTTGTTTAAACATCATAAACTCCAGTTTATTTGTGCTGCAGATCAAGTACCATAAGTACACATCTCTAATCCTCACTACATAAATAAATCCACAGGTCAGAAAAATTACATGACGAATAACACCGTACTCATGACAAAACACAAAAACCTCACAGCTGGAAACATAAACAGAGCTGAATTTTCAGATTTTCTGTCACCTAAAAAATTAAATTACATCATTAAAAGCAGTGGTGGATAAATATTTGAAAACTTTATTGGTTCACTAAGACCACAGTGGAATAATATAACAAGCTTTTCTGCCTATTTATATCACTGAAAAACTTTCAGCCAATCAAATAGTTACTTTTCTGTTGTTTGCATCTATGTGGCTTTGCGTCTCCAATAGAAACACAATCACATACAAAAAAAAAACAAAAAAAACAAGCAAACACTAAAATGTAAACCATCAAGACAACTGAGCTTAAAGTTGGGAACTGCAAATGGTCAACAGAACAACAAAGTAAAATAAATCCCAAATCAAGTCCCAAAATAATAGTTACATAGGCTGCAACAACGGAACCCATATTCCCATAAAACGTCCCTCCACCCCAGATGTTGAGGAACAGGAAATAGCAAGAACTGGTTTTCCAGTGATTTCCAAGATCTATACATGGTCCCGGATTTTTTTAAACGCATCACTGTCGGCTCAGTTTGAGAGAGGAAATCATAATAGATTATTGCTTGGTTACAGTGGGTATCCTGTAAGGATTTTTTTGTTTACACCATACTTCCACCTAATTACACCTGTGTGCACTTTGGGTCTGGTGGAGTGCATGTTTGCGGCAGAGATAAAACTGGACGCACCTGCATGTGCCAGCAGCCGGTGCGGAAACCTGTGGCGAGGGGAAGTCGCAGGCTGACTGACGATGTGGACGCTTCTTATTATGAAGACAGAAATAACAGAGGGTGCACTAAACTAAACGCTCATGTTTTACTAGCTTTACATGGGTTTGCTTTCAGTATTTTAAAAATATGCATGTATATATCATAAGTAAGTCTATATAAAATATATTTTAAAACATTTTAGTAAAATCTAAATTTAATAAATCTGAATCTTTTTTACATTTTTTGTTTGCCACCTGTACACATGATTTATGTTGTGTATATTGTGAAATGTCAAATGAACAATAAGACCCAAAGTGTAGCTTCTGTTTTCTCGTTTAATCTCGCATGCGACCACGCTGAGTGTTTACAAAAGTAAAGAAAAAAACTCTAGCTCTGGATTTTTATAGAAAAGATGTATTCAACAGTTTTTACACGAGCAGCCAACACGAATTTGAAATAAAAGCATAATTAAATAAAACCCTTGCTCACTACTGTTTAACAAACAAGTAAAAGTTGCTGGTTACCACAGCCGAAGAATCATAGCTTTTGCTGCTTTGACCGATATAACGATATATTTCGCACAGTTATGCTCGAGAATGTGACGCAGAAGCTTTTTAACTGGCTGCCATGAGCTTATTTTACATTTATTTTGGTTTGACAAAAGAAATCCAAAAGAGGGAAACAATATGAATATATTGGACAAAATTACCAATTGTTTTTTTAACATATTTATGATACCATAAAGAATCACAACCAAAGTCCCGCGTGTGCACTGCTCAGAAAAGACAACTTTAGTTCAGGTAAGTCCTGCTCTGTTTCATCAACATCATCAACAACAGGGCTCAGCTCTCACCATGTGTCTCCCACTTTTCTTACACATGTTAACATTTGTAAAAGTTAAAAATATGCGTTTGACCTCAGTTGATATTCGTCACAAAGTGTTTGCAAAGTTATAGAGGACACGAGCGTCATTATTGTTGTTACAAATAGGTAATAGAAATCTGAAAGCAAAAATTTTGCGATCAAAATAATTATTTACTCAAGTTTATTAAATAAATAAAAGACAATAGTTACCACAACAGTAGAACTGTGGGCTTGGCAGTCATCTTGGAAAATGATACCTGAGCCTGCTGTGCTGCTTTTATTCACTGCAGCCACTCCCAGTTAGACAACCTTCATCAGTGTTTGTATAAACAGAGCCAGTATAATAAATAAATATGTAGCACAATCAGTATAAAATCCTGAAAGCTACAAAACATGGGGTGGTTCATTTACAAACACAAGTTTCACTCTTTTTTGTTGAAAATAATCAATTTGTTACACACTTAAATTTACAAAACAAAAAGGTAGAAATCTGTACTGTCATGAACAAAAATGTAAATCTAATTGAGGTCCAAAATATAATTGACTGCTTTGGACTACTTTTGATTTTACATTTGTATTTCACCTTCAAATAGTTTTATTTTAATATTTTCAGCTTGCCTTGCTTGGTATAATTCTTTTCAGCTCAACCTCATTACATAAAAACATAAAATCCTAGTAGTAGGGAACATTTGTTACTGTAAAAACCACAGACATGTTTAGTAAATTATACTCAAAATGTAAATTGTAAATTCTGAAAACTTATGCACAAATTTTGTAAACAGACTTATACACAACTATTTATCTAAAAATGCAGCCAATGTATCTGCCTTTGTTTGTTTGTTTGTTTGTTTGTTTGTACACCCATTTAAAAATACTATGATAACTAAAATGAGAGAACAATCTGCTGTCAAAAGGGAGAAAGGTTGGGTGAGCCCAGGCCTCAGGAGGGTAGCCAAGCTAGTGTTTAAGAAAGTGAGAAGGAAAACCCAACCATCGGAGTGATCTGGAGGCGAGTGACGGGCAGGAGGGCAGGTAGATGTGGGCTCCGTGAATGTTTCCAGAGAAGATAGCCATCGGAGCCTTTTCAGGTGAGCAGTCTGGAAAAACCATTGTTGAAGTGACGGCAGGTGAAATGAGTAACGGTCCTGAATTAGGTCGTGGAGAGCACTAGAGAAAAATTCAAGTGTGCACTAAGTTCAGACTGGGCCTCAAATTACTGATTTAATGTATGTATAAAAGAAAATACCGAATGTCTCACTGTTATTGTTGGATTCTGTTGGATTCTGGATTGTTAAGACCAGTGTAAGCTATTCACCCAACTTAAACATGGAACGTCTACTTAAATAAATGTTGGTCTATTCTTTGATTAAAAAAGAAAGACAAAAAGAACAGACTGCTGGGTGAGTTAAACTTGCTCACATCAGCAGAGAGAGAACAGCCTTGCACTGTAAAAACATCTTGATGCTCTAACTCCTGTCTCTTCTCTTTATTTTTACTATTTTCAACAGAAAACGTAATTTGCTGTATTAAGCGACTCCACTTTTACTCTAACCTGTGATTTTGTGCTGGTGTTTTGTCCTTCCAGAAACTGATAAGAAACCTTGCAGAGCCAGAATAAAAATTCAAGAAAACCTGCATCCATTAATTACAGGTGACATATTTGCTAACAATTCTCACATCAAATTAGAGCAGATGGAGATGGTTGTTGGATTCTCTCCAAAACCTTGATGCAATTCCAGCACAAATGCTTCAAATGTTTAAGAGTTTTGCGTAGCCTTGTTTTGGCCATCACAACCTTCAGGGAACTTTGAAGGAATGTCCTTTCATGGTTCCCTGAAGGTTACAGATTGTTGGGTTATGTGAATAAAACAGAGAACTTAGATGTATTAGGAGCAGCTGGTTGTTAGGGAGCCTCTGCTCATGTTAGGCAGACAGAGTGCTGAAGTGTTGCTGCCCTCTGCTGGACTGTGTGTTGTATTCAAAAGTCTAAAATTAAGATACCCATGTAATCCCTACGTACTATTAAAGTGCGTCAAGATTAAAAAATGCTTCTCATGATGCTGAAACAGTTTCCTCCTGTGAAAAGAACAACTCAGTCTCCAGATGAGAATACGTTTGACTCTCTCTGATCATGCCCACTCTCACTTTCCATCAAATCAGTCACCTCGATCACTAACCCACAACCACCAAGTATCCACCTGGTTATAAAAAAAAACTATTTTGATTGTGGAGGGAACGTTTATTATTCATGGCTTTCATGGATGAAAGGTTTTCCGTTTCCCTTGTTTTCGCACATATTTTTTGCACAATTCCTCAGTGGTTATGACCGATGTATATTCGGTTCTTTCCTCAAGAGCGACTCTTTTTGCCAACTGATCTTCATCCGCACTGCCATGAACAAAAACATGCAAACATTGGAAGCCAAACAAAAACCACCTTTATGGATAAACTGACCAAAAGTATTTATCAAAATGAGGTCTGACATGAATGTAACTTCCTTTATTGTTGTCATTACTGTTGCGATATGGCAGCCTCGCTTCTGTCAGTCTGCCCCAGGGCAGCTGTGGCTACAACTGTAGCTTGCCTCCACCAGTGTGTGAATGGGTGGATGACTGGACGTGTAAAAGCGCTTTGGGGTCCCTAGGCGGGACTAGTAAAAGCGCTATACAAATACAGGCCATTTACCATTTACCATTTGACTCGGTGGACCTCGGGGAATTTTTTCTGTAAAATATCATTGAGCTCTGTACAGTCTCTGCACAGTGAAGAGAGGGTGATTTACCAGGTTCTAGAAAAAAGGGACAATTAGTTCAGCTTAAAGCACTTTTTAAAAAAAAATGATGCAGATTTGTATTTTATGCAGAAATGCAGCAGAAAGAAATAAAATGGTCTGAGCTCACAGGAAAAGCTTGTTTTTACTTTGAACACATTAGAAATGAAGCAAAATACAATTTCAGTACAAATATCTGCAACATCTCTTTACTAATAAAGTAACAGTTTGGATGGTTTGTTTTCTTTTTTCTTAATACAACAAATTTGTTAAAAATCATCTTACTTCTTTTGTCATTAGCTAGTCCAGTGGTGGCACCATAACCTGCGATCTCAACTCTGGACTGACACAAGAAGTGTTTGGACGCTTTTCTCTCCCTTTTTTTTTTTTTTTGTCAGTTACATAAAAATACATATATTGTTTGTTTTGCACGTTAACTTTGAAATGTTGCCCTGAGGCCTGTACTATGAAGCAGGATTTCATCTCTCCAGGTAACTTCAGAGTTCTATATGAAGGATTTTGACTTCTTACCAGAGAAAATTGTAAGAGTAACCCTGACCTGCTGTTATATTAGTTATGTCCTTTATAGAGTTTTAGTCACAACTTTATCTGGCTAGCATGCTTGCACTGTGCTAGCTCAGCGCATTGGGAAACCATTCAAGCTCACTGCAGCACATGCTACTTCCTGTTTTAAAGGGCCTTGTAGCAGCCCTTGTTACATGTGTGGGCACGGTGCATGAAGCAGAAAGCACAGCTTAAAAAAGAAGTTGATATACTCGGCGGCGTGACACTGACAGGTGTTTTACACCCTTTTTGGCTCCTACCTTAAAGCACACTGTGCGCTGTCGATCTTACGTGCTGCACAATAATGTTTAATATTTAGTATTTACAGTTATATTCCCATATATCATCGTGATGTTGTTTATTCTATTGCTCTCGTTTTCTTCTGCTTGTTTTCTTTTTTCATTCTCAGCAGGTGAAATTAAAAAGGATCTATTGTTAGCTAGTTTATTGTTTATTGTTTATTTATTGTGTCATTCTTTCTCCCTGTCCTATCCCCCAGTCATGTCTGTCCCGTCTTTAAAAAATGAAAATAAAATAAATACATAATTATAATAAAGGTCAATCAAATGGACCAATATGGCAAGGCCATGATGATCCACTTGGTAAAGTAAATCCACTTGGCATCTTTCTTGGCTTTCAGACAACAATTCTGATTGCTAAAGATCCAAACGGGACAGGCAAAAAAACAAACAAAAACATTTCTACAAAATAAAACAAAACATTTGCACTCAATGCTTGAACTTAACACTGGTACTGTATTTGTTTTTGTCCCTGTTAGCCTTTATGAGCAGTGGCTCAGGAGGCACAGACCATCTCCATCCCAGTATCCAGAGTCAAACGCTCCTATAGGCCATAGCAGTGAATACCACATGGCACCATTCCTACCTCTGCATATGTGGCAGGATGAATGTTATTCTTTGGTTCAACCCATTTTCAGCCTGGTGCATTAGGGGGGCGCTAGTATAAATAGTGGCCATTTGAGCATTCCTGGATCGCTTACCTGTGATCTCCTCTTTGGTCACCTGACTTCCCCTTGGTGTTGCAGAGATCATTCTGAAGCCTCCATCGCGGCTGGTAGGTGTTTACTCATCGTAGTGTGTGCATTACCTTACTTGGTGGTAAACAGATATTGTTTTTAGGGCATAGCTGTGGAAGCCTCCTATGAGCCCCTGCTCATGTTTCATGACGCGGGGTTACTCGGTACGTAATTCAATTTCGTCTCGATCCTTGCCTTTTATTGTTTGTTTTATAGTAATTATTTATTATGCTTTGCAGGAAGTGTGGGCCTTAGTTTTACGCAATGCCACGCTAACTGAGGTGCTGCTGCTTTGCTTTGCTTGGCTTTTACCGTCTGTTCCCGTTGCGAAGTTTCTTTTCCTGCTGCTGTCAGCTTTTTAAAGTGGACGTCGGTGTGGACAGCGGCCATATGCACGCCGGTGTTGTGCCAAATTAGGTATCCCCGACAGAATTTGTTTCCCCTGCGTCGGGAGTACACGCTGGACTGTCCAAATCACAGACAAATGGTATCCCACATTGTTGATTTTTAGTTTACAAACACTTCTTATAATGACTAACTACTCCTGACATTTTTGAGATGTTAGCTCTTTATACAACGAAGTTATAGTGGGATACAAATAATATCAGGCTGATCCTGCCACAATTTGTTCCCCCTGTGTAAATCACGGACAAACAGTATCCCACATTGCTGATTTTTCGTTCACAAACACTTCTTATTATGACGCATTACTCCTGAAACTTTGGAGGATTTAGCTCTTTATATAGTAAAGTTATAGGAAAATAAAAATAGTTATCAGCCAAAACGTTAATGGTTTGTTAAAAATAATTCCATCTGATACCCGTGAGCAATAAATATATAATTTTCTGTTGTAACCCTCAAACTGAATGGTAATGTAACGATACTAATTTTTCACAAAATGAAAACATCAGTACTTCTTGGTGCTCCCAGCACAGGGGAAACAAATTCTGTCGGGGATACCTACTTTGGCACAACACCGGTTATGGGAGTCAGCTGGCGTACATATTGACTGAGCGTATGATTAATTTATAGTCGGGCAGACGGCAAGTTGGAGCAATACGGCGATTCCGTTTGCTCCAGATTTTAAAGTTTTATCCAGATTGTATGGTGTTTTTTTTTGTTTTGTTTTTTTTCTGTTTTGATTTGTAGTTTGGGTTTTTGTTACACCACTGGTGGGAGGCCCTTTTTATAGCTGCAGATCACCAGTGTGGTCCTGCAGTTGGGTTATCCCCCAGCGCTACATTAGTTTTGTTGTAATATATTAAAATTTTCTTTGTTTCTTTTATTCAGATGCGGAGTGCCGACGTGGAGGAGACTAGGGTGCCTTGGTGGTGGGATCCTTTGAGTGTACACACCTGCCTTGTTTAGTTTATTAGTGTGAGTGTGTGATTTTGTGTTGCACTTGTGTCTTGGTGTGTTTTCTTTTTTTGAGTTTGTGCGTGGCATCCCTGCCCCTCCACTGGTAAGCCTCAGCTCTGAATATATTTTTAAGCATATTTGTACATGGATTTTTATGACTGTGTTTTTATACGGTGTTTTAAATAATTGTTAATAAATTGTCAATTTGTCTTATCATTGAACCTCGTCTCTGTACTGAGTATAACAAACCTAACTGCCTTCGTGGTGATTAGTGTTACTTATTATTCTCTGGGTGAAATTCCCAGAGTGGCGTTGTCTTTTAAAACTGTGAAGAGTATTTACTTTATTCTCACCTCGTGCTGCCACACATAGGAGCAGAGACTTCTTCATTTCCAGCAAAGACCTGGGATATGAATACACCCACCTGCTAGATGCTAGTCAAAAGCTAGCAGAATCATTGCACCCTTCCCTCGACGAGTTGCGGGACGTGTGGCCGTGGCTGCTTCTTGCAGGGCTTTGACGATGGTACAAAGGATCATCCTGGTTGCGTGCTAGAAGCTGTAAACATGCATTTGCTCTCCCTGAAAGACAACCACTTATCCGGAGCAATGAAATGGAGGAAACCAACCAACATAACTACCAAACAACTATGTGAAGGCAAAGCCTGTCTAGCTTAGCCTTATCGATCTATGAATTTTAATATAGAAGCACAGTGAATTTTTACTTTGAACTATGTGCTAACTAGGGTTGCCAACCGTCCCTTAAAAAACGGAATCGTCCCGTATTTAGAAACAAAAGTACACGTCCCGTATTGAGCTGAAAAGGGACGCACTTTGTCCCGTAATACAGTGAGAATCAAAAGTAGTCTATAAGTTTTAATGTAATTAACGCTTTGTTTGAAAACATCATTCCCAGCCCCGCTCCTGCTTTGTGACCAATGAGCTGACAGCACACTTATGACAATTCGAGTATGACAATTCAGATTACCGCTCATCTCATTGGTTGAGGAAAGGTCGCTTGCAGAGGAAATACCGGAAGACAACAGATGACCACAACAAAAAGCATGGCCAACAGGGAAACAAACGCCGACACTGCGGTGCAAGTCTCAGACGACAGTACACCTGAAGCTGGGCAAACACTGTGCGATTTTCAAACTGCACAATTGACTCGCAGGGGTTATAAGTTCGTAGGTCACGATGCAGGTCTCACACTATACCGCCCGATGCTCTGATGCGACCTGAGTGCTCACACTGTGCCTCCATAAAATGAAGGTTATAACAGAAAATCTGTCGCTCGCTCTCCCTCTCTGTCTTTCACTCACACAGACACACGCCACCATCAACTTTGCTAAATTGCTAATGAAAAACACTGATCGGGCAGCTGTGATTGAGCAGCAATGTCTATCCAACTATTTTCACGATTGTTGTGGTCGTGATAATTTGGTGATGCCACTTCGAAAAGGCTCGGATGAGCTTTCCAAAGTTCTACAAGTTGGGCCTCCATCGCTTGTGTCCAGATCACACGCTGCACAGCCGTGCTGCTCCGTCTTTTTCACCGACGTTTACGTGTTTGCGCGTGAGCAGTGTGAGCGGCTGCGGTGACACCCTCACGAGCGATTGATGATCGGGAGCTGGTCGTGAGGTGTTAATCGCTTCTCGTTACCCCACCTATACTACACGATGCACGATGAAGGCCAAAATCGGGCCGATCACCAAATTGGTCGCACGACTCAAAAATCGGCTCAAAATGGGCCAAAAATCGCACAGTGTAAGCCCAGCATTAGACCAGCAATGTTTGTTCCTCTCAGAGAAAGAAAAAAGGCTACAAAAGTACAGGGAAGAATGGGAAAAGGAAAACACCTGGCTGGAAAAGTGCACGATAACACCTATAAAGCGCACTGCACTGTGTGCCAGCACACTTTTTCCATAGGCGTGCTTCTAATGGTGGGCACATGAAGAACATGAGGGGCGTGAAAGCTCGGGGAACCCTTAACCAATTTTTGTCCACCAGGCCACGGCAGAAGCAGATATTGTATGTAAACACTGGTTTGTTTGTTTTTAAACCCTCTGGTTAAGGTTAAAATGGGCATGTGCAGTGAATATCAGCGCTATGTGGCCAGAAGTGTGATAATATAATTTATTTTGTGTAATAAACAACTGCAAGGATATATTGCAACAAATAGATGAGTAATACATAAAAGTAATACATAGATGAATAATGATGATGAGTTATGATGCGTAATCATGGGAACAAGTGGGTTTACAAACGGGAGCAAAAGCTGAAATAATGCCTCTACTGAAGCCAATTGCACTAAATGCACTAAATGTGCACTGTTACAAGAATATTTTTCTTTCTATTGTTTTCTGTTAATTTATATAATTTTAAGTTAATCAGGACAGAGTTCTTTTAAAGAAAGATTTACTTTTATTCTCAAAAGTTAAGCATGACAGGCTTCTGTTTAAGAAAGAGACCTGTTTTATTGTGTTAATGTTGTCATTTTGAGCTAAAAATAAATGCCTAAATGATTTTTGTTTCCCATGTGTTGATATCACAAAGAATATGCATCTACTTAAATCAAATTCAAGTCAAATGGTTAAAAAAATAATTTCACACACAAAAAAAGAGCTAAAAAATTCACCACACTGGGAAGGGTGAAGACAACTGGGTCGCCCGGCCCTGGCCACGAGGTGTCCCATATTTATTTCTCAAGGAGTTGGCAACCCTAGTGCTGACTAAAAACAACTTCTATGATATCTGATATTTCCAATATATTTAACTGTATTACAAGCAGTGTTGGTCAAGTTACTTGAAAAAAGTAATCAGTAACTAATTACTGATTACTTCCCCCAAAAAGTAATCCAGTTTCTTTACTGATTACTTATTTTCAAAAGTAATTAATTACTTAGTTACTTAGTTACTTTTTAAAAACACGATTTACAACCTGAATAGGTGATAAAGCGATAGATCTTTCAGCCCAATTCTACTTTTTCTACAATCCATCATACAAAATGTAATCAAATTGAAAAGTCTCTTTTTAAAACTTGTTTTGTTAGTTTTAATCTTTTAACTTTATGCATCAAGCAAAAATGTAATTATCTGCAACATTCTCTGACTGGAAGAAATTTGTTTAATATTTAAACCTATTTTCTGCACATTCCAGCACATAAAATAAAAACTTTTTTTGTGTTTACACTCACTCTTTCAAATAGATGCAAGTAAACCACAGCAGAAAATAAATAAAGTCAAAGACTAGCGGTCCTGTTGCTCTATTTTCACCTGTAAAGCAGGAGTGGGGTAGGCGGAGGTTTACCCTGGTGCAGGTGTGCCGCAGCGGTCAGTGGAAGAATCCGCGAGTTTCTTTGTGAGTTTCCCATTACGTCGTAGCTACTCGGTGCTTGTTCGGAAGTTTAGGGGTTTTTTTCGCTGTAAAAAGAAGTTTTCTTCCCACGCACAACGGACACTTATGTTTTTGTCACTTTTTATGGACTCAAACTCAAAGTAAGGTCAGTACTTCCACGCTTTAAACGCTGCACGCTCATACTCTCTCTGCACTCGATATATGATCCATTGTTGATCTGCACACAGCTGTTGTCACGAACGTGGCACTCGCTTACGTCACTGTCATGAGACATTCTCGCAAAAAATCACGGTTTTAGTAACGCAGTAACGCAGCGTTCTTACGGGAAAGTAACGGTAATCTAATTACCGTTTTTGCAATAGTAATCCCTTACTTTACTCGTTACTAAAAAAAAGTAATCGGATTACAGTAACACGTTACTGCCCATCTCGGATTACAAGTGGGAAAAAAAACCTGTGCATGCAGTAACTTTCAAAAATGGAAAAAAAAAATGTTCCATAGATTATCAGCCAACAGCCTTGAAGACACACTTAGTCTCTTTTAGTTTTCAGCCTAGAATGAGGAACCACCAGCAGGTTTCTGTCAGAAGACCTCAGTGACCTGCACCTTATAGATGGAAGCAAATGAAGTTTGATCTCAGCTTCATGCTCTTGTTCTGCTCGTGCACTCACTGATTTGAATTACATGTTCTACACGCTTCACTGTATCTCACGGTCAGTTTGTCAATTTGTGACATTAATTCAGAGGAATATGGTGTAAACCAATGATTTATAAACCTAAAACAGGCCATGATCACTAACCAATGCTAACTTTGAGAAGCAATGCAGAACATATTGTGCCCTCTGTGTGGCTAATGGAGCTCTTAAGAGTTGAAGAGCAAAACAAAAGAAAAAAAAACTTCACTCATGAGTCTGCGACTGCGTGCTGACAGAGGGCGAGTGGGTTACCTCTGTGTGACTTCAATCTGCAGAGGGTAAGGCTCTGACTGTGGTCGGCGTATATGTGCCGAGCAGCAATTCAGAATAGCCACCGTCACAGTTTCTGTGAGGTTTGGCATAACTCGATGCATTGAATAATTTTTATATTATACAGACAGAATTATGCAGTAAGAACCAGCAGTTAAATATAGAAACTAGGGATGCACCGATACCACTTTTTTGGAAACGAGCACGAGTACGAGTACGAGTACTTGCATTTCAGTACTCGCTGATACCGAGTACTTAATAAAAACATGATTTAAATTTGCAGGTAACAGCTTTAGTCCTATAATTTAACAAAACAACAACAACAAGGGACTAGTTTGGAATTAAGAACATTTATTTAAAATGAAAAGCATGTTGTATGCAACATATTACAGAATAAATAATTATAAAAAAAAAATAATTAATTTTAAATTTGTTCGTCTGTTTCTCTGTTTAGAAGTCTCACTAGTACAGTCACAGCTGGGATGACATCAGAGGCTAGTGCGTCGTAGCTGCTCACTTTTTTAGTTAGTTCCTCAAAGGGGGCGAGGATGGCAACAGTTGTCTCCATAAGAGCCCATTGGTGAGCGGTGAGATAGTCAGGGAGCTCGTGCTCGGACACGCCCAGCACTCGCTTTTGCTCAATGAGAGACTGGAGCATGTAATACGTGCTGTTCCAGCGCGTCTGTACGTCCTGCTGCAGTCTCTTTATTGGCTGGTTGAGCTGTCCCTGAACGTCCTCGAGGCGGGAGTAGGCTAAGGCGGAATGTTTAAAATGCCCAACTATTTTCTGTCCCACTGCTATAGCATCAGCTATGCTCCTCTGTGCTAACAAGCGTGGGTAAATAAGTGTGGGTAAACTCTTTGTACTCGTTGTCGTGTTGGGATTTTAGGTGCTTGATTAAATTACTTGTGTTAAATGTGCTACCTTTTGAGCCTCCTCTGGACAATTTTGCTGAGCACAATTTGCAGTGCGCCTTTGTTTTCGCGTCTTCGTTCACTTTGAAATAGTTCCACACGGCTGACTTGTCTCCCCTCGCCTTCTCTCAGCTCTGAGCTGCAGCCGGGGCCTGGGGGCGGGCACTCGGCGCCTGTGATTAACCCCTTACATGCCGCTCAAACATAGACAGGTCTCAGACCGTGGTATCGGTCCTCGGTATCGGGGGACTTTTAACGAGTACGAGTACTTTAGAAAATGTGGTATCGAGGCCGATACCCGATACCAGTATCGGTATCCCTAATAGAAACTGTTGTTGAATACTCACTGATACACAGAGGCAAGAGAAGAGGCAGCAGACACAGTGTTCCTGCCATTCACCCTCTAACAACTGCCTTTCTGTCTGAATGGTGACCATTGTATAGTCACCAGTGTCATTATGAAGCCTTATCATGCTGCATGAAAAGCTGCAATA
Source organism: Neolamprologus brichardi (assembly GCF_056152115.1). Taxonomy (NCBI): domain Eukaryota; kingdom Metazoa; phylum Chordata; class Actinopteri; order Cichliformes; family Cichlidae; genus Neolamprologus; species Neolamprologus brichardi. The sequence continues at coordinate 31,377,548 of NC_142124.1, forward strand.
CTCCACACATTTATGCAAAGTTACTCATCAGCAGTTTTTGCTTTTGCCTTTCATAAAGTGCTGGGAGGGAAATGAAGCTGAGAAATGAAACTTTGAGTATTATGTAAACCGTCGATTTATTATAGAAGATATACAGTATGAACTGACCATAAATGTACTTTGGTCAAGACCTGAATTAAGTTTCATCCAAAGGCTTGTGGCTCAAATTTGAGCAGAGCCTGACAGCTTCAGTAGAAAGACGCTGAGGGTCCTGTCACTGTTGTTGATGTCTCTGTCCTGAAAGATCACACACTGCCCTGTGATTTGTGGTGTTTCTTGTGGACTCATATGTGGCCCGGTCATGGGGAATGAGACAGGACACAGGAAATACTATTTTGTGGGCTTTTTTATTCTCCGACTGTACTCGGAGGAGCACAGTTTTAATTCTGTAGTTTTGAGTGAAACGGCAAAATTTAACTATTCCACTGGCTCAGCCTAAAACTGCCTTTCGGGGTCTGAGACAACAGTAACTATCATATGTACATGTTAACTTCAAACAGTATAGACAACAGTAGTGACCTGTCAAGAAACAAATACAACAAAAAAGAGAAAACAAAACAAATAAACACATTGTTTACATCCCACAACTTCGCAGGTCAACTGGCAATAAAGTGCACTGTAAACTCTCTTTTAAACATACATTTCTATGGGAGAACATCATGAACTCACTTCAGTTTCTCCACACAGCTACTGTGCTAGGACAAGTACACACGCAGGAATCACACAGCAAGTGATCTCCCCTCTGAATCAAACAGAAACATACAGAGTTATGCAAAGTGAATAACAGTATAAACTTAACAACTTTAAAATCTGTTAGGACACTGTAACTACTCACGCCAACCCGCTCTTCAGTCCCTTTCACAGCACGTGACCATTAAACATGCACCCGTTGCGCGTTAAGAACTCTACAGAAATGGTCACAAACATGGAGTCATTGCTAAAGAAACTTAGCTAATTACAGTCTACTACAACACTGGTGACAATATTTTGCAGTATGCTACACTTTTTTAGCACATTTACCTCTTTTGTAGCTAGCCACAGAATCTTTTGCAGTCTCTAACTCTCCAGTGCTCCCGCTCACAGCGCTCAGTGTGTGACGCAAACTTGAGTGCATGCGTGCTCTGGCTTACAGTGTCTCTTCAAGGGACAGTATACCCCCAAAATGCGAGGTCTAGTCATCACCATGACAACTCTACAACAGACCTCTGGTAGACAGGCAATCAGTCAAAAACACAATCCCCTCTTTTTAAACCCTTTCCATATGTAGTATTAGTTCACTTGGCTACATTCTCCCCTGCTACGAGTCAACGTCCTCGGTGACCCCCTGCTCATTCACCATTCCCCTGAGTTTGGTGGTGTACAGAACCATACCGGCTAACACCTGGGAGAGTACATCTGGACTGAAGGATACTGCATTGCATGCTGACCTAGGTAGATTAAATGGGTTTGTGTGGACCCCTGCAGTTTCTCTCCTACTCCTGCGTGTAGCAGGTGTGGGTGGACCTGCCTCTGCTTTCTCTTTTTTTCCTTTCCTAGGAGCTGAAACAGGTTTTGCCACCGGTTCTTCACTGGAGAATCCAATGCTTCCTGGTCCAGGTGGAAGGTAAGCTGCTGGCTCCACCTCGAGGTCATCAGGGTTGTCGCTGCTCTCCTGCCCTAGCAGATCCTCACCCGTATTTTCAGTTCCATTCTCCAATTGGTTTCCAGGCTCGTCGACCGTCGGAACCAAGTTCACAGGTCCCTGATCCACTGGCAGCTCCATTGGGTACTGGACCTCCTCCATCAAGGCAAACTCTGGATGCTCAACCTCCGTATCAGACACTTGGTGCTCATCTGCAGAACTGACTTCCTGGTCACGTAGCCTTGGCTTGGGTGTATGTATAGACCCCACGCATGGCCTCAAGTTAGATCTGTGGACTCTTTTCACCGGCCCTCCTTCCAGGGGCACTACTGTGTATGTTGTCCCTTGGATATCAACCACTTTATACACAGGGGCTGCCCAGGCATCTTGAATCTTATTCCTTCCTGGTGGTCGGTAACGGAGATACACAAACTGTCCGATGTCAACAGGTGGACAGAACACCTTTCCTTGCTGCTGAACCACTCTCTCTGCAGCCTTCCGTTCGGCAAATTCTCTGGCTCTGGCATGTGCATCCTGGAGACGCTCCTGATGCACTAATAGCCAGTCCAGTTTGTCATCCTTTACTTCTTCCCGGCCCAACAATGCATCAATGGGTAGATGTGGGTGGACCCCAAACAGCAGGTAATGGGGAGAATACCCTGTGGTCGAGTGCGGCGTGACATTGTAAGCATACACCAGCTCTGACAGATGCTCGGGCCAGCGCCGCTTCTTCTCAGGGGGAAGCGTACGCAGGAGGTTGTGCAAAGTCCTGTTGAACCTCTCACAATGTGGGTTACCCTGAGGGTGGTGGGGTGTTGTACGAGTTTTCTTGACTCCATACAGTTTGCATAGCTCAGCAATCACTGCACTTTCAAAATTCCTGCCCTGGTCTGAGTGCAGGCGCTCTGGTACCCCATATTTCATGAACCACTCTTTCAGGATAATCTTAGCTGTGGTATCTGCTTTTTGATCTCGTGTGGCAAATGCCTGACTGAACTTGGTGAACACGTCAGTCATTACAAGAACATTTTCACGACCATCTGTAGCCCGCTCAAGGGTGGTATAATCAACAGCAACAACTTCCAGTGGGCGGGTAGCCAAAAATGGAGCGTGGGGTGCCTGAACTTTGGGTTGAGGCATCTTTGTTAACACACATCTCTGACATTTCTTCACCCAGTGCTCAACATCTTCAAACATGCCCCCCCAGAAACATCTTTGTTTCAACAATCCCAGTGTGCGTTCAATTCCCTGGTGTCCCATGTGATCATGCACACTCCTGAGCACTTTTTCTTTAAGGCAGGCAGGTAGTAGCAGCTGATGGCACTGTCCAAGGTGAGCATCCTCAATCACACGGTATAGCAGTCCATCCTTTTCTCTGATCCGAGGCCACTGCTTCAGTAGAGAACGTACCGGTTTAGACAGACCCCCTCTCTCTCTGTAGGTAGGTCTCTTCTGTCTGCTCCAAAACTCTCTCAAGACACCAATTGTCGGGTCTGACACTTGGAAGCGATAGAGTTCTGCATTGGAGTAACCAGGCATCGTTGGGGTGTTGCCCAGCACAGCCTCACTGACTGGTTCCTCATCTGGTTCGGAGGCCTGCAGCAGTCTGATCCTACAAGCCTCAACTCCAGCCATGACAAGATCTGAGCCTAGACTTGTACCTGCCCTTAGCACATTACATATGGCTATAGAGCCATCATATTCTGCATCCTCACTGTCAGGTTCTGCCGTGTCAACTGTTGGTTGCCGAGAGAGGGCATCAGCGGCAGTGTTGCAGCGGCCAGGGCGATACTTGACATCAAAGTCAAACACAGACAGCTGTGCTACCCACCTCTGTTGAATGGCTCCTAAATTAGCAGTGGGCAGGTGACACAGGGGATTGTTATCCGTTATGATTGTGAACTTGGACCCCAGCAGATAACTCCTAAATTTTTCTGTGACTGCCCACTTTAACGCTAGGAGTTCGAGCTTCATGCTGCTAAAGTTTTGATCATTCTTCTCAGCCCCTCTGAGCCTCCTACTAGCATAAGCTATGACTTTATTCCTTCCCCCCTGCTTTTGGGATAGAACAGCACCTAATCCAAGACTGCTAGCATCCGTTTCCAGCGTGAAAGGGAGATTGAAGTCAGCATAGCCTAGAACAGGGGCACTAGTCAACTTTTCCTTAAGCAACTCAAAAGCTTGTAAGCATTGTGGTGTCCAGGCTGAAGCAAAAAGCTGTTTAGCCCTGACAGGACTTATCTCCTTAACACAGACGTTCACTACATCATGGAGTGGCCCCGCAGTTTGGGAAAAGCCCTCAATGAATCTCCTATAGTAGCTGCAAAATCCTAAAAAGGACCTTAGCTCTTTCACAGTACTAGGAATGGGCCATTTTGCCACAGCGCTTATCTTGTCAGGATCTGTGCTTATTCCCTGAGCCGACACTTCATGACCGAGAAACTTGACCTTGGGCTGGAGGAAATGGCACTTTTCAACCTTAACCTTCAGCCCCGTATCCCTCAGTCTTTTCAAAACAGTCTCCAGTCTCACAATGTGATCCTGGAATGTTGATGAAAACACAAGCAGATCATCCAAGTAGATCAACACAATCTGAAAGACCAAATCACTCATTGTGGCCTGCATAAGACGTTGAAACGTCGCGGGGGCATTACATAACCCAAAAGGCATCCTTAAGTATTCATACAGGCCAAATGGTGTGGTAAATGCTGTTTTGTCTCTGTCTTTCTCATGTACTGCTACCTGATGGTAGCCACTGGCAAGATCTACGGTTGAGAAGAACTCTGCACCACTCAAAGCATCCAGGCTCTCCTCAATGCGAGGGAGTGGAAAGGCATCACGCCTGGTCTTCGCATTTAGTCTGCGGTAGTCTACACACAGTCTAAGACTCCCATCTGACTTGCGTACCAGAACAACTGGTGAAGCATAGGAACTCGAACTCTCCTGAATCACCCCCTTTCTCAACAGTTCAGAAATGTGTTCCCTAACCTCTTTGTACTGATTTGGTGGGATGCGCCTGTATGGCTGAGAAACAGGGGCTTCATCTACAACAGGAATTTCATGCTTCACACGATCAGTGTACCCCAAATCCTCATCGTGAAGTGCAAAAACATCCGCATACTTTTTCAAAAGAGTTCTGACCTCGACCTGTTGTCCTGGTGTGCCACCTATGTGTAATCTTCCCAATAAGTCCTGTACGCAGCTGTTGGCCCCCTGACAGTCCTTTTGGTTAAGCGTCACCTCCTCATGGTTGGCAGATATGCGCTCAAATCTCACCTCGCATGGGTCACCCTCAATGCAGTGGCCAGGACTAATAATGCCTAGTCTAGCCTTAGGTGGAAGCCAGACATCCTCTTGTGAGATGTTCATCACCTGTACTGGGAATACCAGGCTGTTAGTTGACACTAGAGTTGGGATCACCAATAAGCCACCTGGGAGCTGAACATTCCCTGGTTCAACCAATGCGCTACCAAACTGCTTGCCATGGCCCCTTGCATAGACAGTGGTCAGGGATGAGGCAGGCACCCGCACTTTGTGTTTGCTTGCAACACGGGCAGTAGACACCTTTTCCACAAGCTCAGCAGCTTGTACGCAGTGGCAGGCCTTCCTCCAGCTGGACTCCAGCTCTCCCCCTAGAGTGGTGTCAAACTCTGAGAGTACTAACTGTCTACATCGTTTTGCAATGTTCATCCCTATAATGCCATGGGGTGACGAATCCAACCATTTGGGATTGTCTCTTTCTGCTTTATCATCTTTGATTATAAGAAAACCACATTCAGGTATAGTGAGCCCCATGACCTGTACATCTAACTCCACATAGCCTAAATAGGGCAGCGGCAACTGGTTGGCTGCTGTGATTTTAAGCCACTTGGCAGTACAGTGCATATCTTCATCTTCTCCCTGGAGATGATTTCTGAAAAAGCTTTCTGTCAAAGTGCTTACATTACTTCCTGTGTCAAGCAGACATCTAAGGGATACACCACCTATCTGGATATCTACTTCAGGGCACTGACCAACAGCATGTTCTAGAAAATGTTCCTTGGTTAGAGCTTCCTTTGAGCCTTCTGACTTGCCTCGCATTGCCCGGCTCATAGCAATGGAGGGTTCCCATTTCCCGTTAGCGGTGAACTGGGCATGGTGGCAGACTGGCTCGTAGGTTGTCGGGGTGCATTACAGTGTCTGGCCATATGTCCCACCCCTTCACATCGGAGACAAATAGGCTGACCCTCTCTAGTGTACCTAGGCTTGGGCTTAGCTTTAACACCTCTACTGTCTTCAGAACTGGCAGTCTGTGTCGTGAGCTCCCTCACTGCATTAGTTAACTCCCCTATGGCTTTACCCTGTTGTGTGATTATTTTAACCATCTCTTGCAGAGCCATGGTAAAGTCTGTCTGTACATCACTGGTGGAGGTTGTCTTTTCACAGCTTTCATCTGGCCTGTCACTCACTATATTTCTATGTCTTGCTACATTAGTGCTGCGTGGACGATCTTCCATAGTCCACATGATTGCCTCCTCTCTAACATCAAAGAGACTACACTCAGGCTTGTCCCTAGTGAGCCTACGTAGTTCACGCCGAAGATATGGGGCATGCACACCTTCAATGAATTGATCCCGAAGTGCCAGCTGTGTGTTGGGTACTACATTAGGGGACTGCTGTATTGCAGCATTGAGCAACTGAGAGAGTGCATGTGAATAATCTCGCAGGTCTTCCCCATCTAGTTGGCGGCGTGCATAGAAAGCATGCAAGAGCTGTGGTGTGGTGCGCTTCTCTCTAAATGCCTCCCTCAAATATGAAAAGAGATCACTCGGTTCCTTCACCTGGCCTGCCATACGTAACTTAACTTCCTCTAGGGCAGACCCTTTCAGCTGTGAGAGGATAAAGTCGGTTTGATCCTCTCCACGCAGACCCCTAGTTCTTATTGCTCTTTCCACCTCTTCTATGAATTCATCAACAGTGTAAGCATCTTTTGCTGGTTCCCCACTAAAAGGTACAATCACCTTTTCTCTTGGAATGTACACAACAGATCTGGTTGGAACATTACCCATGTTAGCAATATTAGACATAACAGCATCATGTTTCCTACTCAGTTCGTTAATCTTTGTTTGTAGCTGCACCAACGGGTTACCTGCACTGTCAAACAACGAGGCAGCTTGACTGTCTTCAGTGGGGATAGCTCCGGCCCCTGAAGGACCTTCCCCCTCGTCCTCTTGCGACATACTGCAATGTCTCTGAGTCTTTAGTGCAGCAGATTCCCACAGTCACTTGTAGATGAGATTCAACAGTCCAAAATCTGTGTCAGATGCCCTCCACGTCCAATGGCTGAAGCAGGCTCCTGTTGTACCACTGCACAGAACCACCTCAGGACGTCCACACTGCGATTGCCGCCCTCTGGGAAGGACTGGGATCTTCTCAGCCACTACTGTTGTCTATAAAGCCCCACTCACTGTGTCTCTCTATACTGAAACTCAAAACTAACTTGAGAATCCCACTTCTGACACCAAACTATGTGGCCCGGTCATGGGGAATGAGACAGGACACAGGAAATACTATTTTGTGGGCTTTTTTATTCTCCGACTGTACTCGGAGGAGCACAGTTTTAATTCTGTAGTTTTGAGTGAAACGGCAAAATTTAACTATTCCACTGGCTCAGCCTAAAACTGCCTTTCGGGGTCTGAGACAACAGTAACTATCATATGTACATGTTAACTTCAAACAGTATAGACAACAGTAGTGACCTGTCAAGAAACAAATACAACAAAAAAGAGAAAACAAAACAAATAAACACATTGTTTACATCCCACAACTTCGCAGGTCAACTGGCAATAAAGTGCACTGTAAACTCTCTTTTAAACATACATTTCTATGGGAGAACATCATGAACTCACTTCAGTTTCTCCACACAGCTACTGTGCTAGGACAAGTACACACGCAGGAATCACACAGCAAGTGATCTCCCCTCTGAATCAAACAGAAACATACAGAGTTATGCAAAGTGAATAACAGTATAAACTTAACAACTTTAAAATCTGTTAGGACACTGTAACTACTCACGCCAACCCGCTCTTCAGTCCCTTTCACAGCACGTGACCATTAAACATGCACCCGTTGCGCGTTAAGAACTCTACAGAAATGGTCACAAACATGGAGTCATTGCTAAAGAAACTTAGCTAATTACAGTCTACTACAACACTGGTGACAATATTTTGCAGTATGCTACACTTTTTTAGCACATTTACCTCTTTTGTAGCTAGCCACAGAATCTTTTGCAGTCTCTAACTCTCCAGTGCTCCCGCTCACAGCGCTCAGTGTGTGACGCAAACTTGAGTGCATGCGTGCTCTGGCTTACAGTGTCTCTTCAAGGGACAGTATACCCCCAAAATGCGAGGTCTAGTCATCACCATGACAACTCTACAACAGACCTCTGGTAGACAGGCAATCAGTCAAAAACACAATCCCCTCTTTTTAAACCCTTTCCATATGTAGTATTAGTTCACTTGGCTACACATAAAAGGATTTATTTATATGATACAGTCTTTACAGATGTCAGATCTCAGACCAGCGTGAAAGAATTGTGTTTCATCATATAATTACAGTTCCTGATAGTTGGACCAATCACAGCCAAATGAACTGAAGCTGTTCTGGTGATGGCCCAACACCATTCTCTGTACTTCAGCAAACTGTCTCTGTTCTCTGCACATAAACTAAAAATATGACTAAATTGTCATGAAAATGTACTAAAGGAATTAATAGTGCCCTATATCTCCATGTGACTATTATGTTATTATACTATATTATTATATTATTTCAATTTCATTTTTATTTATACAGAAAACAAATCACAACAACAGTCGTCTCAAGGCGCTTTGTATTGTAAGGTCGACCATGCAATAATACATACAGAGAAAAACCCAACAATCATATGACCCCCTATGAGCAAGCACTTTGGCGACAGTGGGAAGGAAAAACTCCCTTTTAACAGGAAGAAACCTCCGGCAGAACCAGGCTCAGGGAGGGGCGGGGCCATCTGCTGTGATTGGTTGGGGGATAAGATGGGGCTTGATTGTTCAAGACCTTGTATGTGAGGAGCAGGATTTTGAATTCAATTCTGGATTTAACAGGAAGCCAATGAAGGGAAGCCAAAACAGGAGAAATATGCTCTCTCTTTCTAGTCCCTGTCAGTACTCTTGCTGCAGCATTTTGGATTAACTGAAGGCTTTTCAGTGAGTTTTTTGGACATCCTGATAATAATGAATTGCAGTAGTCCAGCCTGGAAGTAATAAATGCATGAACTAGTTTTTCAGCGTCACTCTGAGACAGGATATTTCTAATTTTAGAGATGTTGCGCAAATGGAAGAACGCAGTCTTACATATTTGTTTAATATGTGCGTTGAAGGCCATATCCTGGTCAAAAATGACTCCAAGGTTCCTCACAGTGTTACTGGAGGCCAAGGTAATGCCATCCAGAGTAAGAATCTGGTTAGATACCATATTTCTAAGCTTTTCAGGGCTGAGTACAATGACCTCAGTTTTATCTGAATTAAGAAGCAGAAATTAGAGGTCATCCAGGTCTTTATGTCTTTAAGACATTCCTGCAGTTTAACTAATTGGTGTGTGTTATTTGGCTTAGCTAAGCTAAGGTAGCGAATTTCTAAAAATACAGTGAGTGAATACAAAGAGAGTGTGCTTCGGATGAAGCAAGTGAAGATTAAACTATGAAATAAGAAGTTATCTATAAGTTTTTAATTATTTTGGCGATCCAGATAAGCTACACAAACACACAACCATGTGTTGGAACAGGAAGTGATTGGAGGTGAGAAAAAAGACCTTAGGACAGGTAAGATTGGTCAATGGTAGAGCTATTTTTCTGAAATTACGCACGTTACGGTTGCCAACGTGAGTGTGCGTGCACGTGATAGATCTATATGAATGGAGGCCAGTGCAGCTTAATTTACAGTTAATTTATGGTCATTTATAGTTACTGCCTTTGTCACCCTTTATGTGGGATGTATAATAACCATGTAGGCATGCAGGTATGTCCAGAAAGAATCAATATTAGAAAGCGGCAAGTCAGGAACTGAGATGTTTGCTTGAGTGAATAACATTAGCATTTAGCTCATACTAATATTACATCTTCACATTTTTCTTTTCAAAGGTAACAATAACTTTGCATTCTCGCTCCTCACCATGCTGTAATACAGGTATATGTTAGCAATGACAGCTTTTAGCAAATGTTTTTTAAAGGCTATCTGTGCTAATTAACCTTAGGATTGGTTGAGGTCTTGTTTCCAGCTCTAGTGGTCATAAGTGAGCTTAGGTCTGTGCAAGCCACAAAAATCAGTTTGTAAAGTTCACTATTTTCCAGGTGAGCCTATAACACATTTGTTAACTGTCAGTCCTGACTGTACAGCTTCTAATCAGAAATAATTAAATGTTGTTTGTTTTTTTGCTTGTTAATCTTTTTCTGTAACCAGGATACCTGGAAAGGTTTTAAATCCTGTTAAAATGTTGTAGGGCTGTAGAGTGGGGTCATGTTAACAATCCATTGAAACTTGTGGTCTTCAAGGTCAACTTTATGATTTATTGGTTGAAAATTGACAAAAAGCTTTAGAACCTAGAAATTATCATTCCCACAACTGCTGTGTATATGTCATAACATATAGCAGGAACCTATAAAGGTAATTGAACTTTGACCTCTCCTTAAAGAAGGTACATGTAATGTCCACAGTGATTAGACATACTTAATAAAACAGTGTGGGGCACAGAGTATTGTTGTGCATCAGTGTGGAACATGTCAGTAACACTGAGGGTTACACACACTTTGCCAGGTACACCTGTTCACCTGCTCGTTAAACACAAATATCTAGTGAGCCAATCAATTCAATTCAATTCAATTCAATTTTATTTATATAGCGCCAAATCACAACAAAAGTCGCCTCAAGGCGCTTCATAGATACAGAGAAAAACCCAACAATCATATGACCCCCTATGAGCAAGCACTTTGGCGACAGCGGGAAGGAAAAACTCCCTTTTAACAGGAAGAAACCTCCGGCAGAACCAGGCTCAGGGAGGGGCGGGGCCATCTGCTGTGACCGGTTGGGTGAGAGAAGGAAGACAGGATAAAGACATGCTGTGGAAGAGAGACAGAGATTAATAACAGATATGATTCAATACAGAGAGGTCTATTAACACATAGTGAGTGAGAAAGGTGACTGGAAAGGAAAAACTCAATGCATCATGGGAATCCCCCGGCAGCCTACATCTATTGCAGCATTACTAAGGGAGGATTCAGGGTCACCTGGTCCAGCCCTAACTATATGCTTTAGCAAAAAGGAAAGTTTTAAGCCTAATCTTAAAAGTAGAGATAGTGTCTGTCTCCCGAATCCAAACTGGAAGCTGGTTCCACAGAAGAGGGGCCTGAAAACTGAAGGCTCTGCCTCCCATTCTACTTTCAGACCTCAGGTGATCCAGGTGATTGATAGATGTATTTTTTGTCGGTTTGTTTTGCTGGTTTTTGTTTTTTGCCCTTTATCACCGTTCCTCTTCCCCCGCTGTTTTTCCTTTCCCTCTTTCTTTCTCCTCTTTCTTTTCCCCTGTCAAGTCTGTCCTGTATTTAGCAAGTGAAAATAAAATAAAATAAACAATAAAAGGTGAATCAAATAGACCAATACGGCAAGGCTGGGATGGTCCATTTGGTAAAGTAAATCCATTGGGCATCTTTCTTCGCCTTTAGACAATAATTCTGATGGCAAAAGAGCAAAATGGGACAGGCAAAATAATAATAATAATAATTTACAATCAACAATAATTATTTGTTACTTTCTTTTGTTTTGTTTAAACATCATAAACTCCAGTTTATTTGTGCTGCAGATCAAGTACCATAAGTACACATCTCTAATCCTCACTACATAAATAAATCCACAGGTCAGAAAAATTACATGACGAATAACACCGTACTCATGACAAAACACAAAAACCTCACAGCTGGAAACATAAACAGAGCTGAATTTTCAGATTTTCTGTCACCTAAAAAATTTAATTACATCATTAAAAGCAGTGGTGGATAAATATTTGAAAACTTTATTGGTTCACTAAGACCACAGTGGAATAATATAACAAGCTTTTCTGCCTATTTATATCACTGAAAAACTTTCAGCCAATTAAATAGTTACTTTTCTGTTGTTCGCATCTATGTGGCTTTGCGTCTCCAATAGAAACACAATCACATACCAAAAAAAAAACAAAAAAACAAGCAAACACTAAAATGTAAACCATCAAGACAACTGAGCTTAAAGTTGGGAACTGCAAATGGTCAACAGAACAACAAAGTAAAATAAATCCCAAATCAAGTCCCAAAATAATAGTTACATAGGCTGCAACAACGGAACCCATATTCCCATAAAACATCCCTCCACCCCAGATGTTGAGGAACAGGAAATAGCAAGAACTGGTTTTCCAGTGATTTCCAAGATCTATACATGGTCCCGGATTTTTTTAAACGCATCACTGTCGGCTCAGTTTGAGAGAGGAAATCATAATAGATTATTGCTCGGTGACAGTGGGTATCCTGTAAGGATTTTTTTGTTTACAACATACTTCCACCTAATTACACCTGTGTGCACTTTGGGTCTGGTGGAGCGCATGTTTGCGGCAGAGATAAAACTGGACGCACCTGCATGTGCCAGCAGCCGGTGCGGAAACCTGTGTCGAGGGGAAGTCGCAGGCTGACTGACGATGTGGACGCTTCTTATTATGAAGACAGAAATAACAGAGGGTGCACTAAACTAAACGCTCATGTTTTACTAGCTTTACATGGGTTTGCTTTCAGTATTTTAAAAATATGCATGTATATATCATAAGTAAGTCTATATAAAATATATTTTAAAACATTTTAGTAAAATCTAAATTTAATAAATCTGAATCTTTTTTACATTTTTTGTTTGCCACCTGTACACATGATTTATGTTGTGTATATTGTGAAATGTCAAATGAACAATAAGACCCAAAGTGTAGCTTCTGTTTTCTCGTTTAATCTCGCATGCGACCACGCTGAGTGTTTACAAAAGTAAAGAAAAAAACTCTAGCTCTGGATTTTTATAGAAAAGATGTATTCAACAGTTTTTACACGAGCAGCCAACATGAATTTGAAATAAAGGCATAATTAAATAAAACCCTTGCTCACTACTGTTTAACAAACAAGTAAAAGTTGCTGGTTAACACAGCCGAAGAATCATAGCTTTTGCTGCTTTGACCGATATAACGATATATTTCGCACAGTTATGCTCGAGAATGTGACGCAGAAGCTTTTTAACTCGCTGCCATGAGCTTATTTTACATTTATTTTGGTTTGACAAAAGAAATCCAAAAGAGGGAAACAATATGAATATATTGGACAAAATTACCAATTGTTTTTTTAACATATTTATGATACCATAAAGAATCACAACCAAAGTCCCGCGTGTGCACTGCTCAGAAAAGACAACTTTAGTTCAGGTAAGTCCTGCTCTGTTTCATCAACATCATCAACAACAGGGCTCAGCTCTCACCATGTGTCTCCCACTTTTCTTACACATGTTAACATTTGTAAAAGTTAAAAATATGCGTTTGACCTCAGTTGATATTCGTCACAAAGTGTTTGCAAAGTTATAGAGGACACGAGCGTCATTATTGTTGTTACAAATAGGTAATAGAAATCTGAAAGCAAAAATTTTGCGATCAAAATAATTATTTACTCAAGTTTATTAAATAAATAAAAGACAATAGTTACCACAACAGTAGAACTGTGGGCTTGGCAGTCATCTTGGAAAATGATACCTGAGCCTGCTGTGCTGCTTTTATTCACTGCAGCCACTCCCAGTTAGACAACCTTCATCAGTGTTTGTATAAACAGAGCCAGTATAATAAATAAATATGTAGCACAATCAGTATAAAATCCTGAAAGCTACAAAACATGGGGTGGTTCATTTACAAACACAAGTTTCACTCTTTTTTGTTGAAAAAATCAATTTGTTACACACTTAAATTTACAAAACAAAAAGGTAGAAATCTGTACTGTCATGAACAAAAATGTAAATCTAATTGAGGTCCAAAATATAATTGACTGTTTTGGACTACTTTTGATTTTACATTTGTATTTCACCTTCAAATAGTTTTATTTTAATATTTTCAGCTTGCCTTGCTTGGTATCGTTCTTTTCAGCTCAACCTCATTACATAAAAACATAAAATCCTAGTAGTAGGGAACATTTGTTACTGTAAAAACCACAGACATGTTTAGTAAATTATACTCAAAATGTAAGTTGTAAATTCTGAAAACTTATGCACAAATTTTGTAAACAGACTTATACACAACTATTTATCTAAAAATGCAGCCAATGTATCTGCCTTTGTTTGTTTGTTTGTTTGTTTGTACACCCATTTAAAAATACTATGATAACTAAAATGAGAGAACAATCTGCTG